>NC_079490.1:37360555-37686388 GCF_020520425.1 Spinacia oleracea
ACAAACTCACACACACACGGCAGCCACAAGGGCTGCCCATGCGCGTGCGAGCAGCAGCCCGCGCATCACGGCCCACGCAGCCGTGGCCCTTGGCGCGCGCTGGGCCTGCCTTGCGGTAGGCCTGGGCGCTGCCTTGGCTGGGCTTGTGGCGCGCATGCTTGCTGGGCGATGGCCCCGGCTTCGTGCTGGGCCTTCGTCCGGCAAGCCTCGTCCGATGCTAATTCGTACGATACGCTTCCGATTAAATTTCCATTTCCGGAATCTATTTCCGATACGAACAATATTTAATATTTCCGATTCCGGAATTAATTTCCGTTTCGAACAAATATTTAATATTTCCGTTTCCGGAATTATTTTCCGATTCCGGCAATATTTCCGATTCTGACAATATTTCCGTTTCCGGCAATATTTCCGATTCTGGTAATATTTCCATTTCCAATAATATTTTCCGATACGTACCATGTTTCCGTTTCCGGCAACATCTACGACTTGGATAATATTCATATTTCCGATACGATCCATATTTCCGTTTCCGGCAATATCATCGTTTCCGGAGTATTCATTTCTTGCCTGTGACGATCTTAGCTCCCACTGAAACCAAGATCCGTCGGTTCCGAATATTCATAGATGGAGTATTTAATGCCATTAAATACTTGATCCGTTTACGTACTATTTGTGTGACCCTACGGGTTCAGTCAAGAGTAAGCTGTGGATTAATATCATTAATTCCACTTGAACTGAAGCGGCCTCTAGCTAGGCATTCAGCTCACTTGATCTCACTGAATTTATTAACTTGTTAATTAATACTGAACCGCATTTATTAGACTTAACATAGAATGCATACTTGGACCAAGGGCATTATTTCCTTCATCGCGTCGCTGCGCCAAGCTGCAGGGTGCAGCGCGCATGGTGTTTGTTTGTTTTCACTTGTACAAACGCCATTTTCTTTGAGTTTAATACAATGATTTTTTTACAACAAAAAATAGAACTCATTGGGTTATATAGAGTAATATATATTGCAAATATTATTATCTTAAAAATTCTTCGTCACCAATAAATTAAGAAGGTGGCTAATTTGCAACCGACTTTTTTAGTTGCCACATAGGAACTAATACATTTAGTACCAATTTAGCGACTAAAATCACTTAGTCACTAAACTACGACGGAATTAGCCAGTACCAATTAGTACCAATTTAGCGACTGCTTAAACGTTTGTTGTTAATTTGTCACTATATGATACAGTTACTAAATTGTCACGAGATCGTTGGTTGTTAATTTGTGACCACGTGATACGGTCACTAAATTGCCGCGAAATTGGTGGTCGTTAATTTGTGACTGCGTAATACGGTCACTATATTGTCACGAAATAACCATCACCAATTAGGTACTAATAAAATGTCAGTTGCTACATAGTAACTAGAAAATCCGGTAACAAAATAGCGATGATTACTAATCAGTCATCAAAAAAGCACAGATTTAGTGGTTACCATTTGGTGACTGATAATATTGTCAGTTGCAAAACTGAGACAGTTAAAATTTTGCGACCAGGTCTTTAGCGACGGATCAAATCAGTCACAAATCCGTCGCTAAAGACGTTTTGCGACTGAATTTTAATGTTTAGCGACTGATTTTTCCGTCACTAAATGTCAGTTTTCTTGTAGTGGATAGCTCTCATATATGCAAAGTTAATCATGTTGAGCGAAGGAAGTTTAATTAATAAAATTAAATGTATTCTATGATCACAAGTTCATTAAAAGATATTAAAAATGACGACTGGTTTAAGTGTTGGTTTATTCGAGTATGTGTTTTTTTCTCTATCGTTGAGTCAGCCTTGAATAATATATTAAACATGTAAAGCGAAAGAGGATAAGATTTAATGTATGCACATTGAGTATGAACATATGTCCGAGCTGAGGTGGTACACAGTTGTAGCCGGCTTATTATGTAATACAAGACGTTGTATTATTATAATAATTATTATTATTACTATAATAATAATAATAATAATTATTATTATTATTATTATGAATCAAATGCTAACGACGTCAAACATTTTACAAATAATTAGTGGGAAGACGAGATACAATCTGGGCCTCCACTCCTCTGACTATAGCAAAACCTCTCCTGGTGAAAATATGAGCAGCAGCACGAGCCCCAATGTCCTGAGTCCTAGAGAACTTCTAAACTCGCTTCAGCAACGCAACAGCATCCTTATCTAGCTCCCCCAAAGAAGAGAAAGAGAACGGAAGAAAGCCATAACCAATTGTCTGGGAACGTGCTTCGTACTTAACCCGCTTCCGAATAGACGCATCAGTCACAACCCGGCCCGGGACAAAGCCAGACAGCCAAGATTGTGTCAAAGGAGAGGATCCCGTCAAGTCAACACACACATCACAACCCTGATCCCAGGAGTAGAGAAACACTTCTACAGGTCGGAGAGCTCCATCGTTCCCTCCAGATAGACCAATTCAACCTCTTTCTGCGCCAAAATCCCAGACCGATAACAAACATCAACAAGGGTATCCCAAACCACATTATGCCGATGTTTAATACCCACGATGCCTCCATATGACACTGCATGATCACCAAAGATATCTCCTGCAACGACCCTGGAGCAAGCAGAACATGGCGCCGTAACTGAAAAGAAAGGAACCCCCAACCGGTAACACAACACACATCGGTAAGCCTTAGAATTCATCGTCTGCCCCAAACCTGATATGGGGACCACACGAAGCCAAGCAGAGATGTTATTTCCCTATTGCGATTTCCATAAGGCCGACTGTCAAAAAGATAAAGAGAAGGTGGATTTTACAGATGCAGTAACCTTTGTGAAATATATATCTGCCAATTTCTTTATGAGTTTAGGGGCAGCAACCTCACTAGGGTTACTCAGAATGTCATACTCCATTGTTCTATTAAATAGACTCAACACATGTTCAAATGCTCGACCAGGACGAACAATGGCAACATGCCGTAGAAGCTTTGTCTGCAAACCAAAGACTGCAATCGAGAAGCAAGAAAAGCATAATGACGAACATCACCTGCGGAATAAACACCAAGCCCGCCAAAAGAAAAAGGTAAGGTCGCAAGTCACCAATGCCAATCGCCAAATCCAGGCCCCGAAGCAGTAACAATACGCTCCAAGGAAGATTGAAGAGCCTCATGGAATGTGCACTAAGCCGCCTCAAAAATACCAGGAGGACAAGTACTCAAAGCAAAGTAAAGTTTAGAAACTCCGGTACATGCCCTAAGTAACAACAACTCACACTAAGGATCATCAAGTTGAGCAACCTTATCCATAAGCCCAATGGTCTTGGTCACCCTCTACATCACAAGCTCACCACTAAAAACCTGATTGGAACTAGCGGGACCACCAAGCAACTTAACACCATACAAAGGACGAGAAATATCTGGGGGAAAGACTCCCACAAGCCTGCTTCGAGGGTCCTCTATAGGCCAGAAAACCTCAGTCTTCTCCACGTTAAGATGTAACCCGAGACAAGGCCCTTCCTGCATAATCAACTGCAGAACCCTCCCACCACCAAGGTGTCACTAATAATAGTGCCGTCATCCAAATTCCATGCCTGAAGGCATACATCAAAAGCGTCTCCGATGTTACAAACCAGGGGTTGTAAAACCAACGTAAAAAGAAGTGGACCAAGGGGAGCACCCTGCTTCACCACCTGAGACGACCATAAGGTGTGCTCCCCATAATACAATCTGCTGGAGTAGAGTAAGAGAATTCAATCCATTGCGAAATTCCCGGATAACGAAGACGAATACCATCAAAATACCCTGACACTAAATTGAAGACCATCAAAATAACCTCGCAACGATGGACCAACCATAACAGCACCAACCTTTGAAACCAGACGTCGCCAAATAGTACCCACGGCAATAGGACGAATACCACCACCACGCTTGACAAGAGGTGTGAGGGGAGAACTAACAATATACTCTCCCAAACCCATAGGAAATTTTCCAACTAAAAAGAGATTAAACACCCTAGAAATGGAGTCAACTAACTCATATGTAATAGCCACAACAGCACCACTCAAGCAATCCATAAGGTACTGAGCTAGCAAACCGTCCTTCCCACAAGATGTGACACGTGGAAAACTCCTAATCCGGTCAAAAACAACAGCGGAAGTAGCGATGAGATGATGGTGATGAACAGGAATATCAGGCAAGGACGGAGCTGGAGAAGAAGGGTCTTTTGACTGTAAATCCGCAAGAGTGCCCTCATTATAAGGCGCAACGCCAGAAGAAGAAGAACACAGACAGTGGCAGTGTAATGGCCATCAAAAATCTTCTTACGAGACTGCTTGATATTACGCTCTGCCAAATTAAGATCCTCATCAGCATCCATCATAGTAGGGGATCCACCTGCCAAAGCTTCCCCCAAAAGAAGCATTTACCACCCGGCTCACTGCAAGTACGAATAGCATTAAAAATTCTCTCTTCCTGCCATTTCCGCCTAACGACAGATGAGAACTCGCGATTACTCCTCGGACTAAAGATCTTAAGGATACAAAGAGGCAACACGAGAAGATTAAGCCAATAAGAGAAGTCCTTAGGCTTGCAAATAACCCTATCAAGCGCGCCTTTCAAAATTCGAGAAAAACCCAAACGCCATTTAGGAGGGATGGATTTCACAGTGCAAAGTCGTTTAGAAGGCAATCGGTCAAGAAGAATGACGGTAAAACCACAATCTTGCTCTTGCACCGCAGTATCCATGTGAACATCAGAAGCAAGTGACGGTTTAGAAAGACCATAGAGCACAAACCAAACAACACCATCCCCAACATCAAGTGGGGCCACAAAATCCCCACAAATATGACGACATTTAGAACGAAGATAATGTGTTTTAAAACAATCCCCACAAAGCCAAATCCCCATACGGCGGAAGGTCAACTCAACCTCAGATAAAATAGCCTATTTAGTGGTTAGAGAGTGTCGAGTGACCACTTGAGCATCACACCTACAATGACGATCACGAAGATGAGTGATCAAAGAACTCTTAGTAAGCTCATTTCCACCGTCGTCTTGACACCCACTAAGACTCACAAATGTGTTAGGTTATGATACATATGACAATTCATAAATCATGCGGAAAAACCATAAAGCCAGGAAAGCATATTATTTACACATAATCATTTAGCATAGTTTAGATGCATACTCTTTGTTGCGTGCCTTCCCTAGCTGCGCCCGAACCGAACAAGAACAAGTCTTTAGGACTCCAAGTGTCGTCCCTCCGTAGATAGTCCACAGCACGTCCGGATCCGCCTTAAGATTGACCAACTAGGATCGCCCTTAAGGTACTTAGAATTTTCGGCACTTATAGGCTATTGTATGACTGAATTTTTGCTCTCAAAAATCACTTTGAATACTTGAATACTCTCTGTAAATATGTGACCCTAGGCACCTATTTATAGAGTTATGGAAAAGGATTTGGAATCCTATTAGGATACTAATTTATTTAATTATAATCCTACTAGGACTCTAATTAAATAAACTAAATCTTTTAGGATTAGATTTAATCATATGACAAATCCCGGTAGCCTTAGGATTCGAGTAACACACTTCGAGTGATACGCTAGCACCGCACGTAGGCCTTGTGGCCCACGCACAGCGCCAGCCCACTCGTCGCAGCCCCGCGCGCGCGCCAAGGCCATTGCTGGGCCTGGCCTTGCGCTGGACCGGGCGTGGCTTGGCAGCGTGTTTTTGGGCGCTTGGGCTTGCTGAGCGTAGGCCTGGCTTCGTGCTGGGCCTTCGTCTAGCAAGTCTCGTCCGATGCTAATTCGTACGACGCGCTTCTGATTAAATTCCCGATTCCGGAATTTATTTCCGATACGAACAATATTTAATATTTAATATTCCGGAATTAATTTCCGTTTCGAACAAATATTTAATATTTCCGTTTCCGGAATTATTTTCCGATTCCGATAATATTTCCGATTCTGACAATATTTCCGTTTCCGGCAATATTTCCGATTCCGGCAATATTTCCATTTCCGATAATATTTTCCGATACGTACCATGTTTCCGTTTCCGGCAACATCTACGACTTGGATAATATTTATATTTCCGATACGATCCATATTTCCGTTTCCGGCAATATCATCGTTTCCGGAGTATTCATTTCTTGCCTGTGACGATCTCAGTTCCCACTGAAACCAAGATCCGTCGATTCCGAATATCCATAGATGGAGTATTTAATGCCATTAAATACTTGATCCGTTTACGTACTATTTGTGTGACCCTACTGGTTCAGTCAAGAGTAAGCTGTGGATTAATATCATTAATTCCACTTGAACTGAAGCGGCCTCTAGCTAGGCATTCAGCTCACTTGATCTCACTGAATTATTAACTTGTTTAATTAATACTGAACCGCATTTATTAGACTTAACATAGAATGCATACTTGGACCAAGGGCATTATTTCCTTCAGTCTCCCACTTGTCCTTAGGGACAAGTGTGCATTTCCTAATTCCTTTGTTGCTCGATGCTTGGTCTTGAACATAAGGTAAGAGTTGTCATCCTTATTATGTCCAGAGGTGTTCCTCGGTTTCAGAGTTCAACTGATCAAATAAACAGATAATCATAGCCTATGATTCATCCGAGCACGGCCATGCATTTCACAGTTTCTAGCTCTCCGAGCGGCCTTGTACAACTTTTAAGCATCTCATCCTGATTTATGGGAGGACAATCCCAATCTTGCGATCTTGAGATTAGACTTCGTTTGATAGGTGATTACCTGAGCGTTGCCTTTATAGCCTCCTTTTACGGTGCGACGGTTGGTCAACGTCAAAGCAACCAGTTCTCAAACAAGTAATCTCAAATCACTCAGGTATTGAGGATTTAGTGTCTAATAATTTTAATGAAATTTACTTATGACAGATTTTCATCTCTTACAGTAAAGTTTCATAGGTCTTGTCCGATACTAGTCTTCCCAAAGTAAGTATCTATGCAAATGATTATGACATTGCCATGTCCACATAGTTCAAGAAACAGAACTACTAGTCATCTTGCATTCTAATCGTCTAACGTTTTCTATGCGTCCAATTTTATAGAAAACTCCGACTAGGGACCATTTTCAACCTTTGACATTCAAGTTCACTTCATAGACATTTCTTAGTCACAGGACTGGTCCTGACAGTCTATCTTGAATATATCGTCAAATTGAAGGGACTCATCATTTAATACTAAACCAAGATTAAATGGAATATGAAAATACATTTCATATATGATAAACGTTCAACCCCAACGTTTTACAACCATGGGCCTCTAACCCATCTTTAAAACATTTCATGGAATTCAAAGTTATGCTTGATTTCCAGTGCTACAATGTGAGTGTTGCTTCTCACTTGTTGCATAGGTTTAGTTATCATGCTTTGCCAATCTTAATATCCTTTTCATCGAATGTTCTTCGAGATATGATGATAAGATCTTTTGAGTGTGTTTATTTTGTGATCTATTCCTTCTAGCTACAAGAGTAGTTCTACGCATCTTGCAATGAAGAACCATCAAGTCAGAAGACATATGATCTACCCAAGTTCAGTGAAGAACTCTTTAACATAAACAAACAACCTTGTTTTATTGCTTCTTAGGCAATAAGTACTTTTACTTCAACTGTTTAGGTTGCTAGTGATGCTTTGTTTGGATTTACTTATCCAAGCAGTTCACAGATATGTGGAAGACTTTCCAGTTGTATCTTAGAACATAGAAATTAATATTTAATTTCCCACGCAACAACTCATGGTCTCCAATCCATGTTGCCATTTCAAAACACGATGCTCTATAGCTCGTCCTTGTCAATGGTTAACTCCAAAGGGTCTTTTCTTGATCATTTGCCAGTGTTTATGCGTGTAGCATCAATATTTAGCATATCTTTATTTCCTTGAATCAAGAACTATTCCTATGTACCTTTTCAAGTACCATAAGTGTTCTTGATCTCAATCTAGTTGATCTTCACTTAGATCAATAGAGATTGGTATATGTTCGTCATGCCTAAAGTCATACGATAGATTTTTGGCGATCCTCATATTATATCATACATGATAAATTCTTTTGCAGAATAATTCCCAATTGAATTCTATTCATGTAACTTTAGCTCATTCAATTCAGTAGATACTGAATCCAGCTAAATTCTTTGACATATAATATAGGTTAAGAATCTCACTTAGATCCTTTGATGTTTTAACTTAGTAAATGCTTATACATAGTTCAAACATTCTTTTACTTAGATTTATTCACATGGGTCGAATATCTCCAATGGAGTATTTCGTGTTTGATTTAGTAAATGCCATTACTTAATCCAAAACAATATTATAAGATCTTTGTAAATAGATCTTAGTACCCAGTATGTACTAAGTTTCGCCTTGGTCCATCATTGATGAATAATCTCAAATCTAAGTATTTAGCATTTGAATGTTATTTCACAATAGAGAGATATGTGTGTGATACACATAGGACCAATTAAGATTTATGTACTCCCACTAAACTTCTTATATATCTATAAGAATCATGTACATTTTATGAAACTAAAATACTTATTAGCTTCACTAAAATACATTTCTAATTCCCAATTGCTTGCTTAAATCTGTACTTAGATTTTATAAACTAGCTTTTCTTTTCAAGCATTTATTTGGATCCACAAATCCTATGACATAGCATGTACATAGTTTCTTCCAACATTTGACTGAGGAAGATGTTTTGTCATCCAATTGCCATATGTACCAATATGCAATCATTGCTTGAATTATAGACTTAAGCATTACGATTTTGCATGAGGTTTCAACACAATCCACATCGTGAATTTGCTTGTAACCTTTAGCAACTAATCTAGCTTTGTGTGTGAACACAATTTCATGTTTGATGATTTTTATCCTTAAAACAAACTTTGCAACCAATAGGTGTGAAACTATTCTTGCAAATCAACAAAATTTCAATTTTGTCATCAAAACATTGAGTATGTTTTATGGCCTCTAACCATTTAAAACATTTGAGTCTATATATGGCCTCTAACCATTTTAGGGAATCTGGGTTTCGTCATAGCTTTCTTACAAGTCACAAACTCATTAATCTACATGATAATAGTTTGACTGCAAGTTGTAGGTTTCTTCACTATCTAATAGAAGAATTGCATAGTTTCAGTGACCTGAACTCCATGTTTCTTCACTATCTAATAGAAGAATCTCATAGTTTCAGTGACTTGAACTCTATGCCTACAAGGGTATAGAACATCAAACAACAGAATGTCAATAGCCACTTAAAAGTCCTTTGAATATTCTGTTCTCCTTGAAGCACTTGTAAAGTCTTCTAAGAGATGTCTATTCTTTAAAGCCACTTCTAAAGTCCTTAAAGAATACGTGTTCGGATTTTCTAAAGAACTTTGAAAAGCCTCCGGAATGTCCGTTTATGTTTGTTGTTCGCCTCGAAGACTTTCGAGGTCTATTTTCTCCCACTTGTCATTTTGGAAACGAATCTCCAAAAGGACATCATTTCGAGCAAACAAACATTATGTTCTCAAAAATTCGTGGTAGAAACAATACCCTTGTGTCTCATTTGAATAAATCACAATGAAACATATATCTATACTTGGGCCTTAGTTTGTTGAATAACAAACACTAAGCTCCCACTGAGTTTAGCAACTCTCTAGATATATATTATCGAAAAGATATTCTGAAATTTCTTTTCTATAGCTTTGACGAATTTAGTTTAGTTTGGTGGTAGTTGAGCATTTTGTTTTAGAAATTAAAGGAAAAGTCTTTATGATCCATCATTGATCGAATCAAGTACTAATCGACTTCGATCATTCCAACTTAGATATGCCATATCTTATGGAGCTAGATTGTGAATTTTACTACACAATCATTGATGATCATTCTTGATTTAAGTAATCATCAACATGATCTAACCTAGATCTTTATGATTTCTTACCAAGTGGGATTTATACTTCTGAATCTTTGAACTAGCCAAACAGATTCAAACTTATATCACATTGAGTAAATAAACCTATATTCACTCAAATCTGTGTGAAATAATAAAGTCATAAAACCTTTCTTTAGCTTTGAACTCTATTGTCTAGGCGTTCTAACAATAGTTCATATCTTTTGTTACTTTCAACAAGTAAGACTAGTCGTCTTAAATTGATCTAGAAATCAATGAACTTTCAAAAGTCTATCAAAATAGAGCTTTTGAATGTTAATTTGTTGATATGGTCTAAGCAACAATGCCAAAGATTAGTGGAATTCAAATCAAGGGGTTGATTTGAACCTAGTAAAGTTCTTTAAAGAGTCGTTTGTTTTAATCAAGCATATTGACTCAACCTGTAATTGACCATTTCATTCAAATAAACAAACAAACATTGTTTTTGTTTTTCTTGAATGTGAGTCTTTCTGTGTTTGAAAACAGAAATTTAGGTATGTTGATTATGGAACAAAATAGCCATTAAGTTCCAGCCTTTGAAAGGACTTAAAACAAACTAGATGACCCTACAACTAATGTAGCATTGCCATGCTTCATTTCCCACTTGTAGGTCATTAGTGTATCCTAGCTTCCATTGTTTGAGTTATTACCGAAGTAAGAACCTCAAGTGGTATATGATACCAAGGAAGTTTGATTGCTTGGTCACTTCTCTTTAAACATAAACTTATAGGTAGAAACGGAATCGTAAATTCCTTTCATTTGTTCCTCGTTTTCCTATTTCTTGTACCCTTTCTTATAGTCTTAAGAATTGATTTCTTTAGTGTTGACTTTTATACTTTGTTAGACATGTCCAATATCACCAACAAGGTTTTTACCATTTTAATTTATGTTGAATATTTTGCTTCAAGTAGATGATCTTACCAGAAGCTTCTAAAGTTCTCTAAGCATCGATCTATTCGAATTTCTAGGGACTAGACTCATTCGAGAATTAAATGGACAAAGATGTTTAGGTTGTTAACCATTGGTAAAGCTGAGCGTTTAAGCTCAATGCTTTATGATCTCAAAACTACAGTGTATTTTGAATTCACAAGCACCAATTGGTTTGCCATTCGATTTTGATACTCGAAAACAACCATAAAAGTCGCTATAAAAAACGTACATTTTAAATTGCTCATTTTCTCTCATTTCCGTGAATCGTTCTTGGATTCACTACCAATCGAGGAAATTTACTGTTACCTTTTAAAAGGATTTATTGCAGTGCAAGATATTTAATTATAAACAATAATTAAAACATACATTGAAGCATGCAAAGTCTAAACATTTATCATGAATAATAACTTGAAAATTAAAGCAATCATGCAACAAGTCATTAGCATTTTACTCGAGTTATGTGTTCTGGCAGGTGTGAATAAAATGATTCCAAGACCCTAAAACCATTGAAGAATTAAGCACAGTTTGTCGACTCAATTCTAAAACATTTTAGGTAAGCAAAAGCCTTTTGCTAATAGTCTAGAAACTACTCTTGGTTGATAGGTACGTCTAAGAACTTATTAGGTAAACATATCGATTTTCCCACGACATAAAAGGACTCCTTACTTATATCGTTGAGTTTCACCAAAACTAACGTGTACTCACAATTATTTGTGTACCTTGCCCCTTTAGGACCAATAAGTAACACCTCGCTGAGCGAAAACTATTACTAGATTGATGTAAAGGATATCCAAGCAAGTGTATATTTTGGCATGGCACCTTTTAACTCAATTTTTAAGTTTGGAACTTAAGGCTCTTACTATGTTGGTTAGATTTTAAGTGAACTAAAATCCTTAATCATGCAACATAATCAAGCTTTTGATCTCATGCATTTTAAGACATATTTAAAAGCAATAAATAACTTAAAACATGCATAAGATAAATGTGATCTAGTATGGCCCGACTTCATCTTGAAGCTTTAACTTCAAAGTCCGTCTTGAAAATCTCCGTGGGAGGCACCATTTTCTTCAAATAGGATAAGCTATAACTAATTACAACTATTTGATGGTTCGCAGACCATATTTGAATTGAAAAATAACTTTGGTACTTTAGACCAATTACATTCAAATTAATGGTACGCAGACCATATTTTCTATCCTATTTGGGCCATACTAGTCACTTCATAACCTGCAAAACAGTACATATACAATATATACCATTCACCCATTCATTATCATGAATGGCCCACATAGCTGGTTAGTAAAACACATTATGCATCACGTAAACATTTGCAGCAATTAATCAAGGGCACCAATAATCTACCAATTATTCAGTCCTTATTAATTCTAATCAAGTTGTTTTAACCTTAAGGATTTGTAGACCTAATCAAGAGTTTATGACTAAAAAGCGCTCCCACTCAAACCAATAAATTCATATGCTTTACTAATTTTAAACATAAAATTGTATTTCTAGTCTAACCGGAAACATACAAATTTAATTAAAATTTAAAGCTCATATAAATTTATAATTGAATCCAAAAATTTAATTTAATTTCAGTCGCATTTAATTAATTCATGATTTTAATTTTAGTAAAATAATTAGAATAAATTCCATTTATTATAATTATAATATTCAAAATTAAAATCCAAGAAATTAATTCAAATTATTAATTTTAAAATTAATTAAAATTACGTGAACTGAAATTTTCAAATTAAACATTCAAAACGATCTAATCGTAACGCAAACACCCTACGCGTTGCACGCCCATGGGCCGTACGCACACAGCCATTGCTGGCCATGTGCGCGCAGCCCATGCGCTCGTCGCATAGCTGCTGCTGCCCTATCGCAAGCCTCCGCACGCATTGGTGCTCGCTGCGCGCGCGACATCGCTCGCTGGGCGCGCGACATCGCTCGCTGGGCGCGCGAGCCATCGCTCGCTGGCGCGCGACATCGCTCGCTGGGCGCGCGACATCGCTCGCTGTGCGCGCGAGCCATCGCTCGCTGGCGCGAGCCATCGCTCGCTGGGGCGCGACATCGCTCGCTGGGCGGGCGACATCGCGCGCTGTGCGCGCGAGTAATGCTGGGCGCAGCGCTCGTGGCACGCGAGCTTGCGCTCGCTGCGCGCGAGGCTGCGCGTTCTTGTGCGAGGCAGCGCGCGCTGTGGCGCAGCTCGCTTGCTGCCCACACGCGACTGCCTTGGCTCGCCCTTCGCCCATGCCCATTCGTTCATTGCTCGTGGCACACGACACAAGGCAGGGCTGCTGCCTTGTGCTCGTGCACTACGCCCTTGCTCATTGCATTCGTGCCGCACGGGCGACGAGCTCCCTTGCTCGTCGTCGCATGCCCGCATTATACAACACCCCTTAAGGGTAACACGAAGCGTCCATTGCTTCGTGCGTGCAAGTTATATGAACGAATCGCATAAAAATTTAAAATTTATATTTAAAATTAATGACAAATTAATAAATATTATTAATTTCATAATTTTAGGGCGAAAAAATCGAAAATTTATTATCCAATTGATTTCCGATTGTTATGGATTCAAGTCTAGGTCATAAAAATTTAAAATTTATCGTAAATTTACAATTTTTATGGTGGTTTTTTAATCATAGGTTTCTAATTAAATTACAATTAATTATGAAAATCAAATTAATTCTAAATTATTCTAATTTTCAACAAATTAATCATAATTACAAATTAGATTGCATAATTAACAAGACTAGGCATTCAAACTTGTTAAACATATGCAGTAGGTCAATCAAAAATTCAAGATTTATCAACAGGAATCGCAAATATTTAATTTAACATCTTAAATTTACGAAATTTTGCATTCGAAAAACTAAAACCTTCGAAAAGTCATAGCTAGGCTTCGAATTTGAGAATTCTGGGTTCGGCAGAAAAATATTATTTTTGTCAAAATTTTAGAATGCCTTTTACATGCGGAATTGACACAAAAATCACTCAATTCGGATGAGTAACGAAGAAACTGCCGAAAAACTGCGTACGTATAATTAAATAAACGCAATTTGCAACTAATTAACAATTACGAAAATTAATCACCCCTTTTAATTCTTGCAAATTTGTAATATTTAACCATGTTCATGCAATTTAGATTATGAAAATAATAAGGGGCTCTGATACCACTGTTAGGTTATGATACATATGACATTACATAGATCATGCGGAAACAACCATTAACCCAGGAAACATATTATTTACACATAATCATATAGCATAATTTAGATGCATACTCTTTGTTGCGTGCCCTCCCTAGCTGCGCCCGAACCGAACAAGAACAAGTCTTTTAGGACTCCAAGTGTCGTCCCTCCGTAGATAGTCCACAGCACGTCCGGATCCGCCTTAAGATTGACCAACTAGAATCGCCCTTAAGGTACTAGAAAATTTCGGCACTTTTGAGCAAGATGTGTTTTAATTTTTTCTCAAAAAACTCACTTTTGAATACTTTGAAACTTGTGTATAAATTATGACCCCTAGGCCTTTATTTATAGAGTTATGGAAAAGGAATCGTAATCCTAGTAGGATGCGAATTAATTGGAATTAGAATCCTACATGAATTCTATTTAATTAATTTATCCAATTAGGAATAGACATTTAATCATACACTGACTCTTGCAGATTCAGGAATCACGCATGAGCACAAACTCACACACACACGGCAGCCACAAGGGCTGCCCATGCGCGTGCGAGCAGCAGCCCGCGCATCACGGCCCACGCAGCCGTGGCCCTTGGCGCGCGCTGGGCCTGCCTTGCGGTAGGCCTGGGCGCTGCCTTGGCTGGGCTTGTGGCGCGCATGCTTGCTGGGCGATGGCCCCGGCTTCGTGCTGGGCCTTCGTCCGGCAAGCCTCGTCCGATGCTAATTCGTACGATACGCTTCCGATTAAATTTCCATTTCCGGAATCTATTTCCGATACGAACAATATTTAATATTTCCGATTCCGGAATTAATTTCCGTTTCGAACAAATATTTAATATTTCCGTTTCCGGAATTATTTTCCGATTCCGGCAATATTTCCGATTCTGACAATATTTCCGTTTCCGGCAATATTTCCGATTCTGGTAATATTTCCATTTCCAATAATATTTTCCGATACGTACCATGTTTCCGTTTCCGGCAACATCTACGACTTGGATAATATTCATATTTCCGATACGATCCATATTTCCGTTTCCGACAATATCATCGTTTCCGGAGTATTCATTTCTTGCCTGTGACGATCTTAGCTCCCACTGAAACCAAGATCCGTCGGTTCCGAATATTCATAGATGGAGTATTTAATGCCATTAAATACTTGATCCGTTTACGTACTATTTGTGTGACCCTACGGGTTCAGTCAAGAGTAAGCTGTGGATTAATATCATTAATTCCACTTGAACTGAAGCGGCCTCTAGCTAGGCATTCAGCTCACTTGATCTCACTGAATTTATTAACTTGTTAATTAATACTGAACCGCATTTATTAGACTTAACATAGAATGCATACTTGGACCAAGGGCATTATTTCCTTCATCGCGTCGCTGCGCCAAGCTGCAGGGTGCAGCGCGCATGGGCTACGCCCAGCCACACACGCCGCACACCCTTTGTTCCGCGCCTTTGGCTCGTGCCATACGAGCCAATTAACCAAAAAAAAAATTAATTTCACGGAACTTTATTTTACATGACGTTATTTTTCTTAAATTAACAAAATTAATTGATTAATTTTTTGAAAAATAACAAAGTGGGTGATTTAATTAATTTTTCAATAATCCAATTTTGAGAAATTTATAAATCTTGGGTAACAACATTCAAATTTAACGAACGATCAATATCAACAAAAATTTGAATATGTTTGATAATCCAATCCAAAACTTTAAATCGTTCTAAACATTTATATTTCAGATTTTTATCAAATTTGGTTTAAGTGATGATTAAAATTAACTAATCTAATCAAAATTTAAATCCATAAATTTTTAAAAACTTCCACTTAACATGAAATTATATTCCCTGTCCCAATTAAACAAATTTCAAGATCTAAATTATTATTAAAATCAATTTACGATCTAAAAATCACCAATTTAGGGAAAAATACAATTAGGGTTTATAGTTAACATTTATGGCTGAAAATTTTCCATAATTTTAAAATATACCCAAGAATAGTAGGGAAAAGTTTCAATTAATTCCGAGTAGTTTAGGTCGAGCAATTAATTGAAAAACTTTCCAAAATTGTTAATTTAATTCATTAATTAACAAAAACCCCCAAAAACTCAAACTTTGGAGCCTGTTTTTGCGATTCTGTTCTCATGAGTTGATCTTAAAACGCCGTATTCAATCCGATGAGCGTTAGAAAAATCGAATTTTTGACATTTTACGAATTCATAACATATTCTACGATCTATCCAATAATCCAGAAATATTTCGTAAATTCATGAAAAAATTCAGAAAAATTCGACAACATCACAAACATATTAACATGCCAAAGTACTTTAAAATACATGTTGCTCTGTTACCACTGTAGGGGAATACAGTTAAATACATAATAACGCAGCGGAATAATCCCCAAAGCCAGGAACCATATATAAAATACAGATCAAGCAGACTTACGTTTGTAGCGTGATTTCCCTAGTTCAACGAATTACGAACACGAACAAGAACTCCAAATGTCGTTCCTCTACTTGGTTCACCGACACGTTCAGATCCGTCTTGAGATTCGTAGCTTAGACGTCACTCAAGATATTTTAGCTTTTATGAAGAACACATCCATGGAGGCAAAGAGAGAATTAGGGTTTCTCTCTCCTCCTTAGGGTTTGATGTGTAAACTGAATTGTGTATGTATGAAAACATGTGTGTAGGTTATTAGAATAACCTGAACATTTAAGCTAGCTAACCGACCAAGGCCTAAGGCCATTGGCCGGCCAGCAAGCCCACGACGGGCATTAGGCGCGCACAGCAACATGGGCCACGGGCCACGAGCTGCTGCGCCTACCTTGTGCTTTGTCCGCGCACGCCACACAACAGCGAGGCCTATGGGCCAGCGTTGCATTATATTGCCATGCGCGTTGCGCCCATGGGCCTTGCGCTTGTGCGCTCCGGTTCGTGGGTTGCTTTCGTATTGTGAATAAATTATCTTTCGATAAGTTTATTAATCGTTTCGTTCTTGACGATCTAATATCGTAGGATACGATTATTCGTCTCGCCTAGCTTACGAATATATGCAATACGATATACGATTTCACTATCCATTGTTTAATCGTATAATTATGTTTTCCAAACCAATTTCCCAAAATTCTATGAAATGAATTTTCGATTCATTTAATTCGGTGATCTAGTGCATGCCAATGGTGTGACCTTATAGGTTCAATCAAGACTGTGAGCCTAATATAGATTAGAACTCACTGAACGGAAGCATTGCTCCAGCTAGCTGTTCCGATCACTTGATCTCACTTAATTAATTGTTCGTAATTAATCTGAACCTTGGTATTAGACTATTGCACCTTGGGTGAAGGAAATATTTCCTTCACGACGGACAGCAACAGCAGGGCAGGGGCACGCGGTGTTGTGCGAGTAACACCAAAGCAAGGCAGCAACACTCGACAAGGGGGTGCGAGTGCTGTACGGGCACGAAGGGTGAGATAGAGCACGATTGTGCAGTGAAGGCAGCGACGAGCATCGACCAAGGCACCGAGGGATGCTCACGTGAGGCGTTGGGGTGTGCAAGGGACGAGGGCACAAGGGGTGTGCGGTTCTGTGTGGGTGATACACGAGCACGAGGCAGTAAAGGCGAGGGAGAGGACGAAAGAGAGACGAGAGCAAGAGAGGGAGACCGGGTGAGTGTGGTGCAAGGAAAGAGGAGAGAGAAATTGTTAGTGTTTAATTTAATGAAGTAGGGATCTCTTGAATTAAGTGGGGGTATTTATAGGCTTCCCCAATCCCTAATGGGCTAGGCTTGGGGATTAGATATTGGGCTTGCTTTGATGTTGGTTTTGAATTAAGAATTGAAATTAGAAATCTTAGTTGGGCTCAACTATTAAAACGAGTTGGGCTAGGAAATAATTCAAACCATTTAAAAACATAACCCAATTAAATTTTCCGACTTCAAATAATAAATTCGTTTCGTAATTAATTAAAATAATTATTATTTTAATTAAATAAAAATACATTTAAATAATATTTAAATTCGATTTAAATTCTAAAGAAATCGTAAATGCTTTGTGAATATAATAAAATATATTTATAAATACAAAAATTAAACGAGGTATTATAGTCTACCCTCCTTAAAAGAAGTTTCGTCCCGAAACTTGGGTTCGAAAATCAAAATTGAGACTTTATGAGACTTTATTACGTTTTCTTGCAAAAAAATTTAGTTGTTGTACTCTGTAGATGATTCAACATGACAACAAAAAGTGCAAAATCAATAGAAAGGACTAGATTAAGCATAAAATAAGGGGAAATGACGTAAAAAGCGCGAAATTCTACCCCACTCTATCCCCCTTAAAAGACACTAGTTACGACCCCGTAACTCAACTAACCTCGGAAAAAAGCTCGGGATATTTATTTCTCATTTCTTTCTCGGCTTCCCACGTATCTTCTTCTGATTCTTGATTAGACCATAACACTTTTACAATCTTAACATCCTTCGTTCGCGTACTACACACTTTACTATCCAGGATTTTGACTGGTCTTTCCTCGAAAGTCAAACTTTGGTTTAATTCTATGGTTTCCGATTGCAACACATAAGACTTATCCGGAACATACTTTCTCAATTGAGATATATGGAACACATTATGCACTCTATGCAAGTCCATGGGTAAGGCTAGTCTATAAGCTTTAAGCTACCTTTCCTATCCGTTCTAGGATCTCATAAGGGCCTATGTACTTTGGGCTAAGCTTTCCTTTCTTACCAAATCTCATTACACCCTTCATTGGTGAAACTTTAAGCAAAACTTTGTCACCTATTTGGAATTCTTCATCCATACATTTCAAGTCTACATAGCTCTTTTGGAGATCTTGTGCTGCTTGAATTTTAGATTGAATAGTCCTAACTTGGTTCATTTTGTCATTTATCATTTGAGTTCTAACACAACAGTTTCACTAATGTCTTTTCAACATAGGGGACTTCTACATTTTCGTCCATACAAAGCTTCGATTGGTGCCATTCCTATACTGGCATGATAGTTATTATTGTATTAAAACTCATTAAGGTATAAACTATCTTCCCATCCACCTTGGAAATCTATCACACATGCTCTAAGAATATCCTCAAGATTTTGAATAGTCCTTTCAGTTTGTCCATCTATGGCTGGATGAAACGTTGTACTCATTTTCAATGTCGTACCAAAGTTCTTCTACACACTTTTCCAAAAGTTCAAAAGAAACCTTGAATCCCTATCTGATACAATATCCTTAGGAACTCCATGTAGTCTCACAACATTTTTGATGTAAGCTTCAGAAAGTTTCTCCATCTTCCAGGTTTCCTTCATTGGTATAAACACTGTTGACTTAGTCAACCTATCTACCACCACCCAAATGGTAACGTTTTCGGTTTTCGACTTGGGTAAACAAGTGACGAAGTCCATTGAAATACAGTCCCATTTCCAACTTGGAATTTCTAATGGTTGGACCTTTCTTTGAGGTATCCTATGTTCTATCTTGACCTTCTGACAAGTCAAGCATCTAGCAACAAACTCAGCTACTTCATTCTTCATTCTTGGCCCCAATATACCTTCTTAGATCTTTATACAGCTTGTCAACCCGGGTGAACAGAATATGGTGTATTGTGACCTCCTCTCATGAGCTTTTTCTTCAATTCTCTACACTTTTGAGGCACGCACCACCTTCCTTTTTACCTCAAACTTCCATCATTATGGACCTTAAAATTCGTTTCTTTTCTTTGCGAAATATTCTCCTTGATTCTCTCTAGCTTAACATCTCCATCCTGATTCACTTTAATCTCATTAAATATTGACGGTTGGATAGTCAATTCATTAATCATTCCCTCCAGACATTCACCATTCACTATTTCCAAATTCAATCGTTGCATATCCTTGCACAATTCGTTAGCTACTACTAACACATTCACACTATGACTCGATTTCCTACTTAAGGCATCTACAACTATATTGGCTTTTTCCTCGTGATATTGGATGTCTAGATCATAGTCTTTGATCCATTCCAACCACCTTCTTTGACGCATATTCAGGTCCTTTTATGTGAAAATGTAATTCAAACTCTTATGATTTGTGAATATCTTACATTTCACACCATTTAAATAATATCTCTATATCTTCAATGCAAACACTATGGCAGCTAGTTCTAAGTCGTGGGTAGGTTAATTTGCTTCATACGAATTCAATTGTCTTGACGCATACGCAATAACCTTCCCGTTCTGCGTCAATACACACCATAAACCATTCTTCGATGCATCACTGTACCCATCGTATGTATCACCTTCATCGGATCTCTTTGAGGGGAGGAGAGATAATGATAGTGGCACGAGCCATTACCTTTAATTAAAATTGACCTTTTTAAGGAGAATTAAGAAAAACTTGAAATTAAAATAAATTTGGCCACTCACAAATATACACGTGTTAAATTTGACTTATAATAATTGTTGCTAGCAGGTACTAACAGGTGACGCACCATTTTGAAGAGATACCCTTTAAAGATGAGATTATTCTAAAATACCCGAATGATGAAACTATTTTTAAAAGACCACCCATAGGTTTTATTATTAAAATTATTTTTTCCTATAAAGTATTTAAAAGCATATCCTATATTGTTATTTTTGGAACAAATCATTATTAGTTTTGAGTTACACATATTAGTGCATATGTACTAGATCAACTTTATTGATTATATGATTTGTATGTAAATTATTTGGCCATGGTTACATCTATTGCTTATTGGCCGTATGACGACGCATATTTGTATTTGTATTGTTGGGGAGTATACGTAGTCACAAGGTGTCAAGAATGACTGGTTATATTACAAGTAAAGTCATAAAATTAGCATTCGGAATTAGGATTAGGATGTGGAGACTAGAGAGTGATGTCTTTACATTATTTATTTTATTAAACTTCAGTTAACTAAGTAGTACTCCCTGTGTATTTAAATAGGAAAAATACTTGATCGGGCATGAGTATTAAGGAAAAATAGTTAAATGAAATAAAATAATAAAGCAAGTGGGGTTGGGATAAATATTTTAATCAAGTAAAATAAGTGGGGACCATAAAATTTTGGAGGAATGTAGGGTGGGTGGTTTATGAAATTAATTGTTTAATGTGGTAGTGGGTCATAGGGTAAATTAGATATATTATTCAATTAGATGGTGGATTTGAAAAGTTACTAAAAATGGTAAGTGTGTCTCCTATTTAAATACGTCCGGAAATGGTAAGCGTGTCTCCTATTAAATACAGAGGGAGTATCCTGAATACTATTGGTTTTGTAAATGGTAACACGTTGTTTAATTATTTATTTTGAAAGGAAATTTTTTTGGTTGGTTCCACTGTAATTCCTTGATACATTAGTAATTTCTATTATTTTTTCAAGAAAATAGTTTTAAAACAAAGAATTGTTAGGATGTTACACGCTAATTTGGTTACATGACTCTGTAGTTATATGTTCTTTTCTTTGTAGGTGAATTACTTGTCCTTTTTTAGCATCATTTACTTTATACTAAAAAATTAAAAGGAAAATACTAAAATGACATGTATTTCTTCATAATGTAAAAATTTCTGCCAACTTTTTCGAATATTTAAATTTAAAAATGAACATAGTAAATATCAAATCTTTTAAATATAGCATAAAATTTTCAAATATGGTAATAAATCTTTCAATGTTAACATATAAGGTCATAAATCATTTATAAATTTTTATAGACAATATGAAGGGATAATTACAAATTTTTAACATGTTAATGTCTTTAACAACACTTAATTAAATATTATATTTTTCATATCGTATAATTTTAATATCTACATCATTTGTTTTATTTTTCTTTTTGCATTATAACGTATTTTCCTTTTGCCAAAGTTAGTTACTTACATAAGAAAATACAGTCATATGAGATCTTGTTAGAATCATCTCAACATATAGTTCTCAACTATCAACTTCTTTTTAATAATAATTTTTAGTTATAATAAAATATACAATTGTCAAAGTTATGAATTAAAAAGCGTGAAAGTTAGGGTGTGTGAACCAATAAAACAAAGGTGGTATAAATTAGTATGAATTGATAGTTTAATTTTTATATTTATTTATGGTCAAAATATCCAAATGATTTCATATAAAATTAGTTTATTGCTTATTTTTCCTAGATTATAAATTACTTAATTTGTAGTTTATTGTTGTCACGCGAAAAATGAGTGTAGAACTTATTGTTATTTAATGATCCACTTGTGACAGATAATTTTTTTGGCACAGTTTACTATAAATAGTGTCCATATCATACAAGAGTAAAAGAAAAAACCTCTCAAAAAATTGAAAAAAGAAAAATAATATATATACAAAGCAATGTTGAAATTTTTACTAATTGCAATATTATCTTTAAGAGCCATGGATAAACTATTTGTAATGGGTTGGAGCTTGTGGCCAGCGAAATATTGGGTGGAAGTAGATAACAGATTAACAATGGATACAGTTGAAATTCATTGTACAAAAGTTGCTCTAAAACCCAAAGATCTCGGAGTATATCATATTCCAGTTAATAGTAGTTTTAATTGGTCATTCAAAACCAATTTTGCTACAATGATATACTACAATTGTAACTTGACAAGGCCTAACCATGGGTATATACGATTTACTGCATTTCATGATTACCCAACTTTCGTGGATAAACAGTGTGGTGGTCGTCATTGTACTTGGAAGACAAATGATACTGGAGTATACTTGTATAATATTAAGGAAAAGAAATATACTTGTGGTGGAATTTGGCCACCTGGAAACGAAGTTAGAGACATGATGACGTAAGATCATTTATTTTTATTAGGATTTGTAAGAGGCACTACCATTAATAAAATTAAAATCATTTTATTACTTTTAAGATTGTCATATTGTAACACCTTAGGGCTTGTCATATTGTAACACCTCGGCTTGTTCGGTATCACTCCCAAAAATATAATTTTTTTTTTAAATTCATATGATTTAAATTGAATCGTGAAGTGAACCAAAAAATAGTCATACTTGTAGTAGTAATCATGCTGATTTTGAAAACTGACATCAAAAAACTTAAAACTACTTTTTGTGGTTTTCAAATTTTGGTTTATAGTTTTGTGAAAAATAGAAAACTTGAAACAAAAAAGATACCAAACGACCCCTTAATAATTCTTTACAAGAGTAGTACCGCATATATTTGATCTACCGAGGCTCGAGTATTTTATCACAATAGCAATTGGTTCCCTTGTGATCTTGAATGGAATCGCCCAAACATAAATGCATCTGTAGAGTAGAGCTTGGGTGCAGGGTAAAGTTGCTAGTACGGGGAGTGCCTAGTATCAGCCCTCAGTGGTCTTTACTAGCCTGAAACTTCGGGTCACGAATTAACTTAAGGACCTGCGTTAGACTATTTTGCTAATCTGAATTGATTTTAATGCATAAGTACTTTAACTAAATAATACCCGGTATGTCGAAAGATTATTCAGATTGATTTAAGGTACCTAGCACGATCCAATTTGTTCAGAGACCATATGTTAGATCAGGTGAGCAGTTTATAAAGGGTGATCAAAGCAATAAAACTTGTGCACTTTAATATAGTTTATGCTATATTGCGGTTCTCATGAACTTACCACTTGTCTTTGCTAGATCTCCTTTTAGGCTTGGGCCCCTTGGTGGATGATTCATAAATTTTGATTCTTGTCTTGATTCTTCCAGAATAACCTTACTATAGGCCTAAAAGTCCCAAATATTTTCTAGTATTGCTAAATATTCGACTATGTGTAGGCTTAGAATAAGATGAGAATTACATAGATTTCAGACCGGGTTTTAGCAAGGCTTTCGCAGAATACAAAGAGTAGAGAAGAGAACTTAAACTTCGTTAATACTTAAGCTTGGAATGGTTGAAAATTGGTGTTTAATTCCGAGCTTTTGAAGGTCATATTTATAGTATAAATTGGCATAGAAATATAGACGTAGAAAAGAATCGTAAAGTTGCTAAAACCTAGAGACATGCGCAAGAACGAAATATCTAGCGCCTGACTGGCAAGCGCTAAAATTATCTGGCGCTGACAAAGAGGGGCCAGATCTTAACAAAATTCGCCAGATCTGTTGTAGCTCAGTAGAGAACATTTGCCAATAAAAACCAATGCTAGAAATGTCTAGTGCCTACACAGCAGGCGCTAGAAATTAGTGAGCCTGCCTGTCAGCGCTAGAAAATTTCTAGCGTCGGTAGGTTTGCGTTGCGCCGCTTCTGGATCATTCGATTTAATTCCAAATTTCTATCCTTTTACTATTTTAGCTCTTGTTAAAGACTTATCTGGAATGAATTTTGTTTTTAATAAATCTATCTTTTAATAAAAATCATAAACCTATCGTGTTCGGGTTTTATAATTACCAGCTACTATACTTAGCGATTTCCGTTTTTGGCAATTACTATCAATAGAAGTTTCACTCCAGGAGATCATTTCAGTCATTTGCAAGGATTCTTGTTAGCTTAATCAGGAGCTAGAGCGTGTTGACAAGTGGGTTATAGTCTCATCATCGAACTTTCAACTAAGGGACGAGGGTCAAATGAAGGCTTCTACACCTTGATAACTACCAGAATTACGCAACGGAATTACTAACTAATTTTTTAAAATCTAATATAATTAAATAATGGCCTCCTTACAAATCAGAACCATTAAAAGCCATAATTAAAATCCAACAACTTTAAATCCAAATAAGATATAGTCTAGACATTCAAATCACATTATTAAATCATAGAGTTTAAATATTAATGCATTAGAAATAAATCTCTCAACATTCGAATCCTGAATGCTGACATTACTTCACCCCCAAGTAACCTCTTTATTATAATCTTGTGTGACACCTCACCAAAATTGCAAGTGCAAAGATGGATCGTCACAAGGTCATTAAGGAACAAGCCATGACCAAAATAAACAATGCACCTAATCAGCAAAGTTGAGCACATACATGTTAGAAAGAAAAATTAAAGCCTAACATGCTTCACTCCACAGTAAAATGACATTGGTCACATGCAAAACCGCATCCTTAAATCACTTTGACATGAATAAGTAATAAATGAAAGTATTTTATTTTTGACACCATTGCTAACACTAGACTTCCGTTTCACTTTATAAGAATTGGATTAAACATTAAACGGGTTTTTTTCTTATTAATGTCCAAATCGGACTAGCATTTGGTAGCCAACCAAATACCAATTTAACTTAAGTTGTGTCAGTAAATCGTGATTGATTTCCAGAACATTATTAATGATAATAATAATAATAATTATTATTATTATTATTATTATTATTATAATAATAATAATAATAATAATAATAATAATAATAATAATAATAATACGTTTCTCTCAAATGGGGGCGATTAGGGCTCGATCAGGGTTTCATTAGGGTTCGTATCCAGCATCTTTCCCGGTGGCAGTACGTCCGGCGAAGGCTACACGGCGCAGGCGTGGTTTCAGGCAATCTCAGGCATGGTTTCAGGCGTTTTAAGGGTTCACTTATCAGGTGAATAGATGCAGTTTTGGTACATTGGTGGAGAAGTTTTAGTCTCGTATTTTTGGGTGTGTTTTCAAGCGGTTTTCAGGCTAGTTTCAGGCGAATTTCAGGGGGGGTTTTTGGTCTATTTCATGTCCAGTTTGGGTCTGTTTGTGATGTGTAAAATCAGGCGAGTTCCAGGCTCTTTTCTGGTGCGTTTTGGTGCAGTTTTCTCGCGTTATGGTGACGTGGGTGTTTTGGTATTGTTTGTGTTTGTTGTATTTGTTTTCGGCAGTGTTTGTGGCGTGAGTGTGTTTTCGGCAGTGTTTGTGGGTAGCTTCTACAGGCTACATCAGGGTATTTGTTGTGCATTGTGCGTTTCTAGTTGCGGTGTAGACGTGGTGCTCTGCCTCGATTTGCTAACAATTACAGGAGCGGTGTTGGTGTGTTGCTGGTTCGGGCTGGAGCTTCCTGGTGTAGGCATGTTTGTATGTTTGTGTGACATTTCTTGTGATAGAGCGTTGTACCGCAGCCAACCGCACGACATCGTTGGGGATACTTCATAACCGACGGTGCTGTTGTGGTTTTCCCCTCTTGTTATAATTGCTTTTGTCTTGTTTCCTATTTTTTCCTATTGTTGTTGATGTTTTGACTTGTTGTTGCTGATGCGTTTGTGGGTGAAAAGTTGATGCTTTGTGACCGTTTATTCTAGGTGTGCTACCACGGGCTACTCTAATGCCTACTAATTAATGTGGTGCATTTTCATTGCCCATTTTGAAGAAAATAATGCCCTTGGTCCAAATATGCATTCAATGTTAAGTCTAATAAATGCGGTTCAGTATTAATTAACAAGTTAATAATTCAGTGAGATCAAGTGAGCTAAATGCCTAGCTAGAGGCCGCTTAAGTTCAAGTGGAATTAATGATATTAATCCACAGCTTACTCTTGACTGAACCCGTAGGGTCACACAAATAGTACGTAAACGGATCAAGTATTTAATGGCATTAAATACTCCATCTATGGATATTCGGAATCGACGGATCTTGGTTTCAGTGGGAGCTGAGATCGTCACAGGCAAGAAATGAATACTCCGGAAACGATGATATATTCCGGAAACGGAAATATGGATCGTATCGGAAATATAAATATTATCCAAGTCGTAGATGTTGCCGGAAACGGAAACATGGTACGTATCGGAAAATATTATCGGAAATGGAAATATTGCCGGAATCGGAAATATTGCCGGAAACGGAAATATTGTCAGAATCGGAAATATTATCGGAATCGGAAAATAATTCCGGAAACGGAAATATTAAATATTTGTTCGAAACGGAAATTAATTTCGGAATCGGAAATATTAAATATTGTTCGTATCGGAAATAAATTCCGGAATCGGGAATTTAATCAGAAGCGCGTCGTACGAATTAGCATCGGACGAGACTTGCTAGACGAAGGCCCAGCACGAAGCCAGGCCTACGCTCAGCAAGCCCAAGCGCCCAAAAACACGCTGCCAAGCCACGCCCGGTCCAGCGCAAGGCCAGGCCCAGCAATGGCCTTGGCGCGCGCGCGGGGCTGCGACGAGTGGGCTGGCGCTGTGCTTGGGCCGCAAGGCCTACGTGCGGTGCTAGCGTATCACTCGAAGTGTGTTACTCGAATCCTAAGGCTACCGGGATTTGTCATATGATTAAATCTAATCCTAAAAGATTTAGTTTATTTAATTAGAGTCCTAGTAGGATTATAATTAAATAAATTAGTATCCTAATAGGATTCCAAATCCTTTTCCATAACTCTATAAATAGGTGCCTAGGGTCACATATTTACAGAGAGTATTCAAGTATTCAAAGTGATTTTTGAGAGCAAAAATTCAGTCATACAATAGCCTATAAGTGCCGAAAATTCTAAGTACCTTAAGGGCGATCCTAGTTGGTCAATCTTAAGGCGGATCCGGACGTGCTGTGGACTATCTACGGAGGGACAACACTTGGAGTCCTAAAGACTTGTTCTTGTTCGGTTCGGGCGCAGCTAGGGAAGGCACGCAACAAAGAGTATGCATCTAAACTATGCTAAATGATTATGTGTAAATAATATGTTTTCCTGGCTTTATGGTTTTTCCGCATGATTTATGAATTGTCATATGTATCATAACCTAACAGTGGTATCACGAGCCTCTTATTATTTTCATAATCTAAATTGCATGAACATGGTTAAATATTACAAATTTGCAAGAATTAAAAGGGGTGATTAATTTTCGTAATTGTTAATTAATTGCAAATTGCGTTTATTTTTTTTTTGGCAAGTAATAAGATTTTATTAATTACCAAGAGGGCAAAAACCCCACCACCAAAACAACCAAACCACAGCCACACCAGGCCAAGGAGCAACTAGCTATTACAAGCTACCCTAAACAGAATTCTGTTTACAATACTTAAGCTACTGTCTAACTGGTTAGAAAACACTTTAGAGTTCCTAGCTAGCCAGATAGAATACACAGTTTCACAAAACAAACTATTACACATTCTAGCATTACTTCTAGTACTCTTGCTTGCTTTCTGCACCCACTGCACTTCATCATTCCAAGCTCCAACGGTTCTATGAATGCCACTTCTCTGCAGAACCTGATTCCAAATATCAGCTGCAAAACTGCAGGCAAAGAAAAGGTGATCCCTACTTTCATCTGTGCTGTGACAAAGGCAACACACACTATCAGCTATAACATTCCATCTTCTCAGCCTTTCCTTAGTTGCAAGTCTATCCTGCAGGGCCAACCACACAATAAAAATACTTTTAGGGCTAGCATGACTGTTGCAAACAATTCTCTTCCACCCCACAGACTCCCCTTGCTGTCTCAAATGATTATACATTCTCTGAATCTTAAATCTTCCTGCAGTTACAAACTGCTGCAAATCACCAGAGCTACTCAGAGTCTCCCTTTGCTGCCAAATCTTCTTCAAAGACCAAGACAGCCCATTAGGGATTGGCATGGTCCAAAAGTCTTTATGCTTCACATAGTAGGTGTGAATCCATTTCACCCATAGCTTATCAGCTTTCAAAGATAAAGCCCAACAATGTTTAGCAACAGCTGACTTGTTCCACACAGGTAAATCTTTAAGATTCCAACCCCCACAGATTTTGGGTAAACACAATTGATCCCAAGCAATAAGAGCTTTCCTGGAATTCCCTTCAGCTCCAGTCCATAGAAAACATCTACAAATTCTTTGAATTTCTTTCAACACCTTCTTAGGCATAATGAATATCTGGCACCAGTACAACTGGATGCCAAATAAAACTGATCTAATCAGTTGCAACCTTCCAGCATAACTAAGCAGCTTAGCAGACCAACTTTTTACCCTTGCTACAGTCTTCTCAATCAGGGGCTTGCAGTCTGTAAAGCTCAATTTCTTAGTTGAGAGAGGGACACCAAGATATCTAAAAGGAAAAGAACCCCTAGGTATGCCAATCTTAGCTAGAATATTGAGTGCTACAGAATCAGGCACACCGGCCAAATACAGTTCACTCTTCATCATGTTAGCTTCCAACCCAGAAGCAGCAGAAAACTTAGAGAAAGCTTCAAAAAGGAGAGAAACTGAAGCATCATCTCCCCTAGCAAACATTAGTAAATCATCTGCAAACATCAAGTGAGTCAGATCAATTCTTTTACATCTTGGATGAAATTTGAACTCTTTGGATTGTCCAAGTAAGGATAAGCATCTACACAGGTATTCCATTCCTATTGCGAACAGGAATGGTGACATTGGATCACCCTGTCTCAACCCTTTCTTAGCAGGAATTGGCTTGGAAGGAAAACCATTCACCAGAATAGAAGAAGACACTGAACACAAGCAAGCCATAACCCATTTGACAAACTTATCAGGGAATCCCAGTTCTTGCAACATGCTTCTCAAAAAAGGCCATTCTAGGGAATCATAGGCCTTTTTAAGGTCAACTTTTATCATACATCTGGGGGACACATGTTTCCTTGAATAGCATTTTACCAACTCAGTAGCCATGATGATGATATTATCAGAAATGACTCTCCCTGGTATAAAACCAGATTGTGCTGAACTTACAATTTCCCCAATGACTGGCTGCATTCTATTTGTCATAATTTTTGAAATCAGCTTGTAAATCATAGTACAACAGGCAATAGGTCTGTAATCTTTAACTTGAGTTGCATTCTGAATCTTAGGAACCAAAGTAACCACTGTATTATTCACTTGCCTTAGCATATGACCTGTCTGAAAGAAATGAATAACAGCAGCATATACATCCTCCTTTACTATAGTCCAAGCTTTCCTGAAGAAGAGACCATTTAGGCCATCAATACCAGGAGCCTTGTTCACATCAATGCTTTTAAGAGCTTCATCTATCTCTGTGGGGGTAACAGGTTGAATCAGACTTTCTGCAGCAAGGGGAGAGAGTTGTTTTCCCTTTCTAACAAGCTCTATATCAATACCAGTGAGGTTAGGGGCTGCAGTACCAATGAGATTCACATAGAAATCTTTAATTTCTGCTTTAATGTCTTCTGTAGTAACTAATTTGTCACCAGCAGCATTGTAAAGTACATCAATGCTGTTCCTTGAAATTCTCTCTTTCATGGCACTAAAGAAGAATTTAGTGTTTGCATCTCCCTCTTTAATCCACTGAATTCTAGATTTTTGCCAGTATGCACTCTTCTGAATTTTCAAAAATTTCTTCAGTAATCTATTACAGGATGATTCTTTTTGCTGTAATTCAGTGTCAGTACTGTCAATAGCTAACTTGCTTTGCACCTCATCAAGTTCCTGTCTTATCTGCTCAATTTTATCATCTAGTCTGGCAAACTCTTTATGGTGAAGAGTTTTCAGCCCACCCTTGATCACCTTTAATTTCTGCCACACAGAAAACATAGGAGATCCAACACACCTCTGAGCCCAACCATCTTGCACAATTTTCAGAAAGTCCACATGGGTGGCCATATAGTTGAAAAATTTGAAAGGTCTTCCTCCAGTTGTGCCCTCCACTTTACAGTTCAACAACAAAGGTGAATGATCTGACAACCCAGGGTTCAGAAAATCAACCACTGCATCAACATATTTAGTATGCCAGTCAATGCTACCAAGAGCTCTGTCAATTCTAGAAGAAATTCTAGCATTCCCTTGCCCCTTATTACTCCAAGAAAAGAAGTGCCCACAACTCTTAATTTCAGCTAAATTAGCCACATCAATACACCCCTGAAAATCTCTGGTTTCAGCATCATGAACAGGATTGCCATTGATTCTATCCCCTGAATAAAGCACTGCATTGAAGTCACCCATTATTAGCCAAGGACCAACAGTACTACTACTCAACTGAATCAAATCAGCCCACAAAGGTCTTCTGGTGTCAACTGAGTGCAAACCATACACTGCAGTAAAAGCAGTTTGAAACTTTCCAGATTTAGCTAAAACATCACCATGTAACAATTGCTCAGTGCATTTTGTGACATGAACTGTCACCACTTGGTGTTTCCACCCTACCCATATCCTTCCCCTTGGAGAAGCAATATAGTTCATTTCCCATCTCCATGTTGGCCCAAATTTCTTCTGAATTTTTAGATGATTATTACTTTTCACCCTTGTTTCTAGTAAAGCAAAAACAACAATGTTATTGGCAGCAGCAAACTTTTTCACCTCCCCCACCTTTGAGGGGTCATTGAGACCCCTAATGTTCCAAGAACAGATATTCATGGAGGAAACTCCTCACCCTCCCCCTCACTTCCACCCTCCTCTTCTGAAATTCCTGCAACAGCTGCATGGACTTGGGCTAGGCCAAGAAAGGTGTTTGGGGTTTTAGCTTCCTTTCTCCTCCTTGAAACCACTCTCCAACCATCATCCAGAGCAACTGTGGTGTCTGTTTTTGGAGTGTAAACATCACCAGCAGGAACAACTTTTTCAATTACAGATGGTATAACCAATTCCTGCATTACCTCTGGTGTAGGAACTACAACTTCTTGCTCAACAACTTTCTTAGGTCTCCATACTTTCTGAGTTTTCTGCTGTGTTGGTCCAGTTGTAGCAGGTTGTAATCTAGCACCCACATTCTTCTTTACTATACAGTCATGGCCAACAGCATTACAATCTTTACAAAAAGGTGGGAGCCAATCATACTCCACCTTCTGCTTGATGGTTACACCTAAGTGATCTTGAATCAGGACTTCCTTAGGAAGCTCCTTAGTTACATCAACCTCAATCAAAAGTCTAGCAAATGATATCCTTAATTGTTTCGAAGTGCAGTCATCAGCAAACAATGGCACTCCAATCAAGCTCCCAATTCTACTAAGAGAATCACTCCCCCAACAACATAAAGGGAGATTAGGCAACCTCACCCACACAGGAATGACACGAAGGATTTCATCTTGAAAACTAAATCCAGAGGACCATGGTTTTGTTATCATAGGTCTGCCATAAAAGGTATAAGGTCCAGCTTTCAGAACATCATCTCTATCTTTTTTTGAACTAAATTTTATCACAAAATAGCCTTCATCATGTAAGAAGACACTGGGCTTAGCAACATGTTTCCACTCATTGGCAATAAATCGAATTACAGCCCCAATAGTTGGTTTATCCCCTACAACATACATGATTAAAGCAGCTTCCCATATTGCAGCCATTTTGTTCACATCAACAATGTCTAACATAGCAACAGGACATCCATCTGAGACTGTAGGAGCAATGAATGAGAGAGATGTACCTTTCCCCGTCATTTGGTTACCTTGAAAAAGGTTCAGCCATGGAGTTTTCGGGTTCGTATTTCGAGCCGCAGCATTCTCCCCCACCTTCGTCTCTCCTTGCAAGTTTACTTGCTCTGTTTCAATCACATTCCCAGGGTTGGCTTTCTCCTTCCCATTCCGCCCAGATCTCATCATCTTCAATACCCCATTGACACTCTGCATAATTTCAGTCATTTTAGAGCTCAACAAGCTCTCATTTTGGATCACACCCTCCCTCTTTCCACAAGGGTTTCCGTACTATTTTCCAGATCTAACACAGGATTCACATTTTCTATCATCCCTCTCCCTTCTTCCAGTACAGAACCACCCATTCTCCCACTCTCCTGAGCTCCCTCCATACCTCCAACAATCTCGGAGATACTGCCCCTGTTTTCCGATTGAAAAGGGGAGTAATGAATAGCAGCATGATATGCTGCAATAGCTACCTGAGTGTGCGGCGACGGTGGTCCAGCAGATGGATGCGACGGAAATGGGGATCGAATCACCGACGGCACTCGAACTTCATCACCATTGCTGGGTATGGAGTTTCGCAACTGGTGTTGGTTCATCGGGCGCAAAGAGGCAATATGAAGAAGCGTTGAAGCCTCTTCATTGATCTCACGAACTTCTTGTTTCTGAGTCTTCTTCTTCCTCGCCATTTCAATGGTGGGTGAACGATAGCTGTTGTACCTTATGGTGCGCTACACCATGGAAAGAGAGTTTAGTCAAATTGCGTTTATTTAATTATACGTACGCAGTTTTTCGGCAGTTTCTTCGTTACTCATCCAAATCGAGTGATTTTTGTGTCAATTCCGCATGTAAAAGGCATTCTAAAATTACGAAATTTTCGGCCGAACCTAGAATTCTCAAATTCGAAGCCTAACTATGACTTTTCGAAGCTTTTAGTTTTTCGAATGCAAAATTTCGTAAATTTAAGATGTTAAATTAAATATTTGCGATTCTTGTTGATAAATCTTGAATTTTTGATTGACCTACTGTATATGTTTAACAAGTTTGAATGCCTAGCCTTGTTAATTATGCAATCTAATTTGTAATTATGATTAATTTGTTGAAAATTGGAATAATTTGGAATTAATTTAATTTTCATAATTAGTTATAATTTAATTAGATACCTATGATTAAAAACCACCATAAAAATTGTAAATTTATGTTAAATTTTAAATTTTTATGACCTAGACTTGAATCCATGTTAATCGAAAATCAATTGAATAATAAATTTTCGATTTTTCGCCCTAAAATTATGAAATTAATATTAATTATTAATTTGTCATTAATTTTGAATATAAATTTTAAATTTTTATGCGATTCACTCATATAACTTGCACGCACAAAGCAATGGACGCTACGTGTTACCCTTAAGGGGTGTTGTATAGTGCGGGCATGTGACGACGAGCAAGGGAGCTCGTCGCCCATGCGGTACGAATGCAATGAGCAAGGCCATGGTGCACGAGCACAAGGCAGCAGCCCTGCCTTGTGTCGTGGGCTGTGTGCAATGGGCGAATGGGCGAGGGCGAGAGCAAGGCACGAGCAGTCGCGTGTGGGCAGCAAGCGAGCTGCGCCACAGCGCGCACTGCCTCGCGCAAGCGTGCGGAGCCTCGCGCGCAGCGAGCGTAAGCTCGCGTGCCACGAGCGCTGCGCCCAGCGATGGCGTGCGAGTACTTGTTGTGCGTGCGACGAGCGCTGCGCCCAGCGATGGCGTGCGAGTGCTTGTTGTGCGTGCAACGAGCGCTGCGCCCAGCGATGGGCTGCGGCAGCATGCTCGTGCGTCGAGCGCTGGCACGCGCAGCGAGCACCAGCTCGCGTGATGCCTTGCGATGGTGAGCAGCAGCGATGCGAGGCAGCGCATGGGCTGCGCGCACATGGCCAGCGATGGCTGTGTGCGTGTGGCCCATGGGCGTGCGTTGCGTGGGATTGTTGCGTTGCGATTAGATCGTTTTGAAATTTTAATTTGAAATTTTCAGTTTACGTAATTTTAATTAATTTTAAAATTAATAATTTAAATTATTTTCTTGGATTTTAATTTTGAATATTGTAATTATAATAAATTTTATTTATTCTAATTATTTTACTAAAATTAAAATCATGAATTAATTTAAATACGACTGAAATTAAATTAAACTTTTGGATTCAATTATAAATTTATATGAGCTTTAAATTTTAATTAAATTTGTATGTTTCCGGTTAGACTAGAAATACATTTTTATGTTTAAAATTAGTAAAGCATATGAATTTATTGGTTTAAGTGGGAGCCCTTTTTAGTCATAAACTCTTGATTAGGTCTACAAATCCTTAAGGTTAAAACAACTTGATTAGAATTAATAAGGACTGAATAATTTGTAGATTATTGGTGCCCTTGATTAATTGCTGCAAATGTTTATGTGATGCATAATGTGTTTTACTAACCAGCTATGTGGGCCATTCATGATAATGAATGGGTGAATGGTATATATTGTATATGTACTGTTTTGCAGGTTATGAAGTGACTAGTATGGCCCAAATAGAATAGAAAATATGGTCTGCGTACCATTAATTTGAATGTAATTGGTCTAAAGTACCAAAGTTGTTTTTCAATTCAAATATGGTCTGCGTACCATCAAATAGTTGTAATTAGTTTTAATTATAGCTTATTCTATTTGAAGAAAATGGTGCCTCCCACGGAGATTTTCAAGACGGACTTTGAAGTTAAAGCTTCAAGATGAAGTCGGGCCATACTAGATCACATTTATCTTATGCATGTTTTAAGTTATTTATTGCTTTTAAATATGTCTTAAAATGCATGAGATCAAAAGCTTGATTATGTTGCATGATTAAGGATTTTAGTTCACTTAAAATCTAACCAACATAGTAAGAGCCTTAAGTTCCAAACTTAAAAATTGAGTTAAAAGGTGCCATGCCAAAATATACACTTGCTTGGATATCCTTTACATCAATCTAGTAATAGTTTTCGCTCAGCGAGGTGTTACTTATTGGTCCTAAAGGGGCAAGGTACACAAATAATTGTGAGTACACGTTAGTTTTGGTGAAACTCAACGATATAAGTAAGGAGTCCTTTTATGTCGTGGGAAAATCGATATGTTTACCTAATAAGTTCTTAGACGTACCTATCAACCAAGAGTAGTTTCTAGACTATTAGCAAAAGGCTTTTGCTTACCTAAAATGTTTTAGAATTGAGTCGACAAACTGTGCTTAATTCTTCAATGGTTTTAGGGTCTTGGAATCATTTTATTCACACCTGCCGGAACACATAACTCGAATAAAATGCTAATGACTTGTTGCATGATTGCTTTAATTTTCAAGTTATTATTCATGATAAATGTTTAGACTTTGCATGCTTCAATGTATGTTTTAATTATTGTTTATAATTAAATATCTTGCACTGCAATAAATCCTTTTAAAAGGTAACAGTAAATTTCCTCGATTGGTAGTGAATCCAAGAACGATTCACGGAAATGAGAGAAAATGAGCAATTTAAAATGTACGTTTTTTATAGCGACTTTTATGGTTGTTTTCGAGTATCAAAATCGAATGGCAAACCAATTGGTGCTTGTGAATTCAAAATACACTGTAGTTTTGAGATCATAAAGCATTGAGCTTAAACGCTCAGCTTTACCAATGGTTAACAACCTAAACATCTTTGTCCATTTAATTCTCGAATGAGTCTAGTCCCTAGAAATTCGAATAGATCGATGCTTAGAGAACTTTAGAAGCTTCTGGTAAGATCATCTACTTGAAGCAAAATATTCAACATAAATTAAAATGGTAAAAACCTTGTTGGTGATATTGGACATGTCTAACAAAGTATAAAAGTCAACACTAAAGAAATCAATTCTTAAGACTATAAGAAAGTGTACAAGAAATAGGAAAACGAGGAACAAATGAAAGGAATTTACGATTCCGTTTCTACCTATAAGTTTATGTTTAAAGAGAAGTGACCAAGCAATCAAACTTCCTTGGTATCATATACCACTTGAGGTTCTTACTTCGGTAATAACTCAAACAATGGAAGCTAGGATACACTAATGACCTACAAGTGGGAAATGAAGCATGGCAATGCTACATTAGTTGTAGGGTCATCTAGTTTGTTTTAAGTCCTTTCAAAGGCTGGAACTTAATGGCTATTTTGTTCCATAATCAACATACCTAAATTTCTGTTTTCAAACACAGAAAGACTCACATTCAAGAAAAACAAAAACAATGTTTGTTTGTTTATTTGAATGAAATGGTCAATTACAGGTTGAGTCAATATGCTTGATTAAAACAAACGACTCTTTAAAGAACTTTACTAGGTTCAAATCAACCCCTTGATTTGAATTCCACTAATCTTTGGCATTGTTGCTTAGACCATATCAACAAATTAACATTCAAAAGCTCTATTTTGATAGACTTTTGAAAGTTCATTGATTTCTAGATCAATTTAAGACGACTAGTCTTACTTGTTGAAAGTAACAAAAGATATGAACTATTGTTAGAACGCCTAGACAATAGAGTTCAAAGCTAAAGAAAGGTTTTATGACTTTATTATTTCACACAGATTTGAGTGAATATAGGTTTATTTACTCAATGTGATATAAGTTTGAATCTGTTTGGCTAGTTCAAAGATTCAGAAGTATAAATCCCACTTGGTAAGAAATCATAAAGATCTAGGTTAGATAATGTTGATGATTACTTAAATCAAGAATGATCATCAATGATTGTGTAGTAAAATTCACAATCTAGCTCCATAAGATATGGCATATCTAAGTTGGAATGATCGAAGTCGATTAGTACTTGATTCGATCAATGATGGATCATAAAGACTTTTCCTTTAATTTCTAAAACAAAATGCTCAACTACCACCAAACTAAACTAAATTCGTCAAAGCTATAGAAAAGAAATTTCAGAATATCTTTTCGATAATATATATCTAGAGAGTTGCTAAACTCAGTGGGAGCTTAGTGTTTGTTATTCAACAAACTAAGGCCCAAGTATAGATATATGTTTCATTGTGATTTATTCAAATGAGACACAAGGGTATTGTTTCTACCACGAATTTTTGAGAACATAATGTTTGTTTGCTCGAAATGATGTCCTTTTGGAGATTCGTTTCCAAAATGACAAGTGGGAGAAAATAGACCTCGAAAGTCTTCGAGGCGAACAACAAACATAAACGGACATTCCGGAGGCTTTTCAAAGTTCTTTAGAAAATCCGAACACGTATTCTTTAAGGACTTTAGAAGTGGCTTTAAAGAATAGACATCTCTTAGAAGACTTTACAAGTGCTTCAAGGAGAACAGAATATTCAAAGGACTTTTAAGTGGCTATTGACATTCTGTTGTTTGATGTTCTATACCCTTGTAGGCATAGAGTTCAAGTCACTGAAACTATGAGATTCTTCTATTAGATAGTGAAGAAACATGGAGTTCAGGTCACTGAAACTATGCAATTCTTCTATTAGATAGTGAAGAAACCTACAACTTGCAGTCAAACTATTATCATGTAGATTAATGAGTTTGTGACTTGTAAGAAAGCTATGACGAAACCCAGATTCCCTAAAATGGTTAGAGGCCATATATAGACTCAAATGTTTTAAATGGTTAGAGGCCATAAAACATACTCAATGTTTTGATGACAAAATTGAAATTTTGTTGATTTGCAAGAATAGTTTCACACCTATTGGTTGCAAAGTTTGTTTTAAGGATAAAAATCATCAAACATGAAATTGTGTTCACACACAAAGCTAGATTAGTTGCTAAAGGTTACAAGCAAATTCACGATGTGGATTGTGTTGAAACCTCATGCAAAATCGTAATGCTTAAGTCTATAATTCAAGCAATGATTGTATATTGGTACATATGGCAATTGGATGACAAAACATCTTCCTCAGTCAAATGTTGGAAGAAACTATGTACATGCTATGTCATAGGATTTGTGGATCCAAATAAATGCTTGAAAAGAAAAGCTAGTTTATAAAATCTAAGTACAGATTTAAGCAAGCAATTGGGAATTAGAAATGTATTTTAGTGAAGCTAATAAGTATTTTAGTTTCATAAAATGTACATGATTCTTATAGATATATAAGAAGTTTAGTGGGAGTACATAAAACTTAATTGGTCCTATGTGTATCACACACATATCTCTCTATTGTGAAATAACATTCAAATGCTAAATACTTAGATTTGAGATTATTCATCAATGATGGACCAAGGCGAAACTTAGTACATACTGGGTACTAAGATCTATTTACAAAGATCTTATAATATTGTTTTGGATTAAGTAATGGCATTTACTAAATCAAACACGAAATACTCCATTGGAGATATTCGACCCATGTGAATAAATCTAAGTAAAAGAATGTTTGAACTATGTATAAGCATTTACTAAGTTAAAACATCAAAGGATCTAAGTGAGATTCTTAACCTATATTATATGTCAAAGAATTTAGCTGGATTCAGTATCTACTGAATTGAATGAGCTAAAGTTACATGAATAGAATTCAATTGGGAATTATTCTGCAAAAGAATTTATCATGTATGATATAATATGAGGATCGCCAAAAATCTATCGTATGACTTTAGGCATGACGAACATATACCAATCTCTATTGATCTAAGTGAAGATCAACTAGATTGAGATCAAGAACACTTATGGTACTTGAAAAGGTACATAGGAATAGTTCTTGATTCAAGGAAATAAAGATATGCTAAATATTGATGCTACACGCATAAACACTGGCAAATGATCAAGAAAAGACCCTTTGGAGTTAACCATTGACAAGGACGAGCTATAGAGCATCGTGTTTTGAAATGGCAACATGGATTGGAGACCATGAGTTGTTGCGTGGGAAATTAAATATTAATTTCTATGTTCTAAGATACAACTGGAAAGTCTTCCACATATCTGTGAACTGCTTGGATAAGTAAATCCAAACAAAGCATCACTAGCAACCTAAACAGTTGAAGTAAAAGTACTTATTGCCTAAGAAGCAATAAAACAAGGTTGTTTGTTTATGTTAAAGAGTTCTTCACTGAACTTGGGTAGATCATATGTCTTCTGACTTGATGGTTCTTCATTGCAAGATGCGTAGAACTACTCTTGTAGCTAGAAGGAATAGATCACAAAATAAACACACTCAAAAGATCTTATCATCATATCTCGAAGAACATTCGATGAAAAGGATATTAAGATTGGCAAAGCATGATAACTAAACCTATGCAACAAGTGAGAAGCAACACTCACATTGTAGCACTGGAAATCAAGCATAACTTTGAATTCCATGAAATGTTTTAAAGATGGGTTAGAGGCCCATGGTTGTAAAACGTTGGGGTTGAACGTTTATCATATATGAAATGTATTTTCATATTCCATTTAATCTTGGTTTAGTATTAAATGATGAGTCCCTTCAATTTGACGATATATTCAAGATAGACTGTCAGGACCAGTCCTGTGACTAAGAAATGTCTATGAAGTGAACTTGAATGTCAAAGGTTGAAAATGGTCCCTAGTCGGAGTTTTCTATAAAATTGGACGCATAGAAAACGTTAGACGATTAGAATGCAAGATGACTAGTAGTTCTGTTTCTTGAACTATGTGGACATGGCAATGTCATAATCATTTGCATAGATACTTACTTTGGGAAGACTAGTATCGGACAAGACCTATGAAACTTTACTGTAAGAGATGAAAATCTGTCATAAGTAAATTTCATTAAAATTATTAGACACTAAATCCTCAATACCTGAGTGATTTGAGATTACTTGTTTGAGAACTGGTTGCTTTGACGTTGACCAACCGTCGCACCGTAAAAGGAGGCTATAAAGGCAACGCTCAGGTAATCACCTATCAAACGAAGTCTAATCTCAAGATCGCAAGATTGGGATTGTCCTCCCATAAATCAGGATGAGATGCTTAAAAGTTGTACAAGGCCGCTCGGAGAGCTAGAAACTGTGAAATGCATGGCCGTGCTCGGATGAATCATAGGCTATGATTATCTGTTTATTTGATCAGTTGAACTCTGAAACCGAGGAACACCTCTGGACATAATAAGGATGACAACTCTTACCTTATGTTCAAGACCAAGCATCGAGCAACAAAGGAATTAGGAAATGCACACTTGTCCCTAAGGACAAGTGGGAGACTGAAGGAAATAATGCCCTTGGTCCAAGTATGCATTCTATGTTAAGTCTAATAAATGCGGTTCAGTATTAATTAAACAAGTTAATAATTCAGTGAGATCAAGTGAGCTGAATGCCTAGCTAGAGGCCGCTTCAGTTCAAGTGGAATTAATGATATTAATCCACAGCTTACTCTTGACTGAACCAGTAGGGTCACACAAATAGTACGTAAACGGATCAAGTATTTAATGGCATTAAATACTCCATCTATGGATATTCGGAATCGACGGATCTTGGTTTCAGTGGGAACTGAGATCGTCACAGGCAAGAAATGAATACTCCGGAAACGATGATATTGCCGGAAACGGAAATATGGATCGTATCGGAAATATAAATATTATCCAAGTCGTAGATGTTGCCGGAAACGGAAACATGGTACGTATCGGAAAATATTATCGGAAATGGAAATATTGCCGGAATCGGAAATATTGCCGGAAACGGAAATATTGTCAGAATCGGAAATATTATCGGAATCGGAAAATAATTCCGGAAACGGAAATATTAAATATTTGTTCGAAACGGAAATTAATTCCGGAATATTAAATATTAAATATTGTTCGTATCGGAAATAAATTCCGGAATCGGGAATTTAATCAGAAGCGCGTCGTACGAATTAGCATCGGACGAGACTTGCTAGACGAAGGCCCAGCACGAAGCCAGGCCTACGCTCAGCAAGCCCAAGCGCCCAAAAACACGCTGCCAAGCCACGCCCGGTCCAGCGCAAGGCCAGGCCCAGCAATGGCCTTGGCGCGCGCGCGGGGCTGCGACGAGTGGGCTGGCGCTGTGCGTGGGCCACAAGGCCTACGTGCGGTGCTAGCGTATCACTCGAAGTGTGTTACTCGAATCCTAAGGCTACCGGGATTTGTCATATGATTAAATCTAATCCTAAAAGATTTAGTTTATTTAATTAGAGTCCTAGTAGGATTATAATTAAATAAATTAGTATCCTAATAGGATTCCAAATCCTTTTCCATAACTCTATAAATAGGTGCCTAGGGTCACATATTTACAGAGAGTATTCAAGTATTCAAAGTGATTTTTGAGAGCAAAAATTCAGTCATACAATAGCCTATAAGTGCCGAAAATTCTAAGTACCTTAAGGGCGATCCTAGTTGGTCAATCTTAAGGCGGATCCGGACGTGCTGTGGACTATCTACGGAGGGACGACACTTGGAGTCCTAAAGACTTGTTCTTGTTCGGTTCGGGCGCAGCTAGGGAAGGCACGCAACAAAGAGTATGCATCTAAACTATGCTAAATGATTATGTGTAAATAATATGCTTTCCTGGCTTTATGGTTTTTCCGCATGATTTATGAATTGTCATATGTATCATAACCTAACACATTTGTGAGTCTTAGTGGGTGTCAAGACGACGGTGGAAATGAGCTTACTAAGAGTTCTTTGATCACTCATCTTCGTGATCGTCATTGTAGGTGTGATGCTCAAGTGGTCACTCGACACTCTCTAACCACTAAATAGGCTATTTTATCTGAGGTTGAGTTGACCTTCCGCCGTATGGGGATTTGGCTTTGTGGGGATTGTTTTAAAACACATTATCTTCGTTCTAAATGTCGTCATATTTGTGGGGATTTTGTGGCCCCACTTGATGTTGGGGATGGTGTTGTTTGGTTTGTGCTCTATGGTCTTTCTAAACCGTCACTTGCTTCTGATGTTCACATGGATACTGCGGTGCAAGAGCAAGATTGTGGTTTTACCGTCATTCTTCTTGACCGATTGCCTTCTAAACGACTTTGCACTGTGAAATCCATCCCTCCTAAATGGCGTTTGGGTTTTTCTCGAATTTTGAAAGGCGCGCTTGATAGGGTTATTTGCAAGCCTAAGGACTTCTCTTATTGGCTTAATCTTCTCGTGTTGCCTCTTTGTATCCTTAAGATCTTTAGTCCGAGGAGTAATCGCGAGTTCTCATCTGTCGTTAGGCGGAAATGGCAGGAAGAGAGAATTTTTAATGCTATTCGTACTTGCAGTGAGCCGGGTGGTAAATGCTTCTTTTGGGGGAAGCTTTGGCAGGTGGATCCCCTACTATGATGGATGCTGATGAGGATCTTAATTTGGCAGAGCGTAATATCAAGCAGTCTCGTAAGAAGATTTTTGATGGCCATTACACTGCCACTGTCTGTGTTCTTCTTCTTCTGGCGTTGCGCCTTATAATGAGGGCACTCTTGCGGATTTACAGTCAAAAGACCCTTCTTCTCCAGCTCCGTCCTTGCCTGATATTCCTGTTCATCACCATCATCTCATCGCTACTTCCGCTGTTGTTTTTGACCGGATTAGGAGTTTTCCACGTGTCACATCTTGTGGGAAGGACGGTTTGCTAGCTCAGTACCTTATGGATTGCTTGAGTGGTGCTGTTGTGGCTATTACATATGAGTTAGTTGACTCCATTTCTAGGGTGTTTAATCTCTTTTTAGTTGGAAAATTTCCTATGGGTTTGGGAGAGTATATTGTTAGTTCTCCCCTCACACCTCTTGTCAAGCGTGGTGGTGGTATTCGTCCTATTGCCGTGGGTACTATTTGGCGACGTCTGGTTTCAAAGGTTGGTGCTGTTATGGTTGGTCCATCGTTGCGAGGTTATTTTGATGGTCTTCAATTTAGTGTCAGGGTATTTTGATGGTATTCGTCTTCGTTATCCGGGAATTTCGCAATGGATTGAATTCTCTTACTCTACTCCAGCAGATTGTATTATGGGGAGCACACCTTATGGTCGTCTCAGGTGGTGAAGCAGGGTGCTCCCCTTGGTCCACTTCTTTTTAAGTTGGTTTTACAACCCCTGGTTTGTAACATCGGAGACGCTTTTGATGTATGCCTTCAGGCATGGAATTTGGATGACGACACTATTATTAGTGACACCTTGGTGGTGGGAGGGTTCTGCAGTTGATTATGCAGGAAGGGCCTTGTCTCGGGTTACATCTTAACGTGGAGAAGACTGAGGTTTTCTGGCCTATAGAGGACCCTCGAAGCAGGCTTGTGGGAGTCTTTCCCCCAGATATTTCTCGTCCTTTGTATGGTGTTAAGTTGCTTGGTGGTCCCGCTAGTTCCAATCCGGTTTTTAGTGGTGAGCTTGTGATGTAGAGGGTGACCAAGACCATTGGGCTTATGGATAAGGTTGCTCAACTTGATGATCCTTAGTGTGAGTTGTTGTTACTTAGGGCATGTACCGGAGTTTCTAAACTTTACTTTGCTTTGCGTACTTGTCCTCCTGGTATTTTTGAGGCGGCTTAGTGCACATTCCATGAGGCTCTTCAATCTTCCTTGGAGCGTATTGTTACTGCTTCGGGGCCTGGATTTGGCGATTGGCATTGGTGACTTGCGACCTTACCTTTTTCTTTTGGCGGGCTTGGTGTTTATTCCGCAGGTGATGTTCGTCATTATGCTTTTCTTGCTTCTCGATTGCAGTCTTTGGTTTGCAGACAAAGCTTCTACGGCATGTTGCCATTGTTCGTCCTGGTCGAGCATTTGAACATGTGTTGAGTCTATTTAATAGAACAATGGAGTATGACATTCTGAGTAACCCTAGTGAGGTTGCTGCCCCTAAACTCATAAAGAAATTGGCAGATATATATTTCACAAAGGTTACTGCATCTGTAAAATCCACCTTCTCTTTATCTTTTTGACAGTCGGCCTTATGGAAATCGCAATAGGGAAATAACATCTCTGCTTGGCTTCGTGTGGTCCCCATATCAGGTTTGGGGCAGACGATGAATTCTAAGGCTTACCGATGTGTGTTGTGTTACCGGTTGGGGGTTCCTTTCTTTTCAGTTACGGCGCCATGTTCTGCTTGCTCCAGGGTCGTTGCAGGAGATATCTTTGGTGATCATGCAGTGTCATATGGAGGCATCGTGGGTATTAAACATCGGCATAATGTGGTTTGGGATACCCTTGTTGATGTTTGTTATCGGTCTGGGATTTTGGCGCAGAAAGAGGTTGAATTGGTCTATCTGGAGGGAACGATGGAGCTCTCCGACCTGTAGAAGTGTTTCTCTACTCCTGGGATCAGGGTTGTGATGTGTGTGTTGACTTGACGGGATCCTCTCCTTTGACACAATCTTGGCTGTCTGGCTTTGTCCCGGGCCGGGTTGTGACTGATGCGTCTATTCGGAAGCGGGTTAAGTACGAAGCACGTTCCCAGACAATTGGTTATGGCTTTCTTCCGTTCTCTTTCTCTTCTTTGGGGGAGCTAGATAAGGATGCTGTTGCGTTGCTGAAGCGAGTTTAGAAGTTCTCTAGGACTCAGGACATTGGGGCTCGTGCTGCTGCTCATATTTTCACCAGGAGAGGTTTTGCTATAGTCAGAGGAGTGGAGGCCCAGATTGTATCTCGTCTTCCCACTAATTATTTGTAAAATGTTTGACTTCGTTAGCATTTGATTCATAATAATAATAATTATTATTATTATTATTATTATAGTAATAATAATAATTATTATAATAATACAACGTCTTGTATTACATAATAAGCCGGCTACAACTGTGTACCACCTCAGCTCGGACATATGTTCATACTCAATGTGCATACATTAAATCTTATCCTCTTTCGCTTTACATGTTTAATATATTATTCAAGGCTGACTCAACGATAGAGAAAAAAACACATACTCGAATAAACCAACACTTAAACCAGTCGTCATTTTTAATATCTTTTAATGAACTTGTGATCATAGAATACATTTAATTTTATTAATTAAACTTCCTTCGCTCAACATGATTAACTTTGCATATATGAGAGCTATCCACTACAAGAAAACTGACATTTAGTGACGGAAAAATCAGTCGCTAAACATTAAAATTCAGTCGCAAAACGTCTTTAGCGACGGATTTGTGACTGATTTGATCCGTCGCTAAAGACCTGGTCGCAAAATTTTAACTGTCTCAGTTTTGCAACTGACAATATTATCAGTCACCAAATGGTAACCACTAAATCTGTGCTTTTTTGATGACTGATTAGTAATCATCGCTATTTTGTTACCGGATTTTCTAGTTACTATGTAGCAACTGACATTTTATTAGTACCTAATTGGTGATGGTTATTTCGTGACAATATAGTGACCGTATTACGCAGTCACAAATTAACGACCACCAATTTCGCGGCAATTTAGTGACCGTATCACGTGGTCACAAATTAACAACCAACGATCTCGTGACAATTTAGTAACTGTATCATATAGTGACAAATTAACAACAAACGTTTAAGCAGTCGCTAAATTGGTACTAATTGGTACTGGCTAATTCCGTCGTAGTTTAGTGACTAAGTGATTTTAGTCGCTAAATTGGTACTAAATGTATTAGTTCCTATGTGGCAACTAAAAAAGTCGGTTGCAAATTAGCCACCTTCTTAATTTATTGGTGACGAAGAATTTTTAAGATAATAATATTTGCAATATATATTACTCTATATAACCCAATGAGTTCTATTTTTTGTTGTAAAAAAATCATTGTATTAAACTCAAAGAAAATGGCGTTTGTACAAGTGAAAACAAACAAACACCTAGCGAACAACACTTTGAAAGCCATAAAGGTGATACAACTCTTAGCAAAGTTAACCATAGTCAACTATGGTAAAAAAAAATGCCTGAGCTCAAACAGAACAGATAAGGTCTTCAACTAAGGTCTTCAACTGCTATGAAAACATATAAGGTCTTCAACAGCTACTATGAATTCCCTACTTCTCTGCAGCTTTAATTTGGCTTACGACGTCTATGGAGTTGCATCCCGGCTCCTGGCTAACCGAGTAAATTAAAAGCTGTTAGCATAGAGCTTCACACCATTTTTGAGAAAGAATACGGATTATTGAATTCAGTTATTCCTCACCATTTTTGAGAAATCGACCTAACTCCAGAGCTTTTAGACCAGGGGGAAACAAATAAACTTCCCTCGTCAACCTCCATAAGAGTATAAATGACATTAAGTACCTATAACACCGAAACAATGTCTGAGACTAACAAAAAAAAGTTACAAGACTAAGTATGATAACCAATGCTTTCAATTGCAGCGCGCTTACTTTGAGAGCACATGAGCAATGGCTGCACGCCTGCACCACTCACACCCAAATGACATGCAAAGATAAGAACTGCATCCAGTACAATATTTGCACCATCTGCTGCAACTGTAAAACAAAACTCGGAATGGTAAATAGAAGAGAGCCAGAGTACTTATTCAAATCTACTTCATTAATTACATAATATTTCTACTGTCAAGAGTAGCAATTGATGTTTATAACTATAAGACTTTTTACCTGTAGCGTAAAGGGGAGTTGTCGTATCTTTAAAACCTCGAAAAACACCTTGCATTGCTAAAGAAAGAAGCACAGCTGGAGCACCTAAGGATCTTAGTGTTAAGTACTTAAGAGCTGGTTGTAGCATCGGGGAGTCCTGCAGAATAACCAAACACAGAAAGAACTCAGCAGAAAATCATAGTGATCAATGAGGGTTAATTAAGCAACTGTTTATACGTGGGTGAGAAAACATACTGAACAAGATGATGCTCAAAGAAACTTATTACATGTTTTATACCCATGATTCCTAAAGGCATTTTAGCTCCAAAGAAAAGGAATATGGTTTGACACACACCAAGGAACAATCCAAGAACAAGTGCAGTAGAAGCTGACGGGATATGCCGCTTGTCTCCTCCTACTTTAACCTTCTCAGGACTACTGATTGAGACTTTATTTGTCTTTTGTTGACTTCCATGTAATCTGAAAAATGTCAGAATCATGGAAAGATTATGTTAAAAAAAGTTTGTAGAAGATAAAATGTTAAATATCTGATGTAGCAAGGACCTTCTCTGAGAATAGAGTCATCTTTCTTAATATTTGTGATAGAACCCTCCTCTAGTTTCCCAAGTACATCATCTTGAGACATCATCTCTTTAGAGTTACCAGTTTCAGCAGATTCCTGCTGATGTTGATTTTCAGCATCTTTGACTTCTGCGTTCATTTTACTCACTGTCTCCTCCTCGGCAACAAAAGAAGTTGTAATGCTAACAAGTGGGTATATAGTAATTTTTGATGCTTGGTTGAATATAGATATGGAAACTCCAACTGCTGCAAGTTCCACCGCGCCTACACACACAATAAACGAGCCAAACATTTGTATGATTGATCGAAAGGTTTCCGTATAGTTTAAAGTATGATGCATTAGCAATTAATGTTGCAGTAAATAGTTAAAGAGAAAGAGAATACAAGGAAAAGAAAGGTGCGGCATACCAATGTGGCCAATAAAAACGGTGTCAATCAGAGAGGCAACAGGAGCAGCAGCTAAAGCCAAAGCTGCACGGAGTTGAAAGCAACAAAATGAATGGCTTTACAAGATAGTTTGCCAAGGATTGTATAATATGGCTTTACAACAATAAAATGACTGATATAATATTTTATGACTTTACAGCAATAAAATGACTTATACCACATGATATGGCTTTACAGCCCCAAATGAATTACATGTATATCTCAAGTCTCAAGTAGGGGAAACTACCATATTTGCTACCAAGTGTCGGTAATGAATTCATATCAAAATTTTAAAATGTTAAACATAGGCTACTACAAAGAGCCTAAACAAGAGGACATTAAAATTTCAACTTATACCACAACAAATATTCAAACTACGCTTTATCAGACAACAACCAGTTGAAGAACATGAGTGAAGATTATGCAGATCAATGCTTCCAGATCAATGGCTATTACTTGAAAAATCCAGATCAAAACAAAATCCTATATTTCTAACTCACGAACTCACTAACTAACTAATAAAATAGGTAAATTTAAATAAAATCAGATACTAAATTTTTAAGTACAAAGCTCATCAATATATATCACTCAAGAATTGGACCTTGGCTATTTCCATAGTTTCTTTGTGACATGATGATAATTAATCAAGAAAAAACACTCCTTCCGTTGTAACAAATAAAAGAAAATATTGAGATATTAAATCAAAGATATGTTCCATATCTTACCTCTGTATCATCCATGTAAATCGCAGATGACGTGATTGAATTTGACATCTTTTTCTTCCCCCTATTACAAGCCCAAAAGAATATATGTAAAACACCATCAAACAAGCTAATGAGTCAACACAAAACCAACCAATGGTGATACACACTGATACAACCAAGGTTGTATAGAAGCATACCAGAATGTCAGAACCTGCAGAACATATTAACACCAACTGCAAAACAGAAACCTGCAGAACATCATAACAACAACTGCAAAACAGGAGCACTACCACCAGACCAACTTCAACCTACAAAATGCAACAGAATAGCTGGACAGCAGCTCAAACAAAACAAACAAGGCTGCCTGCTTCTTCAACACGCAATTAATAATTCAATAACTCAAAGTTTCTCAACATGTTCACAACTAAAAGTAACCATATCCAAAACATAAATAAATACCGCATAGGACGAAAACCAAAACATAGTTCCTAACACATGAAGGTGCTAAATATAGTCTATTCAGAAATGAAATAATCTAAGCTTGAGATTGTGAAAATTCAGAGAATTTCTTTTGAAGCTCCAAGATCATTTCCTTGTTCCTCTTCTCATCTTTTTCAAGCACTTCTATCTTGTTTAAAGCATCTGAGAGTTTTTGGTTTGTTTCAGTGAGCTCACTAGTTGTAGATTCAAGTTGACCTTTGAGTTGAGAGACAATGCTCGATGAAGGTGTTGATATATCATTGGTAATTGATTTTCCTGGCCTTGTGAAATAGTTTCCAGCACTATTTCCTAATCCAAAAAAGTTCCTTTCTTTGAATATCCACCAACCGCTTCATAAAATATTTCATCATCTCCCTTAGTCGAGCCACTTGCTTGTGCTGCAGCTTTCTTGGATTGAAAATTATTCTGCCACAAGAATGTTGTACAAGTGACATTATTAGAAGATAAGCCCAAGAGTTATACGTAAATTCATACATTTATATCATTCAAACAACGAAAACAAAATAAGAAATCCGCTAGAACTAAAGATGAAAAGTTCTTATAAGAAGTCTGCTAGTAACATTTAGCCACACAAGAGTACAGAAACTTATTGTATACAAGTAATATATACGGAGTATTTTATTTTCACATCGACCAGGTGTACAGTGCTAAGTAAATGTATTTACCAGGTTATTAACGCTACAAGAGAATGGCTGGTTATACATTTTTGTAGAGTGTTCAAAAGAGGCATTGATCTTCATACTTGAACCAATACCAAACAACAAACTTTCAATACTATGAATTAAAAAAGTATGAAAGAAACACATACCCATATATTTTGTGCCGCCTCACTTGTCATAGTATTGTCCTTTTTTGTATGATTTTTCAAGTACAGATCAGGAGCAGAAAGGATCTTTCCATTCTTTTTCATCTATACATTATATTTACATGTGCATAAAATTTAATTAGACACTCGAAAATAAAATTAAAAAAATTTGGGAACTTACAATAATGACATATATATTATATACCTCTCGTTTAGCTATCTCAGTTGCTGAGACTGATCCCTGACTATGTTTTATACCTTTCTTTTCTCCCTCCAACCTATTTAGAATAGATTGTTGTGATTTCTTCTTAAAATCGTCTGATTCTCGAAGAATTTTAAGCTCACTCCTAACTTCTGCAGACAACCAAGGTATAATTGTGTTGTTTTTTGCCTTGCCGGCCCTAGAGGCCATGCCTTTAAGAGATATTGCAGCTTTCTTCCTAAAATTAACTTCAACTGATGATGCGTGTTTCTTATCCCACGTGTAACTTTGCTGCAAATAAGATATATATTTATACAGATTTCAATGTACAGAAGTAGTTTAAGATATAATCCTGTAATTGCAAGAGAGATTATGAGTGAGTCTAGTAAAGAAGAAGAGTGCTAAAACACACGCAAATACACTAATGCTACATTATAGAGTAGAAGAGCTAAAGAACTTATCTAAACCATATAAATCTGAGCGAGACTCGTATCTTGTAGAGATTCCTGAACTGGACTTATTTGTTCAATTTTGCTACTCTGACATATGAATCTCATTCTCAACTGATTTACAACATGTCACAGTTCAAACAAGAAACTGAAAAAAGAAGCCAAGTTCATTTATCTTCCTGCCTACCCATGAGAATCCCTCAGAAAATCGATCACTAGCTCAGAATAAGAAATAATAAAATTGACTAAAGATTAATGCAGATGCTGATCTTGATCATTCAGAGTTGTCCTCACGTTAAGGATCTTGAAATTTCGGTGAGTATATCTGTCTATATATTGTTTCTTTCACAATTTACTTGTTCATATGCCTGCCAATATTATTTTCTAAACAGAACATTGTGTTTTTTTCCTTCTTTTTTTTGATAATTGACACTAAGCATGTACTGATAATTAGCAGTGAACAACAATAATCATCTAGTATCCTTACGAACTAGAATGCTAGAAATTTTCTTAGCCTGGATGAAAGACTTCTATGATCTTTTATGACAGCAATATTAAGACAGCTCTGAATGCAGTATTATGACAGCTCTGAATGCAATATTATGACAGCATGAATGTCATCTTATTTTGTACGATTTTACCAATATCTACAACTACAATACACTCGTTACAGAGTCACGATTCAATAGTGTAGTGAACACATTCAAAACCTAAATTAAACACAACAGAATTACAAGAGGGGGGATATGGAATATGGTACTTCTCAAATACTTCATTACTTTCCCTGAAACAAAACATGAAGGAAAATTTTCGAATCTGCTAGCTAAAACAAGAGAATCATCTATAGCTAGTTGAGTAATCCCTCTACGTTGGACAGGTGTTTGGAGAGCAAGAACCTGGCCATCAGACCAATCACATAACAAGATAGCCAAAGAAAGCCCTTATTTGTTGAATTACTATAGTTTAGTGGAACTAAGAATGGCCTGCTATCACTATGATAGCAGGACTAGATTAAAGCTTAAGTTAGGACTAATGAAGAATCTAAACTAGATGATGACTGATAAATAGACTAATGCAGATGCTGATAAATAGACTACATTAGTACATAAACTGATAAATAGACTAATGCAGATGATGACTGATGCTTGTTGTGCTGCCGATACAGACATGAAGGTGCTAACAGTGTTGCTGGTGTAGGAGGAGGGAAGGGGAAGGGAAGGGAGGGGAGGGGAGTACCTGAAATGAAAACCACCAGTAGTCTTTAGCATGTTTTTTTGCGTTGGTCCAGCATGTGTATGGTTCATCATAGAAGCTTTGTATGACTTTTGTGATGGTACTTGAAACAGAGTAATGATCAAACCTATTTGCAAGTGATAATTATAAGTTAGAGAAATCATAAATTTAAAGAATTTTAGATAAATGGTAAAAGCAATGCAAGTTGATAAAACCATAATGCATCAGGATCGAGTGTAGGAAGAGTGTCATTTGGGATATCATGATTTTCTTGCTCTTCCATATGTAGCTCTGGATTCTCGTCATTAGGCTCATCATTAGGCTCATCATTAGGCTCATCATTAGGCTCGTCGGCTCTCTGGCTAGATGTTCCTCTAAGCCTGAAACGACCTCTTCCTGCAGACATATCTACTAAAACCAAAGATGACTAAATACATATTGATATAATTATTATAATTAGTGGCATCTAACTAACTACTTAAAAAAACTTTCAAAAATATATAGCTAAAGGACATAACAAATAAATAAGATTCAATTATCGAAACTACAAAAGTAAATGAAATAGATTATAATTAGCCAAGCTTCACATTATCCAAAAACTCATATAAGCAATCACGTTTTAATCAAATCAACTATCACTATGAATCCACATCACCACTTGTAGTGCTTAAATCACTTTCATATCCATCTTCTTCATCATCTATGGACATTTCGGAACTGAACTCCTCTTCCTCTTCAATATTATCATTCAAGTCTTCATCCTCTTCCTCTTCAATATTATCATCCAAGTCTTCATCCTCTTCAGTCACACCTTCCATTTCATCTTCATTCGTGTGAGCATGGACAAAATCATCCTCATTTAGCTCAGATAATTGTGGTGGGTTCTCATTTCGCTCCTCCTGAAATGCTAATGGGTCCAAAGGAGCATCAACTACTGATCTAGCCTTCATTTGAAACACGGCCCACCATTGATCTCGATCCCTTTTTAAGCTCGGGTATGGTGCAAAATATACTTGTTCTGCTTGATAGGCTAACACAAAAGGGTCATATCTAGGATACTTCTTTGTATGGTTAACCTCGACAAGCTTATATTGCGGATGCACATTTGTACCATTTCCCGAGTCAAACCAGGAACACTTAAACAACATGGCTTTATAACATTGTGTTGGCCCCACATACATCAACTCAATCACCTCCTCAAGTATTCCATAATAGCTCACCTCCTCCAAACTCTTCACACAAACTCCATAATTCATAGTAGACTTATCCTTCCCATATTCATAAGTATGAAAATTATAGCCGTTGACATAATAATGCTTATATTTCTGAACAGCTCTTGATGGACCAATAGCAAGAGTCCTAATTATTCCTTTCTCATTATCGGAACTCAAAACCTACCAAAATATTAAGTACGTTTCAATTTGTGGAGTTAACTAAAAATTAAAAAAAAATTAAAAAATACCATGATTTATAAGATTCTGCTTACATATTGCTTGAACCATTCTTGGAATTTATGCTCAAACTTCCTCCACACATCATTAACACTAACACGTGGATTTTGTTTAACCATTTCCTCTTCAAACAACCTGCTTGAAAGAATAATTACTTTAACTTTTAAGGTATTAAGAAGGAATTTCTCTTTCAAGTGAGTTCTTAAGTGAGTTATAATGGTGGTTACCTTTCATAATCTTGTAATAGCTCACAATTTGAAAGGATGTAGCCATGGGCCGCACGATAGTCAACATCAACCAAAAAGCTTTTAGTTCCCTTTTTAGAGGTGTGTCCTGTATTGCAAGAGAACAACTCAGGAACATTTACATCCACTTGCCCTTCATCACCTTCATATACATTTCGACACATGTCGTTAGCCTTTGTGTCAATGTTTGGCTCAAAATAATGGGTGCAAAAGTTAGATATCTCCTCCGTAAGATATGCATTGCAAATAGAACCTTCCACTCGAGCTTTGTTACCAATTTTTCTTTTTAAATGATGGAGGAACCTGTAGTAATTGTAAACCGAAAACGTATGATTAATAATTTGAAAATTATAATTATAGAGTTTTTTAGAATAGGTGATCGAGAAAGTTATAATTTACCTTTCAAATGGATACATCCACCTATACTGGACGGGTCCTCCGACTTTTGTCTCATACGGCAAGTGAACAGGCAAATGTTCCATAACATTGAAGAACGAGGGTGGGAAAATTCTCTCTAGTTTGCAAATGATCTCTGGAATATTTTTCTCCAACATATCCACATCCTCCACTTTCAACAGTGATGAGCTTATATCCCTAAAGAACTGGCTTATTTCAGTAATTGTCTTCCACACAATGACGGGAAGCAATTCTTTCAATGCAACTGGAAGCAACCTCTCCATGAACACGTGGCAATCATGGCTTTTCATGCCAAATAATTTTCCCTCATTTAAATCTACACATCTGCTTAGGTTGGATGCATATCCATCAGGGAATTTCAATTTCTTGATCCACTCACATAAAGCTTTCCTTTTCTCCTTGCTAAGTGTGAAAGAAGCATCAGGCATCTTATCTCCCGTTTTACTACTACTAGCACCACTATCATCGTGCAGATGTAGTCGTCGTCGTTTGCAATGTAGAGCCAAATCTTTCCTAGCTTCTTTATTATCCTTAGTTTTCCCCTTAACATTCATAACTGTATGGATTAATTGATCAAAAAAGTTTTTCTCGACATGCATCACATCTAAGTTATGCCGAACCAAAAGCTTTCGCCAATAAGGAAGTTCCCAAAAAATGCTTTGCTTCATCCAATTATGTGTTTTATCTCGAGCTAACTCACAATGATCAATTGTTTTTGGCAAGTGTGACACACGCTCCCACAGTTCATCACCACTCAACCTTGGTGGGGGTGGGGAGTATTCTGCCTTATTTTTGGTGAAACCACTTTTGTTCTTTCGAAAAACATGATCTTCAGGTAGAAATTGACGATGGCAATCAAACCATGTTTGCTTATGACCATGTTTCAAAGTGAAAGACTTTGTATTCTCCATGCAATAAGGACATGCCAACCTCCCAGCAGTACTCCACCCGGATAGCATACCGTAAGCTGGAAAGTCACTCACAGTCCACAATAGAGCTGCCTTCATGTTAAAATTTTGCTTCTTTGACACGTCATAAGTCATAGCTCCAACATTCCACAACTGTTTCAACTCCTCCACTAGAGGTTGTAAGTATACGTCAAGCTTTCCTTTAGGACTCTTTGGGCCTGGGATAATCAAGCTCAAGAATAGAAAAGGTCTTTTCATACACAAACCCGGTGGCAAGTTATAAGGTGTAAGAATAACAGGCCAACATGAGTAACTTTTCCCTGAATTGCCAAACGGGGAAAAACCATCCGTACACAACCCAAGACGAACATTGCGAGGTTCGGCGGCGAACTCTTTATAGGTGTTATCGAAATGCTTCCATGCTTCTCCATCACAAGGGTGAGCCATAATACCCTCTTCTCGTGGATTCTCTACATGCCATCTCATTTCTGTGGCGGTGGCCTTAACAGCATACAACCTTTGTAACCTTGGTGTGACAGGGAAGTATATCAGTTGCTTCTTTGCGACACGCTTCCCTTTAGCTATTTTCTTGTATCGATCTTCGTTGCATACAGGACACTTTTGAAGATGTGATTGGTCCTTCCAGAACAAAAAACACCCATTAGGGCATACGTCAATCTTTTGATGCGGAAGTTCAAGACCCTTGAGCAATTTTTTTGTGGCACGAAAAGTGTCTGTCATATTACTTTTGTCGGGACATATGTCTCTCATTAATGATGTGAAACCATCCACGGCTCGATGAGGAATGTTATACTCGCACTTCAAATTTGTAACCCTCGATGCTACCGACAATAAAGATTCTTTGCACCCATCATAGAGAGGCTTCTGAGCATTTAGTAGCATATCAAAAAACATTTTTGCTTCTGGATGTGGCTCTTCTTCTAAATTCTGGAAGCTCTCTTCATTTAAACCTTCAAATTGAGGGCCAAATGCATCCATTATCATGTCCGTATAAGGATTCGAATCCAATCCACTAGAGCTTGACTCAACACCTTCTCTCGTGCCCTCAGAGTATTCTTCTCCATGACAACTCCAACAATAATAATTCGGACGAAATCCATGCATGTACAAATGAATCCTAACAGTATCGACATCCTTATATGGCACTAACTTGCATTTGATGCATGGACATTTCATTAGTTTAGATTGTTTGTAATATTCTTGCTCACAAGCATACATTATAAACTCTTTAACCCCTTCAACAAACGTTTCCCTAAGATAATTATCACTATCAAGTCTCTTGTACATCCAATCACGATCGAGATTCATCTCTAGGTCTACACATAAGTACATAACCATTATATCGTTTAGGTCCACACATAAACAAACAAATATTTGGGATCATAATAAATAATAATGAAAAAAAAGATTCAGGGAAATTAGGGTTTTTAGTCACAAACTTTATTGACATATCCTATCCTATATAATAATAAGAATGTCATTTTTCACCACAATGCTCCAAATCAACCAAGCTTTCTCATTCCATAAAATTGATAAATTAACCTCCACCACCATACCCCTAATCCTACGGGATCCTAAAAACCACCCCATCAAGAGGAAAAAAAAAAACCTTAATCCACTACATTTTCAGATTTTTTGCATCTATCATCTATTAAGTACGTCATTTTTGCAATTTGTTCTAATCTTCTATGCTTTATATTGATATCTTGCTCAATCAAAATTTCTAATGAAATAAATCTAACTTAAATTATCCATTGTATGCTGTTATTTTCATTCGAGGCAAAAATGACGATCGCCAACCAACAATGAAGCCCAACGCCAACATCATCATCCTTTAATCACCATCAATGTTATAGTCTTCCGCTTGAGCATCATGTTACAAGTAGTTTAGTTCCTCTGTATGTTTGAAAAAGGAAACTCATCAAACTCCCTCCTATAATTTATTTCCTTCTTTTAAAACTTTTGTATAATGTATTAGTTCATTATGCTAACACTATCTTCGTTAAATCAGATTTCTTGATCTTACAAGAGAAGGGATTTTGCTGGAGAATGGAGATGCATTTTGACCTAAACAATCAGATTTATTGCCTATCATCCACCATGGCATCGTATATTCCTATGTTGCTCATTTTTTGTTGTTGAACATACTCCACTAATCATCCTTCTACTACCCTAATTAATTTCTATATCATCCTCATTCTATATCTTTGTAAAAAAAAATTATATTCTATATCATCTTAGTATCTTACATGATTTCATATTTATTCTGATAGTTAGAATAAGATAGGTTGTTTTTAGTTGTTGAAGATATTTGCCTATTGGTGTTTATTTCACATCAATGAAATGCAATAGTGGTTTGCTCACCATAATGGGTGTCCAATGGTTATTTCTATCCCTGATAATTAATTAAATTACACTAATAAATCTTATGACGTACTTTGTATTAGTATTCTGCCTCAAGTAAATGAATTTTATCGTTAAACTGATCAAATATTCCATTATTATTTAACAATGAGACTCCAGTTCAGATTGCACGCGCTTGATTGCTAAAATTTCTAGGCCTATTTCCAGAGTTTTTTTTGTTTCTTTTGAGGGGGTTATTTCCTAATTTAGTAGTGATATAACAATTTAAAAAGTTGATCATAACCACACAGGGACAACATTAATCTCATGGCAAACCTTCGTTTAATCTCTTAACAGAGTAATTCTTGCATAAAACTTTTTTTTTAATGGTATAACAATAGTGTTTGAAATTTCTTTACAGCCCACCCTCAGTTAATAACATACCATCGTCACCGATCACAATCTGCCTTTTCCATCCCACCCATAGCTAACCAAACACCCCCTAAGTCACCTAATCCACGGCATACAACAAAACAGAGCAAAAGAAAAAAGAAAAGCATCAAAACCAACTAAGCCAAGGCATAACTATATGTTCAGTTTGTCTGGTTAAAGGAACTTAGACTCTCATATTTGGGTCTGATTGCTACTGAAAACAAAACTAGTTGAAAATCCTATATTCCTATTCTATACGATTTTCAATTTTAATTATACAGCCAGAAAATCAAAGAATCTTGAATGCCGATTATGCAGCCTTATACTCCCGAATTATCAATGCCTCTTGAATGTCGATTTTCAATTTTAATTATGCATCCTTATACTCCCAAAATTTTGTTTAATTCTCCCAATTGAATAAACCCAAAAAATCAATGAATATCCTTACCAGATTAAGTAAGTGCGAATAACAACCAACAGTAACAACAAGAACATGGTCAAAATCAGAGAGAAATTAATCCTAACATCCAATTAATCAGTTTACAAATAAATACAGCAAAATGATAAGAAAGATTATAGTACCTGAATTTCAATGCGTGAGTTGATCTACGTATCGGCGCCCCTGCTCGGAGTGATTTTTCGTGCTTTCTTTGAATGATTTTGGGAATAGATGTGTAGAAGGAGAGAGACAGACTAATTGAGGGAAAATAAAAAAACCTAATTGCAGTTTCCATAACCTAAATATTGCGGGAGTTTTTAGAGGGAAAAAATTGGTGATTTCCCTCTCAGAATCGTGGAGAAGATTGTGGGTGAAGTCCAACTGAACGTGGAGAAGATTGTGGGAGATGAGCTGCTTGAGCAGGAGTTCCAAAGAAGAAGATGAGTCCCAGAAAGTGGTGGGTACTGGGTTAGACGAGTTCTTCGGATTATTTTCCTTTTTTTTTTTAATTATGAAATCAGGTGTTTCAAGTTCCAGGAACTTCGGATTGTTTTCCCCTTTTTTTCCTTTTTTTTTTTATTAAATCAATATGTTATGGAGTTTAAGGGGTTAGACTTGTGAATTTAGTATTTATTTGTTATTGTTATTTTATACTCTATAGTAATTTTTTTTGTTAGCTATGGTCTTGATTTGACTCACAGATTTTACCCGAAAAATAATTTTCTTTTGAAATTTATACTCCCTTCGAGTTCTTTATGTACCCAATTATTGTAGTCTCGTGTTTATATGATAAAAAAGAGGTAGTAAAATAATGGACAATAGTGGGTAACGTAAGATATATGATAAAATGTGTAATTATTATGCTAAAAGGAGTAACACAGTGAAATATATATACAGAGTACTAAAAATATAACAAAGTTTAAGTAGGTAGAACAAATAAAACAAACCCCTTCTTAAAAGGTGATTAAATACGAGGTGGTATTTATCCTCATTTATTACTTTAATGAAATAAATTGATCACTTGAATCAATTGTCATTTCACTTAAAAAAAATAAGATAAACAATAATATATTAGGTTATTTAGCAAACGATATATCAATCAATACTTAGTCAATCAATAACTCAAATTTCATCCTTCCCTTTCCGAGCTAATTCAATTCCTCTGCCAATTTGATTGGATTTGTTTCAATTTCAATCAACTCCTCATAATCCTCTCTTTTCCCCTCTTCATTTTTGAACAGTTTTCAACAAAATTATTTAATTGAGTCATTAATGATTCAATAAGGGGAGATCGATGAATTTGAAAAGGTAGAAGTTTATGAGATATTTAAATTCAGATTCAATTATCTATCATGAGAATAATTTTATTTCGATTGAAGAAATTAAACTTTTCTTTATGCTATATATATATATATATATATATATATATATATATATATATATATATATATATATATATATATATATATATATCACATATTTAACTTCTTCTTAATTAAATTTTCTAAAGTAGTTTTCCTATGAGATCGCTTGTGCATAAGACTACTAATTAATCATATTATCATTAAGATATGTATTATTGTATTTAATTGGATAAATGATTGTCTTGCACATGCTAATTATAGGACATGTATTATTGTATTTAATTGGATAAATGATTGTCTTGCACAGGCTAATTATAGGGTATGTATTGCATTTAATTGGATAAATGGTTGCTTTTATATTTTGTGTAGCATAAAGAAAAGTTTAATTTCTTCAATCGAAATAAAATTATTCTCATGATAGATAATTATATTGTGTCGATGTTGCGTTTACTTTTGATTATATTGTGTTTACTTTTACCCGATGTTGTGTTTACTTTTTACAATCTTGTGTTTACTTTTTGTCGATATTGTGTTTACTTTTCTTGATCTTATGTTTACTTTCCGTCCATTTTGTTTTAATCCAACAACTATGAGAGGTTCTCATTATAAGGGAGGTTCTCATCTTAAGGGAGATTCTCACCAGAACCTGGTCCTATATATATATATATATATATATATATATATATATATATATATATATATATATATATATATATATATATATATATATATATATATATATATATATATATAGGACGGAAAGTAAACAAGTATATATATTAACAAATATCTTATATTTAAGAATGAGTATATATAGATGTTTGAAAATTACTCCCTCGATCTGTATTTTAATTAAAAGATACAGTTTGACCGACACATAATTACAGCTCGGAGAGCGAGTTGAATTTATTAAAATAAGATGAAAGTGAGATAGTAGGTACGTGATTTTCTTTTAATTTCTTTCCAATATGTAAGAAAAATGTAATCATGTGCGGTATAAATTTTTTATTTCGTCTCGGCCAGTATATATATATATATATATATATATATATATATATATATATATATATATATATATATATAGTTTGGTTAAATTCGTGTTTGTATTCGTTCCATACGTACAAGCATGCACGCTCATATCTTATTTCACTTGAAAATTTATAGTCAATATTGTGTTCGTAGTGGAATAGGGACCGTAAGTTTTTCAGTCTTTAAGTAGTGACTGAAATTTAGTCAGTAATTAATTTGCGACTGGAATTTGTGACAGGACATTAACTGTAACTAATAAGTGACAGAAAATTAGTCGGTCCTTGTTTTGTGACTAACGGATTGCGACTGAAATCGTGTCTGTCGCTATATAGGGATTGAAATTGTTTTATATCAAAATAGTGACTAAAAAGTATTTCTGTAATTATTTAGTGACTGAAATTTTGTTGATAATTAAATAGTGACTAAAATTAATTCGGTAAATAATTAGTGACCAATGTATGGTTGGTAGGTAATTTGTTACAGATTGTTGTGACTGAATGATAATCCGAAGTAAAATAGGGACCGAAAATACTTCCGTACCAAATTGGCGACTGACACTTGACCAGTAGTAATTTAGCAACCGATATTTGTACGGTTACAAAAATCCGTCGCTAAATGGTCATTTTCTTGTAGCGATCCCATAATGCATAATGTAAACCTTACCTAACTCTCTTCATTTAAGAGTGCAAGAATGATTAAACTTCACTTGACATGCGTGTAATTAATAGTACAATGCATGATTAAACTTGCTTGGCATGCATGTAATTAAAAGTACGATGCGTAATAGAACTTGATCAACATGCTTGCTATTAAATTCAACAAACATAACCAACACGTACTCAATCAAATAATCCAATGATTAACAACTAATATACATCAACATGACGTAAATCACATGTATTAAAATATCCCAGACATGTAGGTACCTTGAATAGGGAATATATAGAGCCACCTTGCTTAGAAATAAGTTAACTAGAAATCTCCTCCTAACATAATTAATAAAACTAATATTAATCATGTGCATGTTACATTTCCAAAAAACATTATAAACTTTAAGTTCTACTAATAATCTGAATTTTTTTTATACTAATTAATTAATCTAATAAATTCCTTCAATACCCTAGTGTAAAAAAATATTGAATCATTATTAATATCCTAAAAATCCATGTTTTTCAATATTTAAAGTAATATGAAAATTCAACACAATAATATAATTAAAATCCAAAATCACAACTAATACATAATCTGAAATTCTAATTTAGCAAAAGATATATATATTTTTTTTAATAAACTAAGCATAAACCGAAAATAGAGACAAGAGCAGAGGAGAAGGCATCGTCGGCCGACCACATGTGGCGTGACTGCGGCGAGCACAAGCGAGGCCCGACGGCGGCAACAGCAGCAGGCGCGGCTGGCTTCGGCGAGGGGGAAGGGAGGGCCAAAGGAGAGGAGAGAGAAAAGAGGAGAGTGTTTTGAGGGTTTATGGTAATTAATTTCTTGGGGATTAAGTGTGATCAACCATGAAATTAGGATGATAACTTACATTTATAGGCTTTTTAAAAGAGGGTTTAATGATGGAAAAGACTAGATTGCTCCTATTTTGAAATTTAATGACATAGAGTCTAAAATAGAATTAGTTTCTCATTTTAAATGCTTTTTTCCTCTAAAAATAGAAATAACTAGTTTTGCTCAAAAACTTGAAACTTTACCTGATTTTGATTCTTTCCTTGAAAATATCTGTTGTTGTATTCTTTATGTGATTAACCTTTACCTCTTTTACTCTTTCTTAGAAAATAAAGTGCGCAAGATACTGAAATTGAAGTGCAAATTTAAATATAAGCCCTAAAATAAGCATAAAACAAGGGGAAAATAAGGCAAAAAGCGTGAAATGTTCTACTTCACTCTACCCCCCTTAAAAATACGAGTTACGACACCGTAACTCAACTCACCTCAGAAAATAACGCAAGATACTTTTTTCTCATTTTACCCTCGGCTTCTCAAGTTGCTTCCCCTAATTCTTAGTTAGACCATAACACCTTGACAATCTTAACATCCCTAGTTAGCGTACTACGCACTAATTTGCTCTCTAGGATTTGAACTGGTCTTTCCTATAAAGACAAACTCTGGTCTAACCTTATGGTCTCAGGTTGCAACACATGCGACTTATACGGGACAGACATCCTTAGTTGCGAGATATGAAACACATAATGCACTCGATTAAGATCTATCTGGGTTAGGCTAACTTATAGGCTACCTTTCCAACTCTTTGAAAAATCTCATAGGGTCCTATATACTTTGGGCTTAGATTTCCTTTATTCCCAAATTTCATAACACCTTTCATTGGTTAACCTTTGAGAAACACCTTGTCGCCCACTTAAAACTCTTCATTCCCATGCTTAAAATCCACATAAATCTTTTATCGAAATACATTGAATAACCCTCACTTGATTCATGGTAACCTCAATCATTTGAGGTCCTAAAACAACTGTCTTACTAATATCACTCCAACGTAGTGGACTTCTACACTTTTTCCACGCAAATCCTTAAATGACGTCGTACCTATGTTAGCACGGTAGCTATTGTATACGAGAATTCGATCAAGTCCAAACTTTCTCCCCATCCTCCTTGAAAATAGATGACACACGTAAGAAGCATGTCCTCAAGTGTCTGAATAGTCTTTTCTATTTGTCCAACTGGAGTAGGACGAAACGTTGTACTCATCTTTGTTGTACCAAAATTCTTCTATAGAGTTTTCCCAAAATTCGAAAGAAACCTCAAATCCTTATCTGAAACGATATCCTTATTAACTCCATGTAATCTGACAACATACTTGATGTAAGTTTAGAAAGTTGCTCCATTTTGAATGTCTCCTTCATTGGTATGAACATTGTTGACTTAGTGTCATTCCAACTCTTTGACTTAGGCAAACACGTGACAAAATCCATTGAGATACAATCCCATTTCCAACTTGGAATGTTTAAAGGTAGAACCTTTCTTTGCGGTCTCCTACGCTCAATCTTGAGTTTCAAGCAAGTCAAGCACTTTGCTACAAATTCTTCCACTTCTATCTTCATTCTAGACCACCAATAGATCTTCTTGTGACCCTGTGAGAGGGTCGAAAAAGCGCGAGGCTAATGCGTGACCTGTCCCTCGTGGGTGTGACGATTCTTTTTATTCAATCAAGTGTAATTAGATTTCCTGTGAGTATACACTCAATTAACTAGTAATATAGGAGTCGCCATTCAGCTTTTAACAACAATGAGAAAAACTGACAAAACCCGGTTATCGTGACATAAAGGGAGTGCAATTATGTTTGACCACGACGGCCGTAGGTTCCCTTGTGATCCCTGGTGTGGGGATCTCTCAATATACACCCGTAAGGTAGAGATTGAGGGTTCGGGGAACTGTAACTACCGAGAGGAGTAATTCGCTCGTCGATAACTCCAGAGGAAGGATATCCTTACTAGCTCAGCATAAATAATTGAAGGGACATGCGTTAACTATTAAACTAATCTGAATTGATTTTAGCAATATGCAGCATATAATACTAATTCGATCGTGATTATCTGATTAAATAGCATTAAGGGACCTAACATGATAATCCGATTTCCCAAAAATATTATATTTATTAGGCGTGATAGAACAATCATATTAGGTTAGTTTAACAGTTCATAAAAAGGGCGAGGAAAGCAGTTAAATCATCGAAAAGGGACACATCACGACGCACCCTTGAGAGGTGCGTCACGGTTCTCAGAAAACTAACCACTTTGACTTTGCTATTTCTCCTTTTTATTTAACGAATCTCAATTATGGGACAGTATACGTTATGTTCGATTTATGGATCGATTGCGACAGAACGCGTGAACAGTTTCGCAGCGAGAGGCTTAGGCTAAGGGGTTTAGAGTCAATACTCAGGATATATTATTTGTTGTTGTGTTCTTTCACGTCGAAACTAGGGGCCTATTTATAGGGAAGAGTTCGTGGAAAGATAGAATAGCAGAGTTCTAATCCGCAAAGAATTAGGAAAAAACACGTCCCAGGTAATTTCGGCGCCCAGCTCTGGGCGTCAAAGATTTCGGCGCCCAGGGCTGGGCGTTGAAAATAGAGATCCATGCAATTTTAGAGCCCAGGGCTGGGCGTCAAAGATTTCGGCGCCCAGCTCTGGGCGTTGAAAGTGATGTCTGGGCCGAATTCTTTGTCAGATTCGGATTCCTGAAATCCGTAGAGTTTGAGATTAATTCGAGTCTTTTAGCGCGTATTAATTTTGTGACGGAATGCGTCTGGGCCCGTTACGAACTCTAGGCTCGTTAGGATTTCAATTAATACGTAACTCTTATTTCCGAATCATATTAGGAATAGGATTCTCGCAGTTTTCTATCTCATTTAGGATTTATGTTGGAATGCAACACCTAATTCTGACAGGTTTCTATCTTTTATGATTTGCCACTTTTAGAAGCTACCTTTTACGGCAGTTACTATTTTTAGTAGGTTTCCGTAAATAGCAGGTTTCAGGTGAAATGAAATAGGGAATCGAGATTCGTTTATTTATAGGAGATGCGTTGTCAAGTGGAGTTTTTATGCTTTCATCATCGAACCTTTCCCTTGCGGGAACGGGGACAAAAGTAGGTGTCTACAGTTAGCCCCCACTTTGACTGAGTCTTGGAGTAAGACGATGGTCAAAGTATTAGACGGAGTGCGTCACACAAGTCATGGTGTATGTGACCTGTTTTGCGAGGGTCTCACAAGCCCCCGAGTAAAAACATTTGACTTAAGGGTCATCACTTGAAGTGTCGACATATCCCTCACGTGTCATTGGGATTTTTCAACTGATAGTATAGAAACTTCCTCACTTTGTCATTGGAAGGATCTAAAGGTGCGTAGAAACTCCCTCACTTTGTCATTGGGAGTAACTACAGATGTTTTCGAAATTAAAGTTGTAAAGTGTAATTGGGCCTGGCCAAGCCCAATCACGAGGTAAAACATTTTTAAAGATTCTCATTTTCAGGGTTAGCTAAACGAGAAAACCCCCTTGTTTTTATAGGACGTAAAACGAAGGAAAATCCAACAAACCAATCCTTTAATTTTTGGAAAAAGGGAAAACCAATAAAAGTTATCGCTGCAGCGACTAAGGACCTGCGCTGTTAGTGACGCAGACCCCGCCCGCTGAAGGTGGGCGAGCCTGTCAGCTGAGGGTGGACCCCCCGTCCGATAGAAGTGGACGAATCTGTTTGATGTTTTTGATAATAAGGACCTACGCGGTTTGTGACGTAGACCCCGCCGGCTGAAGATGGCGAGCCTGTCCGCTGAGGGTGGACCCCCCGTCCGATAGAAGTGGACGAATCTGTTTGATGTTTTTGAAAATAAGGACCTACGCGGTTTGTGACGTAGACCCCGCCGGCTGAAGATGGCGAGCCTGTCCGCTGAGGGTGGACCCCCCCGTCCGATAGAAGTGGACGAATCTGTTTGATGTTTTTGAAAATAAGGACCTACGCGGTTTGTGACGTAGACCCCGCCGGCTGAAGATGGCGAGCCTGTCCGCTAAGGGTGGACCCCCCGTCCGATAGAAGTGGACGAATCTGTTTTGAAAATTTTTTTTGTTTTTTTTTTTGAAAATAAGGACCTACGTGGTTTGCGCCGTAGACCCCGCCGGCTGAAGATGGCGAGCCTATTTTAAATTTGAAGACTTTATTCTTCGAAAAACTGAGGACCTGCGCGGCTAGTGACGCAGACCCCGCCCGCTGAGGGTGGGCGAGCCCATTTTGAATTTCTTATTTTGCCTATGTAGAAGAGCTTTTGGTGATTACAACCTGTTGGTGGGTCGTAATATTTCCTGATTAGATGTGTCCTATAAGTGGGTCCACACTGTGTATATTTTTGTTTAACAATATATTTTTTTGAGATATCCAAACATGATATGGTGTGTGGTGCAGTCTGGGAATGTGATTTTGATTGCGCGCTCCTTGTTGGAGTCCCCTTTTTTGCGAGCCCCCAAGCGTTGGGGCTCGTCGGCTATTTTTGCATCTTGTAATCATGTTTGGGGTCACGCTCGTATGTGCAAGCGACCTCCTATAGTAGTGTGCCATTTTTAACAAGTTCTATGTATTCTCTTCTCTTTTGTTTTTTCTTTTTTTTTTAGAACGTGATGATTTTCTTTGAGAAGCCGTAGCCGATTGGTGGACTACGGTGCTTGTCGCTTCGGGGCGATTATTTTAAGGAACTGTTGCTCTTAAGGCGTACAGTTATTGCAATAGTCGGGCGAGTCTATATGGCCCGAGGAACATACCTTGAGGTGTAAGACTTTGATCGCTCTTATATTTTTTGAACGTGTTCGTGAATGATGATATGTATGTGCGAACGAGCGTTCATAGAATGGTTGTTGCGTGCGGTCCATTAATCAGTTTGCTTGAATCATTTTTTTTGAGTAATGACTGATTTTGAATAGTTTGTTTAGAAGCTTGATAGGGGTCAGGTCCATTCATGAAGTGGGCTCAGACATCGTGCCCTTTCGATTGTTCAAAAATTTGCTTCGAGATTTTTTATTTTGTTACGGTTGTTTCGTAGCTTGGAGCCCCCAAGTATGCATGTTGGGATGCTTCCTTTTGGCGTACGATTTTGTAGGTTCTTTCGAGAGAGATGCCTTGGGGTTTCGCTCGTGTAGGTGCGAACTATCCCTTCCGTGGTAGGTAATGTTTTGCTACCTTTAATCCTTAATGTAGAAGTCGTGTGGCTTGCATTTGAATTTGGGCGATAAGTAGTCTTTGCCTCTTTTACACGTGCTCTTGGTCGTGCCTACATTAGTGCAACATGCCTTACTCTTCTTTTAGACTTGTACCGTGGGATGGTTGAACTTATGGTGCGACGTAGGCTTGTGTGGCCTAACGGCGTGTCTTAGAACATTCTTCCACGTGTTGGGATATCATTTGAGGTATTTCATCATGCCTTGTTCAGGTGCTCAAATAAGTGTAGCATCTTTTGCATGGGTTTACACGGCTTATTAATTCGTTCGATAGGTGTTTCTTCCCCCTTTTTTTTATATCTGGGCAAAACGTGACTAGCGGAAAGATTCAGCGCCCAGGCTGGGGCGTTAAAGATATCGGCGCCCAGCTCTGGGCGTTGAAAATGATTTCTGGGCAGAATTTTGACAGTTTTTTTTATTCTCTTTTTTTTTCTTTCGCTTTTGCTTTGGAACGATGTAGACTGTGTAACGGGCGCTTTTTAGGGCGAGCGTTATGTGTAGTGGTTTGATCGGAGTTTTGGTGACTCGCGATTTTCAGTTACCCTTGTTAGTGGGGCGACTTTATATACTCTAAGTAATGCTTAGAATTTGGGAGGGGTTTCAGCCATTCTAAGGTTCGTTTTGCACGATTAAAGCTTAGGATTGAGCCCCTATGACATATGTATAGCATTAGCGTCGAGAATTTGCGATAAAATCGTCATTTCGAGCATTTTTAGAGTGTTTTTCTCAAGCCTCCAATTGTAGCTACGGGATTGGCTTGGTGCTGTAATGCTTTGCATACGTTTTTATGCATTCATGGTGACACGGATCATGAATAGTTTGAACCAGACTCGTTTAGTGCGAGGTATGTTCGAGTAGTGATTTTGCTGCTTCTCTTGTAAATGTCGTATTGTGCGACATTGCCATGGTCAAGGTAGTCACATGTTGAAGTGTGCCTTGATCAAAGGCTAGGTGCCTTTCTTTACCCATAATCATATTTAAAAATCTTTTTGACTCACTTGCAATGTTGAGATAGACGCATACTAAGCTTAAACCAACGACACTTTATTATGTTCGAAGAAGTCTTTGAAAAATATTTGAAAATTATTTAAAATCTGAGTCCTACTGTGTACAACCCGAGGTGTCCTAGGTAAGTTGACTTATAGAAAGGTTCGTACAGGATTACATGAGTGAATCAAAATACTGTTACGATTTTTGGAATGCCGTCTAAGGATTTGCTGGAAGCCAGGGTGTCGGTGTCAAGATATACCTGTGTCCGTTTGGCATATGCTTTAGGCTTTTAGGGCTATCTTTTCCAGAATTGCGGGAATATAAACCGTTTTCAAATTGACTTAGATTTACTTGGTGTGTGTCTGTACAAAAGGTCAAGGTATACTTAGTTCTTTCCCTAGCTCTTTCATTTCAATTTTTAGCCCCCAGTTGCTATTATGTCTTCCCATTAATGATGCTTTTAAATTTCGATTTTAGATGCCCGTGTCATATATCTGAGTAGGGTGAGCCTTGGTTAAGTGCCAAGTCCTATTGACAATGTCTGATTTTTTCAAAGGAGATTAGCAAGTATTCGAATTACCATGAACGGGTGCCCTGAGTTCGAAGGAATGATGGGGCGATACCGTAGAATAATCTTTTTCATTGCAAACTTACTGCCTTTACTACTTGTTGGCGGTCATGACTGTGTCTAGTGGTGAAAGAAGGTCTTTAAGTGAGTTAGTTCGCTTTGGGGAGGGTCAAGTTGAGTACTTTAGAGGTCATGGACGTTTGCGCTAGCCCCCATTCAATTGAGGCAAAGCGGTCTTTTGAGTCTTGGCTAAGTGCCTAGGAGTGTGAGTGCTCCTTCTGGCAAGGGTACATGCCCTTATTATTTTTCGATGTGTGCTTATTTTGGCGTATTGATGGCTTGGATTCTTGCTTTGACTTAAATTTTTCTTTCGACTTGGATTGCAAGTAATTAAATTTCAATAAGGGACTTCTATTCTTTATTCTTGTTATTCTATAGGCTTTTAATATTTTTGCAAATTGGTTGGACCGAATCATGGATTGCCTACGTATCCGCCTTAAATAATTTTAATTTGGAATCAGGTCTTGCGTAGTTCTTAGCCTAGAAAATGGTTTCTTGGAATGCCGATTTTAAACAAGTACGTTCTGAGGTGGAAACGTATTTTTGAAATAGGATGAGATAAGTGAAGTTCATTATTATTTTAATCTGCTGCTTTGCCGTAAGCCAAAAATTTATTTTATATTTTTCGTTTGAGTACATGTATTTTTTTGGTGGTACGTATATCTGAATACGTGCTGTACCCCCGAAGTGTTCGTTATTTTTCCGTGCATGTGCGGATAAGATGACGAGCACTTCTGGACAAATTTTAGCAAGCAGAGAGATTCAGCGCCCAGGCTGGGGCGCTAAAGATTTCGGCGCCCAGCTCTGGGCGCTGAAAATGATACCTAGGCAGATTTTTTTGGTTTTGTGCCAAATATTTGTGAATCTTTTTTTGTGTGCTAAATGTTCTTTTTCTTTTTAAACGAATTTTTAAAGGCGCTTTGCAAGGTTCGTTTTTTTTTTATTATTTATTATTTTTTGTACTTTTCATTTGTCTTCTTTTTTTATTCGTGACTCAAGACGGTTTGAAAGATGGGTTGAATAAGATAGGGTAATTTTTATAGGTTTTGGTCAAGCATAAGGATTACATCTGCTAGGATTCACATTTTACGGCCTCAAGCTAGTGTCATGAGCTTACATCAACCAAGGACAACGAGTAGCATGGGGACGCCTCAAGGGTATATCAACAGGATGTGTCTGAACAATGTATATGGTTATTATGCTAACGGTGGTGTAATAATGGGTTTTGGGATTTGGAAATGATGGGTATGACGCACGTGTCAATGGCCGTGCGTGGTTTGCGGTTGACAACAAGTTCAAGAACAAGAGTCGAGGTAATGGTTTCTTGGGTCATGGCAATGAGAACATGGATAGGTTAAATGAGCTGAACAGGGACCCCAGAGCGAAGGCGTCTAAGAGCATAAGGATTGGAAAGGGTAGACATCGTAGAATTTTATGATTTGGATTGGTTGACTCAATTCTTTTCCTTCGTTCACTTAGGTAAATGTTGCACTACGGGAAAAGTATTCCATGGCTTGCTCTTTTCGCTCTCCCTTTTCTCTTTCTATTTTTTCTTTCTTTTTTCCTTGGGATTCCCCCCCAACATAAATTCTTCAATTTTTAATTTGGTCTAAAAGGTAGATGGTTGTGGTCTTTGAGTCACGAGGCTAGACTGAGTGAGCCTCGTTTGGTAGGCCTATAGTGGACCTTTAATTTTAGTAGGCCTAGGGTGGACCTTTAAATTGTCTTACTTTGCAAGCGTATTTAGTCGTTTCTTAAAATATGCAAATAGTGTAGATTCAAAATGTTGTTTTTACCTTATTGAATTTTAACGAAAGAATTACATCGAAAGTAATTTTTTGTTTCTTTGAGATTCCAGTTTCTGGGATTTAATTGGAAGTTGTGATTTAGACTCAAACTTTCATTAATCTTTCTGATTATAACCCGTGTATGAATACAAGGAGGTGGCCTAGACTCAAAATAATGACGTGGCGTAAGCCTATAATACTTGACCAAGCGACTCTCAGACTTAGGCTAATTGGACCATAACTTTCGTTGGTTGACACTTTAGATTTTAACCTTTGGGTGTTTCTTCGTCATGCGCCATTTTGCTTAATGTTGGCAAGGTAGTTAATTGGGGAGATCGAATTTTATTTTTGCAAGACTAGAGTCATTAGTGCGCTTCTCTTTTAGTGTGTATTGCTTTTACCCCAATGGTTGTCTTATGGCATGCCGATTTGGGTATTTTCATGCATGGTTGGTCATGTAGCATTCATGGAAAATCTTTTAGTCCCTACTTAGTAGTATTTCATGGAGTGAGTGACTCGAGAGGACTATGATAGTCGTGACCCGATGTGATCCTAAGCCCTGAGGCCATTAATTTTTGCTAACGGTATTGACACCTTAGGTTCACTTTGGGGTTTGTGCGACTATGGGGGAATGATTTTCAGAATGTGACCGTTTCCATTTTGCAAATACTATAGTATATTCTTTTTATTGGTGAGAGACTATTGAGGCCGTGGATTCTTAGCAAGGGATGACAAATACATATGGGTGCTTATTGATTTAAATGTTAGGAAGGGAGGCTCAATATGGTTTAACCTTTTAACTTGCAGAACGACACCAAGCATTAAGACCGATTCTATGGATAAGACAACTAAGACTTAGGATTTGGATTGTATTTTCGCATAGCCTAGTCTAGACTCGGATTTATTTGAACATTTATTTTTTCTTGAAGACTTTATTCGAACATTACTTTTTTTTGAATACTTCGCCCATTGTGACATTCAAGGTCGTTTAATTAGCATGCTCGATTTTGGTGCCGAGCATTGTCGTCGTAGGAGGCCTAACAACGACACAAAGAGTTATTTATTTTTTTATAAGTCGCTTTTAGAATCGAGTGCTTTTTCATACGCCCTCATAGCAATTTTTTTTGAAAAGTTTTTTTTTTTGCTACGTATATTTTTTCATGCACGGGCACCGAGGCTGTTGTGCTTGACCAAAAGGCAAGGCAACAACTTCAGCGCCCAGCAGTGGGCGTGAGAAATTTCGGCGCCCAGCCAGGGGCGTTGAAAATGCGTCCCTGGCTGGTTCTCGTTTTCTGTTTGCGTATACTTTGTTTTTGCGACTTTAATTTTGCGTGCTTGCCTTATAACGTCCTTTACGCGTTGTGCAGCGTTCGTGGGATTCGTTACAGGCCATCTCGAGCGTCGCTTATTTTTGTGGCGATCGTTCGGGTTTGCGGAACACGTATTTTGGTATAACTCTTTGGCAAATTAGTCTATGAATGTTTGGGCAATTTTTAAGGTCGTTGGTTTTCTAGCATTATTTGTCTAGCATTATTCGTACACACAATCATAACATAGTCACATAGTTCGCTACACATAACTACATTACAAACATGGATTTGAAAATTAAATATGTCACGTAGTTTATGATAGGCTTCTATGGGTAGTATTTGCACCTGGCTTGGTACCGCTTCTATCGTAGATCCAACACATGCCCCGGTCGAGGTAGTGTCTTCAACAGACGAATTTCGCTCAAGAGGCCAACCCGCAAGTGCAACCCAAGGGGGCATGCAGGCGAGAGGGACCTAATGAGCGAGCGATTGGGTTCGGGATAGGTGTACTACCTGCACAAGTACCGAGTGGGCAACATGCGCAGCGTATGCACCCCCCTATTGACGAAAAAAGGTATCCTTAGTCCCAACTCCCAAGGGAGCCGAGATTCGTTATGAGGTTCTGCCCGTTCACATTAATATGCTGATTTTCAGGTCGTCCCAACTTGATGGGGAAATAAACGCGGGGTAGGATCGTTTCACCCTTCGGCTATTTTGATTACCTACAAGCACGAGTATTTCCTTCACTATCCCCAGTGGAGTCGCCACTGTGAGGGGGTCAAAAAAGCGCGAGGCTAATGGGTGACCTGTCCCTCGTGGGTGTGACGATTCTTTTTATTCAATCAAGTGTAATTGGATTTCCTGTGAGTATACACTCAATTAACTTGTAATATAGGAGTCGCCATTCAGTTTTTAACAACAATGAGAAAAACTGACAAAACCCGGTTATCGTGACATAAAGGGAGTGCAATTATGTTTGACCACGACGGCCGTAGGTTCCCTTGTGATCCCTGGTGTGGGGATCTCTCAATATACACCCGCAAGGTAGAGATTGAGGGTTCGGGGGACTGTAACTACCGAGAGGAGTAATTCGCTCGTCGATAACTCCAGAGGCAGGATATCCTTACTAGCTCAGCATAAATAATTGAAGGGACATACGTTTACTATTAAACTAATCTGAATTGATTTTAGCAATATGCAGCATATAATACTAATTCGATCGTGATTATCTGATTAAATAGCATTAAGGGACCTAGCATGATAATCCGATTTCCCAAAAATATTATATTTATTAGGCGTGATAGAACAATCATATTAGGTTAGTTTAACAGTTCATAAAAAGGGCGAGGAAAGCAGTTAAATCATCGAAAAGGGACACATCACGACGCACCCTTGAGAGGTGCGTCACGGTTCTCAGAAAACTAACCACTTTGACTTTGCTATTTCTCCTTTTTATTTAACGAATCTCAATTATGGGACAGGATACGTTCTGTTCGATTTAGGGATCGATTGCGACAGATCGCGTGAACAGTTTCGCAGCGAGAGGCTTAGGCTAAGGGGTTTAGAGTCAATACTCAGAATATATTATTTGTTGTTGTGTTCTTTCACGTCGAAACTAGGGGCCTATTTATAGGGAAGAGTTCGTGGAAAGATAGAATTGCAGAGTTCTAATCCGCAAAGAATTAGGAAAAAACACGTCCCAGGTAATTTCGGCGCCCAGCTCTGGGCGTCAAAGATTTCGGCGGCCAGGGCTGGGCGTTGAAAATAGAGATCCATGCAATTTCAGCGCCCAGGGCTGGGCGTCAAAGATTTCGGCGCCCAGCTCTGGGCGTTGAAAGTGATGTCTGGGCCGAATTCTTTGTCAGATTCGGATTCCTGAAATCCGTAGAGTTTGAGATTAATTCGAGTCTTTTAGCGCGTATTAATTTTGTGACAGAATGCGTCTGGGCCCGTTACGAACTCTAGGCTCGTTAGGATTTCAATTAATACGTAACTCTTATTTCCGAATCATATTAGGAATAGGATTCTCGCAGTTTTCTATCTCATTTAGGATTTATGTTGGAATGCAACACCTAATTCTGACAGGTTTCTATCTTTTATGATTCGCCACTTTTAGAAGCTACATTTTACGGCAGTTACTATTTTTAGCAGGTTTCCATAAATAGCAGGTTTCGGGTGAAATGAAATAGGGAATCGAGATTCGTTTATTTATAGGAGATGCGTTGTCAAGTGGAGTTTTTATGCTTTCATCATCGAACCTTTCCCTTGCGGGAACGGGGACAAAAGTAGGTGTCTACAGACCCTTATACAGCTTGTCACCTTCTAGGGATGTGTCTAAGCTAGGTGATCCTCCTGTCGAGGATCACCATAGCAAATGAATCCTAGCCCTACATTTTTCTTTTCTTTCTCTTTTTCTTTTTTTCTTAAATGCTTTTTCTTTTCTTTTATCTTTTTGTTTATTCACTTAAAAGAAATTTATTATTTCTGAAATCTTTTAAAAATATTTTCTACCGAAACTAAAAATTAGATCTTTTTTCAATTGTTATTTCTTTTAAAAAATTTCGCGAATAAAAAAAAAATCAAATTAAAATCATGAACTTTTTATCATGTTTATCCCAATTAATTTCTTGAAAATTATCAAAAATTATCCATCATACCTCTTAAATATTCTTATAACAATCCACTTCCCTTATCAAAAATTATACTTCCTTCCTATCAAATTCAAAAAATTAATAGAGCATATTTAATTGCCAAAAAAAATCGAAGTTTATTAAAAAATAATTTCAATTAATAGAGGAAGGTGAGGAATGAGGTTGATAGGGATATCTTGCGTGAGTGATGATGGTGTTGGGCGGCGTCGGGGTGGCAACGAGGAAACGAGTAGATCGCTAGATCTAGAAGGAGACTGAGAGGGAGAGAGTTGTGTGAGTAATAGTGGTGTTAGGTGGCGTCGAGGTGGCTGTGAAACGAGGAAGCGAGTAGAATTGATGGGCGACGGGGAGTGTTGCGTCGGGGAGGGGGAGAGAGGAGGTGTAGTACCCCGTATTTTTATTAAATTGTACATGTATTTATTATATTTATAAAGCTTTTTTATAGAAATTGTAAATTAAAGTTGCATTTAAATATTTATTTAAATGTATTTTTATTAATTAAAAATATTAATTAGTTTTAATTGGAGAGAAAATAATTTTTAAATAACAGTTGGGTAATTTAATTGGGTTTTTAAGAATGGAAAACGAATTAAATCTAGCATAGCCTAGTCCAATGCTAATTTGAAGTCCAAACAATTTATGCTAGATCAATTTTGATTTAAGGAAAGCCCAAAAGGAAAATCTAAATCCTAGCCCATTATGATTTCAAAACCTATAAATGTGTCGTACTCCGTCACAAATTCCCACACAAAAATAACAAAAACCTAAACACACCCTCCCTCTCTCTCTCTCCCCTCACTAGGTCTCTTTGTTCTCTCTCTTCCTTCGTCCTGCGCGGCGAGCAAGCAAGGCTAGCGCGCCTAGCCATCCCTGTTGCTCGCCGCTCCCTCGTCGCCCACGTTCAGTGCACCCAGTGCCCTCTCCTCTCTCCTTCCATGCGCGCCCAACACCCTACTTCCCCTGTCCTCGCGCGTTGCCCAACCAAGCAAATGATGCAGCAGCAGCGAGCAACGTAGTGTCGCGCTGATGTGCTCCTCGTTCCCTGTGCTCTCGTCCGTGCAGCCGTTCACCACCACCAGTCCACCTCTCTCCCACCTTTTCCGTGCTCCTTTATTGTGGTCGGCCAGTGTGTTTTCATTCCTCTTATACCCCTTTATTTAAATTATGGTTACTTAAATTAATTATTTTAGGATTGTTGTTAATGATGTTTAAAAATCAAATTTTTATGTATTTATGACTTATTATTTAAAGTATAGATTGGAGAGTAATTTTCAGATTGGTGTTTAAATATTAAAGCATGGATTTTTGATGAGGTTCACTTTTTTCTATGGTTAGGGTTTGAATAAAAAGTTAATGACTGATTGATTAGCATAATTAGATGACAAGTTCAGTTATGGTGATCGATTATAATTTTCTGATTACTTTATGATTATTAAAGTGTTGATTTTCAATGGTTTATGCATGATAAGTGTAGACGCCTACATTTGTCCCTAGGCCCGACATGGTGTGTTGGATGATGAAACTATAACCCGCTCGCAAACAATGCACTCTGATTAGCTAAAGAACGACCCTCGACTGACTGAAGAGACCACCGGAGCAGAACCTACTAAATATAGTAAACTTCCATAAATAGAAAGCTTCCTGAAATAGATTGGACTCATATTTAGTCGCATTCGCATTCTGATACGGCTTAATATATGGTCGCATCGATAGAAATATAGAATATGATTGTCCGCATTACATCACACCTGTACGTGCCACAACGTTCTAGTGTTCGCCTTCAAACTCTAGAATAACATAGTTCAAACATTAACACTTCTCAAACTCATACTTACTGGCCACAATACATGTAAATGTTAAACCCAAGTTACTTAAAGTGCTTACGAGTTGCTAGAATACGTTCGTTAGCCCGCTTAGCAAATGATGCGTCCTTACGAAGTCAAATTCTATCTTATAAATTATGATTTGGATCATGCACATCAGATTTTTGTATAGGCCTTAGAATAAGCTTTCCATATACTTATCATAAGCCCAAATCCGATTTAAAACGAAGTTATGAGGCCTTTACTTGGGGGGTGTTTGGTTAGGAGAGGTTTGAGGGAAAAAGAGCTTTTTGGGGTGAATTAGAGGTTTGACCTTTAGAAAAAGCTAATTGGGAATTTTCGGTTAGGAGAGGATTTGAAGAGAGTTTTGGGGTGAAAAAGCTAATTTTGTAAAAGTTCAATATAGGAGCTTTTTGCAATTAGACGAGGTTTGAGAAAGTGGATGAAAATGACCATTTTGTCCTACTATTGCCTATCATTACAACCACTATCAACCTTGGTACCCTACATATTTTTCTCCTAAAAACATTACTCACAATTTCTTTTTCATTTTACCGTATTTACTAGATTTGTTTTTTGTTGTAATAAATTTTATATTAGTACTTTGAAGCAATTGAAGTATTTTTCAATCATGCTTAAAATTTCATTAGTAATATTTATTTATTTGAAAAATATATATTGTTAAAAAAATTAAATGAAGAATAATTTCTTTAAAAAATATATTTTATTTAGTCAATGTTTATTAGAAAAATATAGAGAGAAAAAATTAACACAGTAAAATATTTGTCTAATATTAATAAGAAACAAAGTATGTCAATGTCCTTAATGGTCATTTTACATATTAAACAGCTAAAAGCTATCAGCTAATTTACCAAACACTTTTACACATACAGCTAATACAACCAGCTAGTCAAATCAGCTAATGCAAACAGCTAACAGCTAGTCAAACCAGCTATCAGCTAACAACTAACAGCTTCTAACCAAGCAGGGCCTTGGGCTTCGCTGAAACGGACTGACCTCCACTCATTGGGCCATAACTCGATATTTTAAAATCCTATTCATGCGAGACCAGTGGCATTGGAAAGCTGGATTCCATAGCTTTCCAACAAGAAATTATTTGCAAGAATCCGAGTTCGTAAGAAGAAGTTATGAGCTGTTAAAGATCGAGTTTTCTGGAAATCCGCAGATCTGCCTGCGCTGGAATTTTCCAGGGCTTTCCAGCGCTGGCATGGAGAGTGCTGGAAAATTCCAGCGATCACAATTCACGAGGCATAAGATTTCGAATAAAATCGGAAAATTCTGGAAAAATGGAAGTAAAACAAATGACTATTTTGTCCTACTATTGCCTATTATTACAACCACTATCAACCTTGGTACCCTACATATTTTTCTCCTAAAAACATTACTCACAATTTCTTTTTCCTTTTATTATATTTACTAGATTTGTTTTTTGTTGTAATAAATTTTATATTAGTACTTTGAAGCAATTGAAGTATTTTTCAATCATGCTTAAAATTCCATTAGTAATATTTATTTATTTAAAAAATATATATTGTTAAAAAAATTAAATAAAGAATAATTTTTTTTTAAATATATTTTATTTAGTCAATGTTTATTAGAAAAATATAGAGAGAAAAAATTAACACAATAAAATATTTGTCCAATATTAATAAGAAACAAAGTATGTCAATGTCCTTAATGGTCATTTTACATATTAAACAGCTAACAACTATCAGCTAATTTACCAAACACTTTTACACAAACAGCTAATACAACCAGCTAGTCAAATCAGCTAATGCAAATAGCTAACAGCTAACAGCTAGTCAAACCAGCTATCAGCTAACAGGTAACATCTTCTAACCAAACAGGGCCTTGGGCTTCGCTGAAACGGACAGACCTGGCGCTACAGTTTTGTTCTCACACCAAAGCCAGTGCCAGGAAGTTCTGGCGCTACAGTTTGGTTCTCACCTAATCACGGCAAAGATAAATTTTTAACGGCTCCACATGAATAATGTCTGGCGCCCATCTAGCTAGCCCCGGGAAAAAATAAGTGTTCCTTATCAACGCTATAATATTCTGGCATTGCCGTTTATTTCAAGAAAAGCTCAAATCTCTTCAAACGTCACTCTTATCCGGCCGGTTACACCTAAATCCTCGTATAAATAGCAAAGAAACTTCCGCTGCTGCCCGTATATAAAGAATGCACGCGCTGGAAAATACAAGCGCAACCAATGCACGCGCCATAAAATTCTGGCGCATAATTATTCTCATTCAGAAAAATTGTCGGGCCACCTCGCCCTTCGTATACTGCAAATATCCTTCAGCTTTACTCTATTTTGTTTCCCGCGGAAAAGTAACGGTATTTCAAAATTTTATATTCAGTGGCCCACTGACAGGCAATTGTGTCCGGAATCGCCGTTACCCACCTAGGTACGGTTATTTTTATTCAAAAAATAATAAAGCTTGTTATCAAAAGAAAAAAAGTTAGTATTCTGAAAAATAGGATATTCGTCAAAGTTTTAAGGTTTTTTCATTCCTTGCTAAAAAATGTCAAAGTTTTAAGGTTTGTTCATTCCTTGCTAAAAAATGTCAAAGTTTTAAGGTTTGTTCATTCCTTGCTAAAAAATGTCAAAGTTTTAAGGTTTATTCATTCCTTGCTAAAAAATGTCAAAGTTTTAAGGATTATTCATTCCTTGCTAAAAAAAATGTCAAAGTTTTAAGGCTTTTTCATTCCTTGCTAAAAAATGTCAAAGTTTTAAGGTTTATTCATTCCTTGCTAAAAAATGTCAAAGTTTTAAGGTTTATTCATTCCTTGCTAAAAAATGTCAAAATTTTAAGGTTTATTCATTCCTTGCTAAAATATGTCAAAGTTTTAATGTTTATTCATTACTCACTAAAAAATGTCAAAGTTTTAAGGTTTATTCATTCCTCGCTAAAAAATGTCAAAGTTTTATGGTTTATTCATTCCTTGCTAAAAAATGTCAAAGTTTTGTGTTCCGTATTCCGGTTCCTGTTTAAGGTTTATTCATTCCTTGCTAAAAAATGTCATTATTCCACACTCCGTTCTCAAAAGATCAAAGTAAAGTGTCCGTTTTCGAAAACCTCTATTCTGCCAAGTTGAACGTCTTCAATGACTCTGTGAGAAGACCGTTCAGGTCAGTAAATTCCCAATAACTCGTGAGGGCACTATTGACATTTCCAGGGATGACCTTTCAGTCAAATGTTATCACTCAGGGGCTCGCGAGACCCTCGTTCAGGCTTAGTTTTAACCAAGCTAGGTCCCAGACGCATTCCGTCTACCAAAACTTTGATTGTCTTCTTGCTCAGACTCAATCAAAGTGGGGACTAACTGTAGACGCCTACATTTGTCCCTAGGCCCGACACGGTGTGTTCGGTGATGAAACTATAACCCGCTCGCCAACAATGCACTCTGATTAGCTAAAGAACGACCCTCGACTGACTGAAGAGACCACTCGGAGCAGAACCTGTTAAATATAGTAAACTTCCATAAATAGAAACATTCCTAAAATAGATTGGACACATGTTCATTCGCATTCGCAATCCGATACTGCTTAATATATGGTTACATCGATAGAAAGATAGAATATGATTGTCCGCATTACATCACACCTGTACGCGCCACAAAGTTCTAGTGTTTGCCTTCAGGCTCTAGAATAACATAGTTTAAACAATAAAACTTCTCAAAATCAGACTTATTGGGCACAATACATGTAAATGTTAAACCCTAGTTACTTAAAGTGCTTATGAGTGCCTAGAATACGCTCGTTTGCCCGCTTAGCAAATGATGCGTCCTTATGAAGTCAAATTCTGTCTTATAAATTATGATTTGGATCATGAAAATCACAAGATTGTATAGGCCTTGGAATAAGCTTTCCATAGACTTATCATAAGCCCAAATTCGATTTAAAACGAATACGTTATAAGGCTTTTACTTGGGCTTCATTGAAAAGGACCAACCTTCACTTTGGGCCATAACACGATATTTACGAAGCCCATTGATGAAAGACCAGCGGCATTGGAAAGCTGGATTCCGTTTCTTTCCAACAAGATATTATTTGCAAGAATCCGAGTTTGTAAGAAGAAGTTATGAGCTGTTAAAGATTGAGTTTTCTGGAAATCCGCAGATCTGCCTGCGCTGGAATTTTCTAACGCTTTCCAGCGCTTGCATAGCGAGCGCTGGAAAATTCCAGCGCTCACAATTCAAGCACCACTTATTTTCAGCGCTTCAAATTGATTCTGACAAAAACTCAAACTCTTCAAATCCTATCCTATGAAGCGCTATAATATTCTAGCGCTACAGTTTTGAGCGCTGGAAATTACAAATTGAGCGCTGCTTTTTTTCCGGCGCTCGAGCTTTTCAAATATCTATCTTATTTCAACTACCTACATTATAAATACATCCCTTCTGCACCCTGTTTTCAATCATCAATTCAGTCTCACTCCACCGATATTCTGAATTCTCTCTTCCCTCTCTAGTATACTAAGTTTCTGTTAAAGTCCCGCCCAGCATTCGTAACAGTTCTGCCGTATTAACTCTTGTTAAGAAGAACTCTGTCCGTACAAGTATTCAAACCATCCCAGTTACTACTGAAGTTCTAGCCAATTCATAAGCCAAAACCAAGAAATCTAAAAAGAAACTCTAAAAGTCAGTATAAAGATTGTTCTAAAGCTAAAAGGAGATTCTGCTAAGGCGAGTGGTAAGTGTTCCTGAGAACCGCAGCAAAGCTTACACTTTTCTCTAACGTGAATCTATATTTTTATCTCTTTCCTCACCATATAAATCTGCTAACTTTAATCTGTTATATTGCTCGCGCCTAAATTAGATAACTCTTGGACAAACCGGTTGTACGTTGAGGGATCTCCATACCAGGGATCACAAGGGAATCTATGGCCGTCGTGAATCCCATATGTTTGCACTCTAGGTATATCACGATAACTGGGTTTTGCCAGTTTTCTAAAACTGAATGGCGACTCCTAAAGACTAGTAAAAACAGACTAACGCCCACAGTTAGTCCCTATTTACTTAATATGCTTGCCACATCAAGAGGGGGAAAGTCGTTCGGGCCGTACACCCTTCGAAAAAGGCGCCCCATCGTGTTTTTTTGACCCCCTCACAATAAGGTTTCATGGATTTAATTGGGATTATTATTTACATTAAAAACTATTAATTTCTAATTAATTAAAACGAATTAAAATTAAAAATATATTGCTGAAATTTAACGAGCATGGTGATTAATTAAAGGTTATTATTTTAATATCGGGAGAGACTTTTAGTTGAGTAGATTGGAATCATATGGTGGCTCCATTAATTAAGTACTCGAGGTACATACAAGTGTTGGAAAACCCAATTATTCATGTGTGTCCATGTTACGTATGTGATTGATTTGTGATTCATGTTACTTGGATGTTGATCATGTTTGATTGTATGGCAAGCATGTTTATTTAAGAGTTATATTTGTTTAATTGGTTGAGGCATGTTATCCAAGTATGGTTTATGTATGTATTGTTTATATGCATGCAAATAGTTTTATTTATGCTTTGTAAGTAATGTCAAACATGTTTATTTAAGAGTTATATTTGTTGAATTGGTTGAGCAAGAATGTTATCCAAGTATGGTTTATGTATGTATTATTTATATGCATGCAAAGAGTTTTATTTATGTTTTGTACATAATGTCAGGCTTGTTGATGAGTTTTATTTATGCTTTGTACGTAATGTCAAGCATGTTAAGGAGTTCATTTGTTCTATGTACGTAATGTCAATCATTCAAGGAGAGTTTAAGTTTATTCGTGCCTAGGGGCACAACCCTCATGTTAACTTGATCATGACGGGAGCTCACATGTTAATATAATAATGTTGAGAAGGAGGAAAGGATAAGTATTTATTCGTGTATTTCATGACTCAACCCTAATGTTAATTCAGTCATGATAGGAGCTCTCATGTTAATCATGCTAAGAAGAGTAGAAAAGAATTAATAATTGAAAGTCCTAAAGGATTCTAAAAGAAGAAATATTTGTTTATTTAATTGATGAACATTTTATTTAATTGTGTCTTGAGTCGGCCTTTTAAGTAAAATATTAAGAAAGTAAAGTAAAATAGGATAACATTCAAAAGTCTTGGAACATATGCACCTCGAGTATAACAGAGGAAGTACTCGGCCTCAGTGTCGGCCTCAGTGTCGCTTACTCCTAATTGTAATACAAGACTTTGTATTATTTTGTTATATGTTTGAATTCCATCACATTACATGTGGCACAGGTTATTAGTTATTGATTAATTAAAAAGTAATACCGCAAGTGCAAGTGTCTATTGTTAGCAGATACTTAGCAAATACGGGTTAATCCCACAGGGAGGCAAGTTCTATTAGTTTTTGCCTAATTATATAAACTATTTCAATGAACGAAAGGTTATTTTTGGATTCATTAATTACCAAACTAAAGAAATAATATAAATGTAGGATTTATCAATGAATTAAAGGTCTACGGCGTACGATCGGTCCACCATGCTTATGCTAATCCAAGAATACAAATAAATCCGGAAATAAATAAACTAGGCCAAGTAATTAAAGTACATGTTAATCCTACGGTCGGGTCTTAACACTTTCAATCCAACATATGCAGTACGATCAGTAACATGATCAGAATTGCAAATCGCACCACGCCTCAAAAAATACGATCTTTCAATTCTAATTCCTATTAGCTAGATAATCAATTCACGATACTGGCCAATTACATGAATCAACAATTAAGAACAAATCAATTAGAATTACTCAAGAATAACCTATAAATTAACAAACTTTAATGCATAACAATCATGGTATAAACAGGGCTTCCCTTACTTAGCCCTGGAAAATGACTACTCGCTCATAATTAAATTAACAAGCATGAAATAAGCAATAAAGACGAATTTCATAATCAAATTAAGGACAAATTAATCTAAGGAACGAAAATAATAAAATGAATAAAAGCAAAAGAAATTATGAAATTACCTCTAAATTGATGAAGGAAAGAAATAAGAAAATAGGGTTCAACAATGGAAGAGAGAAAATAATAATTAACGTCTATTGAGAATTCTAGGAAAATAAAGCATGGGGGAAATAAATTAATTCCCTTGAAGTATATATAGTTTCTATTTTCTAAACTAAAATAAAAAAAATTAAAAATTAAGAAATTAAAAATTAGAAGTCGTCGATGATTGGTTGATGGAAGATGACGTGGCAATGAAACCCGGGCACGACAAAACCGCCTAGGAAATGCACGAGTCGCAAAAGCTGGCGAAGCATGGGAACGAGGGATCTCTCGTGCCATCCCTCACTGCTGGAAGCATCTATCGCTGGGAAAGCTAATGGGCACGCGCACAGAATGGAAGAGGGCAGCGTGAGATCCCTCATTGGGCATCGAGTGATCCCTCGCTAGGAGCTGCTGTGCGCGACAAAATTGGTGCGGGTAGCAAGGAGTTAGTGTAGTGAGAATCCCTCGCTGGGTGTCGAGCTTCCTCGATGGCCATCGGATGATCCCTCGTTGAGAGCTGCACGTGATGAAGATTGGTGGGTTGTGGGAGTATCGGATAGTCGAGTCACCTTTGTTCATGTAATAACTCTTGTTCTGCAATGCCCCTAGGGACGTGTAACCTATCGTTGGAGAACTCTATAAGCCTACTTTCTAGCCTAATCTAAATTGTCTCATTCTGATATGCAGATCTTGAGATATCATCAAAAGAGTGAACGCTTGTCCGTTTTGATGCTTAGAAAAAACAACGTTTAGCTTTGTTGTTGACTCAAAATTATCCCTAGAGACATGTAATGATCTTCGAGTCAACATCCCATCCGTTCATCATCTAAATCAACTCTGAACACTCCGAAAGCATCCAAAAACCGTAAAATCACCTGAAATATTAAAAAAAACACAAACATGGAGTAATAGAGTACGATAACGACAACTTATGCAAGTGTGACCCTAAATGCAACTACAATGAGGTGAATGCCTAGAAATGTAACCTAAGTGACGCCTAAAATACCATATACAAATGTGATTTATCAGTTATTTAGTGTTCAGTCGCTCCCAACACTAGTCCATTTTGGACACAAGGAGGAAGGAAACCCGTTAGATGCTTATTCAAATCTTAGTAAAATCGTAAAGTCAAGAGTCGTGTTGAGTCTTGTCATATTGATGTTGAAATATTTATGGATGTGGCTTTTTCATGCGAAGTTAGTTATTTAATTTGGAGTGAAGCATGATTGTTTTAGGCTTTTCTTTAGCTTGTAAGTACTCATCTTTTGTTGATTACGTGCGTTCATGTGTTTTTTGTCACGGCATATTACTTAATGACCCTATTATGATACATCAATTGCACTTGCATTGTTGGTGAGTAGTACTTTCTAAGCAGGACTTATAGAGGTAGCTTGCAAGCGATGTTATGTCAACATTCGGGATTGGGAAGTTGAGAGTGTTTTATTCATGCATGTTTTACACTCTTGAATTTAATAAATTTCTAGACAATGATTAGTTAATTTATTTTGTTCTAAAGTTGGATTTTGGTTTGAGCCTTTATGGTTCCACTGCGTAATTCTGGTACTAGGCTTAACCGTTATCACGGTGGCGGTAATATTCTATATTTAAGCAAGAAAAATATTTTTATAAAAGTAAGGAATTGTTTGAGTGTTATAGGAGGGCGGCGCTTGTGGGTGGTTAACGGTTTAGTGGGGGGAAGAGGAGAGAGGAGATTGGTGTTTATGAGTTGCGTGTGTGGTGGAGGTGCTAGTGTTGGAGGTTGAGGTTGTGAAGGTTGCTTCTGTTGCTAGAGGTGGAGGTTGCTGGAGGCAAGGAAACCAGGCATGTTTGGAGAGATGATGGTGTGAGTGTGGTGAAATTTAAGTGAGTGCAGTGTAGTTTAAGTGATGTGGTGAATTTTAAGTTGTGTAGCGCCGAGTAACGAGATAAACACACAATTTCGATGCCTTTGCACAGAAAACTAAAATTTCATGTGTTTTTGCAAATAACAACCATGTATGTTAAACATTGTAAATGGTAATAATACAATGAAAGAGAGATTTCAAATCATACGAGTCATGTGTAAGGGATTAAAGTTGAGTTTGATTAAACATAGAAATATTTTATAAAAAGAACATGATCTAACTCTTAGAATAAAAGAAATGTAAAAATTAAAAATGTTTAGTAAAAGATACGATATTTAGCACAACCACATATATAATAAAAGAAATATATCTTTAAATTGGGTCACGTGTGAGAGTTGAAGTGACATTTAACTTTTAAAGATCACTTTGTGATGGATTTTATTATGTCCATAACTAAAGTTTGATAAAAAAAAATGGAAATATAAAAATAATACAATCATGATCCTAACTCCTGGAATAATGCAATGTAAATATTAAAACTTAAAAGTTTATAGTTAAAAATGCTTTAGCACGAATGTTTTCATATTTTGCACAAATAAAGTTTGATTAAAAATGGAACTCTAAAAAAATATAACAATCATGATCCTAATTCTTGGAATTAATACAATGTAAATATTAAAAATATATAGTTAAAAATGTTTTAGCACGAAATGTTTTCACATTTTGCAAAAATAAAGTTTGATTTAAAATGGAAATCTTAAAAATAAAACAATCATGATCCCAACTCTTAGAATTAAATGAAATATAAATATTTAAATACATAGTTAAAGATGTTTTAGCACAAAATGTTTTCACATTTCGTACAAACATGTTAAACAATATGAAAATTTTATTTATTAAGCTCAACGTTTATTTATTTAATCTCAACTTTTATTCATTTAAGGAAAAATTTTATCTATCTAAGCTTTAAGCTCAACTTTTACTCATTTACGCTCAACGATTTAAGGTATTTTTAATATATTCATTGTGTTTTAAATATCCATTTCAATTCTCATTTTATTTAGTCCTTTTTATTATTTATATATTAATTTTTTTTATTATAGTGTTTTTATGCATTTTGATTATTATTTTACTAGTTTAATTGGTTTCTTTTGTTCCTACATAGCATATTTTCAAATTTTCAAATTTCCAAATTTCATAATTAATTTCTTGTGTTTAATTGATTGTTGTTCATTATTGTTTACTACTAAGTATTTACTAACTACTCATTTTACGTGTTTTCTTTGTAAGGAAATAACTAAGATGTATGTTGGACATTACCATTTACCACTACGCATAGTAATTATCGTTTAAAACTTAATGAAAGATAAACTGTATGCTTACAATAAATTATAATACAATAAAATAGAGATTTAAACCATATGACTCATGAGTTAGTGTTTAAGTTTTATTGGATTAATTAAAAATTAAAATCTTAAAAATAAAAACAACCATTGTCCTAACTCCTTTTTTTAATGTGAAATAAAAATCTTAAAATTAAAAACAACCATTGTCCTAATTCTTTTTTTTTTAACGTGACCATGGTCCTAATTCTCGGAATTAAATAAAATGCAAATATTAAAAATATATATAGTTAAAGATGTTTTAGCACGAAATATTTTCGTGCTAATTAAAACATCTATAACTATATATTTTTAATATTTTTATTTCATTTATTTCCAAGAGTTAAGATCGTGATTGTTTTATTTTTAAGAATTCTATTTTTAATCAAACTTTTTTTTTGTGCAAAATATGAAATTTTTTGGTGCTAAAACATTTTTAACTTATATATTTTTAATATTTACATTGCATTAATTGCAAGAGTTATGATTATGATTGTTTTATTTTTAAGATTTTCATTTTCAATCAAACTTTAGTTACGGGCATAATAAAATCCATTAGAAAGTTGTCTTTTAAAGTTAACGTCATCTCAACTCTCACACGTGACCTGAGTTATAATTGCTTTTCTTCTATATTGTACGTGGTTGTGCAAAATATCGTATCTTTTACTAAATATTTTTAATTTTGTCGAGTGTTAAAAGTATTTATATTGATGAGTTACATTTTCTTTAATTAGAATTTGTGTGGTTGTCTCGTTGCTCGTCGCTACAAAACTTAGACTTCACCACACTCACTTAAAACACACCACTCACTTACACTTTACCACACTCACACCATCATCTCTCCAAACATGTCTGGTTTCCCTGCCTCCACCAACCTCCACCACCAGCAACCTTCACCACTTGCAACCTCCACCAACAGCACTTCCACCACACGCGCAACTCACAAATATCAACCCCTTTTTGCCCCGCTAGACCGTTGACCACCCACAAGCACTGGCTTCCTGTCTCCCCCTCCCCGACCCAAATCTCCCCGCCGCCAATCAATTATACTCTCTTCCTTGTTTCGCTGCCACGTCGACCCCGCCCAACACCACTATTACTCACGTAACTCTCACCCTCTCAGTCTCTACTAGATCTAGCGATATACTCGCTTCCTCATTGCGCAGCCACGTACCCTTACGCTGCCAAACACCACCATCACTCACGCAAGGTCTCCCTCTCAGCCTCCTTCCTCACCCTTCCTATCTTGGTTGCAATTAATTTTTCATAAATTTCATATTTTTTTTGGCAATTAATTAAATATGCTCTATTAATTTTCTGAATTTAATAGAAGGAAGCATAATTTTTTAGAAGGAAAATGGACTTTTGTAAGGATCTTTAAAAGATAGGAAAGGATAATTTTTGATAATTTTCCAGAACTTAATTTTGGTAAATATGATAATATTTTATTTTCAGAATTTAATCTGATTTTTTTTTTTTGCTGAAATATTTAAAAGAAATAATTATTAAGAAAGAAACCATACTTTTTATTTTTGGTGAAAATGTTTTTATAACATTTCAGAAATAATAAAATTGCTTTTAAGCTGATAAACAAAAAGGATAAAAGAAAAGAAAAAACATTTAAGATAAAAAAGAAAAGGAGAAAGAAAAGAAAAATGAAGGTTTAGGCTTCAATTTACTATGAGCTTGGAATTCTCACACCTTCTAGGTGCACAGAATATGGTTTATTTTAACCTTCTCTCAGGAGTTTCTCCGATCCTTCAATTCCTCACATTTTTGTGCTACGTACCATCTTCCCTTATATCCCAAACTACCATCCCCCTAAAATCTCAACAAACCAATCTGACCCCTCTTTTCTTCGAAATTTCGTAACCTTGCGCCGGTTCTCGAAACTCCGTCATTTTTTTTTTCAAGTTCATCATTTCTCTGAGACCTACGCTCCGCAACCTTGTTTACCTCAACACGAAGCACCATCATAAAAAACGGAATTTGGTGAAAAAGAGTGCAACACGAGGACTTCCCAAGAGGTCACTCATCCTAGTACTATTTTGGCCAAAGCACGCTTAACTGCAAAGTTTTGATAGGATCTGGTGCATTAGTGTTGGTATGATCGCACCCAAACACTTATTGCGCTACTTTTGCTATAACCCAAACCTCCCCTCTCATCAACTTAAATCGTAGGACTTGGTATAGGCAGATCAGGGGCGACCCCTTTTTTATTCGGAATGTCGTAACTTTGCGCCCAGTTCTTTGAACTCCTCCATTTTTTTTCAAAGTCATTATTTCTCCAAGACTTATGCTCCCAAACCTCGTTTTATCTCAAAATGAAGCACCATGGTCCGGAAAAAATGAATTTGGCGAAAAAGGGTGCAACACGAGGACTTCACCTATCCTAGTAATACTGTCGCCCAAAGAACGCTTAATTGCGGAGTTCTGATGGGATCCAGTGCATTAGTGGTAGTATGATCGTACCCAAACACTTACTGCGCTAAATTTGTTATAACCGAAATTTGGCAAAAAAGAGGTAAAACACAAAGACTTCCCAGGAGGTCACCCATCCTAGTACTACGCTCACGCAACCACGCTTAACAACGGAGTTTTAATGGGATCTCGTGCATTAGTAGTGGTATGATCGCACCCAAAAACTTACTGCGTTAATTTTGTTATAACCCATCGCTCCCCTCTCAGCAACCCAAATCCGACCCCATTTTTCTTCGGAATGTCATAACCTTGCGACATTTTCTCAGAACTCCGCCATTTTTTTTCGAAATTCATTATTTCTCTGAGACCAACGCTTCGCAACAACAAACCTCAAGGCGATATCGTAAAAAAAGAAACTGAATTTGGAGAAAAAGGGCATATTATAACTCTTGCCGCAAAAGCAAAGGAGCAACTTACAACAGCAGAGGAAGAGCATGCTATTCAACATTCATTAATATCACATATTCAACAAGATGGATGCACCCTGAATTGTTAGAGGCTCCAGTATAGATTAAAAGAGTTAAGCTAAAGGGAGGGGGGGAGAGAGAGATAAAACGTATTTACCTCCTACAAAGTACAACGAACAAGTAACATACAACCAACTAAATATATGAAGGATGCCTAGCTTCCGAGATTTACTCTTGTTGCCATTAGACATATGAAAATGTCATACAAGGGGATTCAGAAGAATTGTGAGGATTATGTACAACATATGACATACAAAAATAGTAATGTGTAGTTTCCTAGGTTAACTCTTGTTGCCCCGAGTTAATTGGACCAGTACCGTCGGCAGGTGGAGGCAAAGGCTGAGTAGACGTACCCCGGCCCATCTTGGACTGGCGAGTTTACTTCCTCGCTTTCAACATCAGAGTCCTCGAAGCCGGGAGGAGGAAGGCCCAATTTCTCAGCAGCAATGATAGCACCCTGTTTCTCCATACGCCGCTCAAACCAGGCAAACAAAAACTCGTCCATGCATGCATCCCAGGCACGGCGAGTCTTCTCCCTCGTCTCGGCCTCAGCTTTCTTAGCTTCAGCCTTGACCTTGGCCAGCTCGAATTGTGCGGCAGAAACAAGCTCCTCTAGATGGGTTGCCTGCTGCCTCAGAGATGCCGCCTCTTTGATCTTGGCCTCGGCCTCTTTGATGTAGGATTGGGAAGAGAGGGCTTCAGCATTCAGAGTATCAATAGCAAGTATTTGCTCATTAATTTCGGTCAAATACTTCTTATTCTCACTCCGAAGGACGACAAGCTCCTTATTTTGAGCTTCTATTGTCTCCGGCATTTCCAGCCAAACCTTCTCCACCGTCACCATGGCATAGTCTCCGACGTTGGTAGCCTTGTGCACCTGTCTCTGGAGCCGACTTGTGACGACAGCCCGCCAACGCTTGAAGCCCTCGGCCTTGATCATCAACTATAAACAAGAATGAATGAGTTAGAAATAATAGTAAGTTTCAAAATGGGACAGGGATAAATTAATCTACTCACATCCAAAAGAGCCGCCTGCATGGCCCCAAACTGAGCATCTGCCGCTGGAGGAAACTGCTCCACATACTCCTTGGGCACGACCTTGAACATGGTCGAAATGATCTTGGCCTTGTCCCTCGAGGAAAAATTCCTTGAGGGGTATGTCGCGAATTTCCTCGTCACCCATCGCCTGCCGATCAAGAGCTGAATCAAAAAGTAGGGACCGTCAATTAATTTGAATTAGTTTGGCTATAATAGCGAAATAATATCAAAGCATAACTGGAGCTTACCGCTGTCCTCGTTGTCCCACTGACGAGATGCCTCCAGAGCCTAAGTCTTGGGTGATTCGTCTTCTCCATCGAGATTGAAGGGACCCCCCTTCTTAGGAGCGACCTCCCGCCTAGTATCCTCCCTCCTTACCGAACCTTCCGTCGGAGGATGTTTCCTCTGAGGCGTCACCTCCATCGAAATCACCTCGACCGGAGATTCGGCACAACGTCCTCCTTTTTGGGGTATTTTATCCCTGCCTTGACTCTAGGACGCTTCCCCGCTGTAAAAGTTGGCCTATCATCCGCCTTGCTCTTGGGGCCAGCCTGACCCTTCTCACCCTTCTACACACAAAAACAGAAAATAAAAGCTAAGGAAACACCAAGTACCCAAAACGATTCACAAGGAGAAAGACTCACTTTCGCAGGTGGATCCCCGACAATCCCTTTCAGCTTCTGCTCCACCATTTGAGTCAGCCATTCCTTGGTGCCGACTTGACCTTTTTCAGCAGATGGGAGCTTAGACATGGCAACGGCTGGACAAAAATAAACGTTTAGTAGAACAAACATAAATCATATGAATTAAGCAAAGCCGCCCCAGATACCTTGGTCTAACCCATGGTCTAAACAACGGCCGCTAGAAACACCAGATCCTTAAACTAGGAACAGGAAGGAAGCCAGGACTTTGGAATATTGAGAGTTTTACCCCTCACAGCCAATGTATCAGCTTGAAATTTGACCGCAATCTGGTCCCACTCCTGCTTGGTCAGAGCCGGCAACTCCTCACTTACCCCTGTGAAGCGAGGCTCCAGTTGCCACCGGCTAAATTTCAGCTCCATCTCCTAGTCTGCTGTCCACATCACCACCCACCTTAATCTCCAGAGGTGATGTTTGGACGGCTTGTCAAAGGTGGTGGCATACTAACCCCTATTTGCCAACTGGATCCATCCTTCGGCTCCTTTAGCCTTAATTTTGAAGACGAACCAGCCTAAGGAAAGCATTGAAAGCAGGTTTCAAACCCATCAACTCGCACTTGGCCACATACCCCAATATGCTCCACCAAGAGTTGGGGGTCAGCTGGCATAAGCCGAGGCCAAATCCTTCCAGAACCTCCTCCACAAAAGGGTGGACGGGAAAGCGTATGCCGCTCCTTAACGCTCCGCTATACACATGGAACTCATCGGGGCCCACATCATAGATAGTTGAGGTATCACTAGCCGGCAGTCTCATCGCATACCCCGTACCATTATTCATACGGTCGACATACCCTTCTCCATGTTTCTCCAACCACTTCATCCACTTGGGATCCACACGGATCTGATTCGCTAGGAGTTCAGCATTATCCCCTCTTATCTCAGTTGCGACAACTTTGAGGCTCTTCAGTAGCCTCAAACTCAACTCCACCGTCGCTCTCCTCTTTCTTCGACTCCTCAAGCGAATTGGCAGGGCGAGTAGACGGACCGGAATCCTCCGTCTCTTACATCCAAAACTCGTCAAAATAGGTATTTGCATGACGAGAGCTTTGAGCTTCGCCTGGAGGAGTATGGCTTAACTCTCCCGCCTGCACTCTAATGGATCTCCCTTCTGAGAAAGAAGGGTCTATCGGTTGTCCCTTCAGCCGTAAATCAACTATGTTAACCGTCTTTTTCGTCCTCGCCATGTTATCTTACATAAGAGGCATCATGGGAGGCCGGACTTAACGACGAGCTAAAAAATGAGGGATATTGGTGCGGCACAGATCAGACCACCATATCCATAAGTTCCAACCTTAAGACCCGAGAACCGAGGTACCGTCAATATAACTGAAGGCCCTAAATTGATAAAAACAAAATGCCGACTGAGGGCTGGCAAGAAAAGTATGAATTAAAGAGTAAGTTCAAACATAAAGCATAAGGGTTTACCTTGAAAAATGCTGAAGCAGATAACTAAGAAATTGGGCGGCGGAAAAATGAATCGAACGGCGGTGAGAAGGGCATTCGTCCTCCTTGTTGACTACAAACCTAGGGAAGCACATATTTCTCTCTAGAAATTTCTCTCTCTAAAGATGGGGAAGTAAAAAACGTAAAAGTGAAAGAAAAAAAAATTACCCTCCCTTTATAGGGAGGGGCAACAAGGACAAAAGCGGCCACGTGGCCCACAAAAAATGCACCGGAAATCATGCATTGGAAATCAAACGATAAAAAATGAGCAATAATGATGCGATTTTACACCATTATCCTTTCTTGAGGGGCAAATGATGTGAGTATTTTACCCGGCGTACGTGGCCCAATCAAGACCCGCCACGTGGCATTGCTCAGACATGTAATTAAGCCACATGGCAGCTATAACTTTCTCTTAATGGCTCAAATATTAGGTAATGAGTCATTTATTCATGGCCCAAGAAATGAATGTCTTGACAAGGACACATGTCCTCTCATCATTAACCAACCAATCAGGTAGTTTACTCTTAGGGTTTCCCCTAAAGAGGCAAATAGTATAAATACAACCCTTTTCTAAGAAAAGGGGACACAAGTTTCAAGGCATTGAATACATCACTATTCATGACATTAATCTCTCTCTTCTCTCTTAAAAACCCTAATCTTACTTAGGTATCGGAGGGAATATTCCTACGAAAATATTCTTGTTTTGCAGGTGATGTTACCAGTCGGAACTCAGACTAGGCGCTACGTGGAACCGAATACCTCCTCGTCATCATCTATTGGAAAAACTCCCACAACAATAATTGCTTAGAACTAAATGTATACACTGATTTGCGTTGGTTCTCCGGTAATATATAGGATCACCAACTCAAGTCTTAATACGAGGGACGCGTCCTTGTAGATTTTCCACTACAATTTCTGAATTAAATACAAAATTTCAACTTCACATGATAAAACCCAAAACATCATGGATTGTGATGCTGAACAATTCCCAAAAAATATTATCTGTTATTTATGTTTCAAGTATGATTCTAGTATTTTACAGCAACCAAGTGAACCAGTTCCAGATGCTCTTATAGAAGGCAAGGGCAAACTAATGTATTATGTATATGACAGAAGCCGAAGGTGTCCATGAAATGTCAAGATGTCAGAACTTCAGATGGCTTCCAACCATAATGATGCAAATCTAACTATGCCACGCTTGAAGAAAAAATCTACTACCAGTAATCACCACAGGAGCAGGTTCCATTCTTGAAATGGTGGAATCTGTGCATATCACGCACAATAATTTCTCGGCCTGTCACGAATGAGATGTATTTGGTGGCATTATGGCAATCACCACAGACACGGAGATTTTTTCGAATGTGTATAGGTACCCCATTGCTCGTATTAAGAAGACTAAATGCAATTGCTAGTTTCTCACTGTGGCTAGTAAGCAATTGCTCCTGAACATCAGCTTCTACATCATGTCCAGAATTGGTATCTGGAACATAACCTACAAGTTTTATTCGGTCAATAAGTGAATCCAGATAAGAATAAATCTCTCGTGATTGGGGATGAAGTGTACTTCCAGAATGGAAAGTATGAAACTCATTTCTTAGCTCCACTAAACTACAGCCAGGGGTCTTACGAAGACCCTTATTGTCCATCATTGATCGCACCTCAGCTACTTTATCCCACATTGATGCTGCAGAATAAATATTAGCTAGCAGCACATGGTAACCACCATCATCTGGATTGAGATCAAACAGTCTATTAGCTGCTTTCCCGCCCAACTCAATGTTCTTGTGGATTTTGCAAGCACCCAACATTGCTCCATACACACTAACACCAGGCTCTATAGGCATGTTTAGGATGAAGTCCCATGCCTCTTCAAGAAGGCCAGCTCGACCTAAAAGGTCTACAACAGCTCCATAGTGATCCATTTTAGGCTCCAAATTATATTCTTCCTTCATCAATTCAAAGTAATACTTTCCATCTTCAACAAGACCTGAGTGGCTGCAAGCTGATATGATGCACAAAAATGTTACCTCATTTGGTAGTATTGAACCTTTCTGCATTTCAGAGAAAAGTTCAAGTGCTGCTTCTCCGAGCCCATGTGTCCCATATGCATCTATCATGGCATTCCAAGTTGTTACATGCCTCTCATCCATTTCATCAAAAAGCCTTCTTGCAGTCTCAATTGCTCCACACTTAGCATACATGTCAACAAGAGCAGTCTTTACAAATACATTTTTGTCCAAGCAAGTTCTTATAGAAATCCCATGGATCCATTTTGCTTGGCGTAAAATGGACAACTCAGCTAAAGCAGGAATCACACTCACCAAAGTAAATGAATCCATTTTGATACCTTTTAATTGCATCTCAGAAAAATAATGCAAGGCCTCATTAACACAACCATTTTGTGCAAAACCTATGATCATGGCGTTCCAGGACACTCTAGTCTTACTCTTTATGTTGTCAAATAATTTCACTGCCACATCAACCTTCTTACATTTTGAATACATAGAAATCAAGGAATTCGTCACTGATACATTAGAGCCAAACGCCAATTGATCCGACATTCTATGGACTACCATACCCTTCTTTAAATCTCCCAAGTCAGCACAAGCATGTATAGCTTCCATGATCGATACATTACTTGGTTCTATTCCTTCATCCAACATTTTCTCAAAAAGTGCCAATGCTTCCTCGGGATCCCCACTTTGAATATACCCATCAATCATGGAATTCCAAGTAACAACAGTCCTAGACTCCATAGAATCAAAAATCAACCTAGCAGTCCCCACTGCTCTACATTTCGCATACATATCCACCAATGCAGTCAAAACATTCACATAACACTCGAATCCGGCCCTTAAAACATACCCATGAATAGATTTCCCCATGATAACTTTACCCATATCAGCCAACGCAGGCAAAACCGTAATCACCGTAATCCAATCAGGCCTCTGTCCATCCTCCTGCATCCTTACAAGCAATTCTAAAGCAATTTTAGCATACCCATTTTGAGCATACCCAGAAATAATAGCATTCCAAGAAGCCACATCTTTCTCAGGCATTCTATCAAACATCTTATATGCATCAGAAACTTCTTTACATTTAGCATACATATTCATAACCCCGGTCATTGCAAACAAATTCGACGCAAACCCACTAACAATCAACTGTCCCTGAATCTCCTTACCCCTCATAATATCCGAATTGTCACCACACAATTTCAACAAATACGTAAAGTTATACACAATGGGTTGAACACCATCACATTTCATCCTACAAAAAAACGAAAAAGCTTCATTAATGTCGGAATTGTGAGCATACCCTTTTAACATAGTATGGTAAAGGGCATCAATCTTGTCCTCAATCGGGTAAAAAACACGAGCAGCATCGTTCATGGAATTGAATTTACAGAACAAACTAACAAGCTTAGTTTGAAAGAGCTGTTCATCGTATAATCCATGTTTGTAAATAATAGGAACGATTTGACGGAGTTCTTGAATTGAGGTGCAGATTTCGAGGAGAATTGCAGATGGGTGTTTGTAAATATAGGAAGGGATGTAGACTCTCTGTGAGAAGGAAGGTTTGGAGAGAGAAAATGGTGGTGGGTTTGGTGTGGGTGAAGGTGGTAGGGATAAGGTTTGCATTGAAATCATCACTTGTTAGTTTAACTCTGTTTTGTGGAGTAAATTGATGAATTTGATGTGTTTTATTGGGAATTCTTGCAAATCTGCTTGTTTGAGTGTTGGATTGAATGGAGTATAATTGCCGTTACTGGGAGCTATTTTGAACTTCAGTTCAGGATTTTTGAGGTTGGAATTTAAGAAATGGTAGCGATGAGAACGCAGCGTCAGTAGCAGTACTACACACTAGACTAAAGTAGACTGTCTTTCTTTCAGGTGGGCTGTTTAGAGAAATTTCAAAACAATCCCTTGATTGACATATCAAGTGGTATTTTTGTAATTACAATTAGCAAATATATAATTTAGAAATTGCAATGTACAACATATTTGATATTATAAAAAAAAAAAAAAAAAAAAAAATTTAATACAAAAAGATATTGTATACTCAAATATGTAGATTGTATATTTTGATAATTTATTTACGAAAATACCCCTTGATATGTTTACTCGCCAATCAAGGGGATCGGCCGGTTGGAGCTCGGGCTGTTTAAGATAGATCAATGACGAAGGGTGAGATTATCCCCACTCCGAGTCTGAGAGGAGTCTTGAAGAAAGTTTGTGCCTACACTGGCTAGACTATTGAGAATTTGAGATAAATGTTACTTCCTCTGTTCTTATTTATATGACACAATTATTTAGTCACGCTTGTCAATGCATGATTTCAAACTTTAATATCTTCAATTATGGATAAGAAAAAAAATATAAAAGTTGATATTTAAAAAATATTTATTAAGACGAATCAAACAAGATCCCACACAACTATGTTTTTTCTTAAAAATAAATCACAAATTGAAATCAAAGGAGCTTGTGTGAATAGTGTCAAAACCACAATTATGTCATATAAATAAGAATAGAGGAAGTATAAAACACTACGACAAGTGTGAAGGTGAGTTCCAAAATCTAAGGCCCTGTTTGTTTAGGAGTTGTTAGCTGGTTTGACTAGGTGTTAGCTATTAGTTGTTTGTATTAACGGATTTGACTAGCTTGTTGAATTAACTGTTTGTGTAAAACTGTTTGGTAAATTAGCTGATAGCTGTTAGCTTTTTAATATGTAAAATGACCATTAAGGACATTGACACATTTTATTTCTTTATTAATATTAGACAAATATTTTATTGTGTTAATTTTTTCTCTCTATATTTTTCTAATAAACATTGACTAAATAATTTTTTTCTTTTTTAATTGTTCTTTATATTATTTTTTTAATAATATATATATTTTTTAAATAGATAAATATGACTAATGAAATTTTAAGCATGATTGCAATATACTTCAATTGCTTCAAAGTACTAATATAAAATTCAATACAATAAAAAACGAATCTATTAAATATGGTGAAATGAAAAAGAAAGTGTGAGTAATGTTTTTAGGAGAAAAATATGTAGGGTACCAAGGTTGATAGTGTTAGGTTATGATACATATGAAAAACATAAATCATGCGGAAAAACCTTAATGCCAGGAAACATATTATTTACACATAATCAATTAGCATAATTTAGATGCATACACTTTGTAGCGTGCTCTCCCTAGCTGCGCCCGAACCGAACACGAACAAGTCTTTAGGACTCCAAGTGTCGTCCCTCCGTAGATAGTCCACAGCACGTCCGGATCCGCCTTAAGATTGACCAACTAGAATCGCCCTTAAGGTACTATTATTTTCGGCTAAATGGGCAAGTAATGTGACTAATTTTTCTGCTCAAAAATCACAGCTTTTATTGTATGAATACTTGTTAAAAACTCTTGTATAAATTTATGACCCTAGGCATATATTTATAGAACCATGGAAAAGGATTTCGAATCCTGTTAGAATACTAATTAATTAATTAGAATCCTTTTAAAACTCTAAATAATTAATTTTATCTTTTAGGATTAGGATTTAATCATAGCACGAATTCCGATAGCTTTAGGATTCGTATAGCATGCACACGAGCACGAGCACGACCACGAGCAACGCACAGCCCACGCGCATGCCTCGCGGCCCACGCGAGCTGCACGGCGCCATGGCCCAATGCTCGCAACCCATTTGTTGAGAGCGCGCGCCATGCCTTGCTAGGCCTGGCCTTGCGCTGGCCCTGGCTGACTTTGGCGTGTGTTGATGCGTGTGGCTTGCTGGGCGACGGCCTGGCTTCGTGCTGGGCCTTCGTCTAGCAAGTCTCGTCCGATGCTAATTCGTACGATACGCTTCCAATTAAATTTCCGATTCCGGATTTCATTTCTGATACGAACAATATTTAACATTTCCGATTCCGGAATTAATTTCCGTTTCGAACAAATATTTAATATTTCCGTTTCCGGAATTATTTTCCGATTCCGATAATATTTCCGATTCTGACAATATTTCCGTTTCCGGCAATATTTCCGATTCCGGCAATATTTCCATTTCCGATAATATTTTCCGATACGTACCATGTTTCCGTTTTCGGCAACATCTATGACTTGGATAATATTTATATTTCCGATACGATCCATATTTCCGTTTCCGGCAATATCATCGTTTCCGGAATATTCATTTACTTGCCTTTGACGATCTTAGCTCCCACTGAAACCAAGATTCGTCGATTCCGAATATCCATAGATGGAGTATTTAATGCCATTAAATACTTGATCCGTTTACGTACTATTTGTGTGACCCTACGGGTTCAGTCAAGAGTAAGCTGTGGATTAATATCATTAATTCCACTTGAACTGAAGCGGCCTCTAGCTAGGCATTCAGCTCACTTGATCTCACTGAATTATTAACTTGTTAATTAATACTGAACCGCATTTATTAGACTTAACATTAAATGCATACTTGGACCAAGGGCATTATTTCCTTCAGTCTCCCACTTGTCATTAGGGACAAGTGTGCATTTCCTAATTCCTTTGTCGCTCGATGCTTTCTCTTGAACATAAGGTAAGAGTTGTCATCCTTATTATGTCCAGAGGTGTTTCTCGGTTTCAGAGTTCAACTGATCAAATAAACAGATAACCATAGCCTATGATTCATCTGAGCACGGCCATGCATTTTACAGTTTCTAGATCTCCGAGTGGCCGTGTACAACTTTCAGCATCTCATCCCGATTTATGGGAGGACAATCCCAATCTAGCGATCTTGAGATTAGACTTCGTTTTATAGGTGATTACCTAAGCGTTGCCTTTATAGCCTCCTTTTACGGTGCGACGGCTGACAACGTCAAAGTAAGCAGTTCTCAAACAAGTAATCTCAAATCACTTAGGTATTGAGGATTAGTGTCTAATAATTTTAATGAAATTTACTTATGACAGATTTTCATCTCTTACAGTAAAGTTTCATAGGTCTGTCCGATACTAGTCTTCCCAAAGTAAGTATCTATGCAAATGATTACGACATTGCCATGTCCACATAGTTCAAGAAACAGAACTACTAGTCATCTTGCATTCTAGTCGTCTAACGTTTTCTATGCGTCCATCTTTATAGAAAACTCCGACCAGGGACCATTTTCAACTTTTGACATTCAAGTTCACTTGATAGACACTTCTTAGTCACAAGACTGGTCCTGACAGTCTATCTTGAATATATCGTCAAATTGAAGGGACTCATCATTTAATATACTAAACCAAGATTAAATGGAATATGAAAATACATTTCATATATGATAAATGTTCAACCCCTAATGTTTTACAACCATGGGCCTTGAACCCATCTTTAAAACAACTAGTGGAATTCAAAACTATGCTTTGATTTCCAATGCCACAATGTGAGTGTTGTTTCTCACTTGTTGCGTAGGTCTAGTTATCATGCTTTGCCAATCTTAATATCCTTTTCATCGAATGTTCTTCGAGATATGATGATAAGATCTTTTGAGTTTGTTTATTATGTGATCTAGTCTTTCTTACTTCGATAGTGGTTCTACACAGTTTGCAATGCAGAACCATCAAGTTAGCAGACATGTGATCCACCCAAGTTCAGTGAAGAACTCTTTAACTTAAACAACCCTGTTTCATTGCTTCTTAGGCAATAATTACTTTTACTTCAACTGTATAGGTTGCTAGTGATGCTTTGTTTGGATTTGCTTATCTAAGCAGTTCACGGATATGTGGAAGACTTTCCATCTGTATCTTAGAACATAGAAATTAATATTTAATTTCCCACGCAACAACTCATGGTCTCCAATCCATGTTGCCATTTCAAAACACGATGCTCTATAGCTCGTCCTTGCCAATGGTTAACTCCAAAGGGATCTTTCTTGATCATTTGCCAGTGTTTATGCGTGTAGCATCAATATTTAGCATATCTTTATTTCCTTGAGTCAAGAACTGTTCCTATGTACCTTTTCAAGTACCATAAGTTTTTCTTGATCTCAATCTAGTTGATCTTCACTTAGATCAATAGAGATTGGTATATGGTCGTCATTCTTATGGCATACGATACGTTTTTGGCGATCCTCATATTATATCATACATGATAAATTCTTTTGCAGAATAATTCCCAATTGAATTCTATCCATGTAGCTTTAGCTCATTTAGTTTCAGTAGATACTAAATCCAGCTAAATTCTTTGACATATAATATAGGTTAAGAATCTTACTTAGATCCTTTGATGTTTAACTTAGTAAATGCTTATACATAGTTCAAACATATTTCACTTAGATTTATACATATGGGTCGAATATCTCCAATGGAGTCTTTCGTGTTTGATTTAGTAAATGCCATTACTTAATCCAGAACAATATTATAAGATCTTTGTGAATGGATCTTAATACCCAGTATGCACTAAGTTTCGCCTTGGTCCGTCATTGATGAATAATTTTCAAATCTAAGTCATTAGCATTTGAATGTTATTTCACAATAGAGAGATATGTGTATGACACACATATGACCAATTAAGTTTTATGTACTCCCACTAAACTTCTTATATATCTCTAAGAATCATGTACATTTTATGAAACTAAAATACTTATTAGCTTCACTAAAATACAATTCCAATTCCCAATTGCTTGCTTAAATCTGTACTTAGATTTCATAAGCTAGCATTCATTTCAAGCATTATTTGGATCCACAAATCCTATGACATGCCATGTACATAGTTTTCTTCCAACATTTGGTTGGGGAATACGTTTTGTCATCCAATTTCCATATGTACCAATATGCAATCATTGCTTTAATTATAGACTTAAGCATTACGATTTTGCATGAGGTTTCAACACAATCCACACCGTGAATTTGCTTGTAACCTTTAGCAACTAATCTAGCTTTGTGTGTGAACACAATTTCATGTTTGATGGTTTTTATCCTAAAAACAAACTTGTAACCAATAGGTGTGAAACTATTCTTGCAAATCAACAAAATTTCAATTTTGTCATCAAAGCATTGAGTATGTTTTATGGCCTCTAACCATTTAAAACATTTGAGTCTATATATGGCCTCTAACCATTTTAGGGAATCTGGGTTTCGTCATACCTTTCTTACAAGTCACAAACTCATTAATCTACATGATAATAGTTTGACTGTAATTTGTAGGTTTTCTTCACTATCTAATAGAAGAATTTCATAGTTTTATTGACCTGAACTTTATGTTTCTTCACTATCTAATAGAAGAATCTCATAGTTTCAGTGACTTGAATTCCATGCCTACTTGAGTATAGAACATCAAACAATAGAATATCAATAGCCACTTGAAAGTCCTTTGAATATTCTGTTCTCCTTGAAGCACTTGTAAAGTCTTCTAAGAGATGTCTATTCTTTAAAGCCACTTCTAAAGTCCTTAAAGAATACGTGTTCGGATTTTCTAAAGAACTTCGAAAAGCCTCCGAAATGTCCGTTTATGTTTGTTGTTCGCCTCGAAGACTTTCGAGGTCTATTTTCTCCCACTTGTCATTTTGGAAACGAATCTCCAAAAGGACATTATTTCGAGCAAACAAACATTATGTTATCAAAATTTGGGGTAGAAACAATACCTTTGTGTCTCATTTGAATAAATCACAATGAAACATATATCTATACTTGGGCCTTAGTTTGTCGAATAACAAACACTAAGCTCCCACTGAGTTTGGCAACTCTCTAGATATATATTATCGAAAAGATATTCTGAAATTACTTTTCAATAGCTTTGACGAATTTGGTTTAGTTTGGTGGTAGTTGAGCATTTTGTTTTAGAAATTATAAGAAAAGTCTTTATGATTCATCATTGATCGAATCAAGTACCAATTGACTTCGATCATTCCAACTTAGATATGCCATATTGTAGACACCTACTTTTGTCCCCATTCCCGAAAGGGAAGGTTCGATGATGAGAACATAAATCTCCACTTGACAACGCATCTCCTATAAAATAACGAATCTCAATTCCCCTTTTCATTTCACCCGAAACCTGCTATTTATAGAAACCTGCTATTTATGGAAACCTTCTAAAAATAGTAACTGCCTAATGGGTAGTTGTTAAAAGTGGCAAGTCATAAAAGATAGAAACCTGTCAGAATTAGGTGTTGCATTCCAACATAAATCCTAAATGAAATAGAAATTGCGAGAGAATCCTATTCCTAATACGATTCGAAAATAAGAGTTACGTATTAATTAAAATCCTAAACGAGCCTAGAGTTTGTAACGGGCCCGGATGCATTCCATCATAAAATTAATACGCACTAAAAGACTCGATTAAAGTCTCATACACTCCGGATTCTAAGAATCCTAATCTGACAAAGAAACGGCCCAGACCCTATTTTCAACGCCTGGCTCTGGGCGCCGAGATCTTCGGCGCCCAGCCTTGGGCGCTGAAATTACCTGGGACGTGTTCTTTCCTAATTCCTCGTGGATTAGAGTTCTACAATTCTATCTTTCCACGAACTCTTTTCTATAAATAGGGCCCTAAGTTCGACGTGAAACACACAACACACAATTATTATTCTGAGTATTGACTCTAAACCCCTAAGCCTAAGCCTCACGCTGCAAAACTGATCACGCGTTCTGTCGCAATCGATCCAAAAATCGAACAGAACGTATCCTGTCCTATAATTTGAGATTCGTTAAATAAAAGGAGAAATAGTAAAGTCAAAGTGGTTAGTTTTCTGAGAACCGTGACGCACCTCTCAAGGGTGCGTCGTAATGTGCCCCTTCGCGTGATTTAATTGCTTTCCTCACCCTTTATGAACTGTTAAACCAATTAAATCTGATTGTTCTATCACGCCTAATAAAGATAATATGTTGGGAAATTGGATTATCATGCTAGGTCCCTTAAAACAATCTAAATCAGATAATCGCGTTCGATCTAGTATTATATGTTGCATATTGTTAAAATCGACTCAGATTAGTTTAATAGGTAACGCATGTCCCTTCAATTATTTATGTTGATCTAGTAAGGATATCCTGCCTCTGGAGTTATCGAAGAGCGAGTACTCCTCTCGGTAGTTACAGTCCCCCGAACCCTCAATCTCTACCTTGCGGGTGTATGTTGAGAGATCCCCACACCAGGGATCACAAGGGAACCTACGACCGTCGTGGTCAAACATAATTGCACTCCCTTTATGTCACGATAACCGGGTTTTGTCAGTTTTTCTCATTGTCGTTAAAAACTGAATGGCGACTCCTATATTACTAGTCAATTGGGTGTAAACTCACAGGAAATCCAATTACACTTGATTTGACAAAAATAAACGTCACACCCACGAGGGACAAGGTCACACATTAGCCTCGCGCTTTTTCGACCCCTCACACATATCTTATGGAGCTAGATCGTGAAATTACAACACACAATCATTGATGATCATTCTTGACTTAAGCAATCATCAACATGATCTAACCTAGACCTTTATGATTTATTGCCAAGTGGATTTTATACTTCTGAAACTTTGAACTAGCCAAACAGATTCAAACTTATATCACATTGAGTAAATAAACCAATATTCACTCAAATCCAAGTGATATAATAAAGTCATAAAATATTTTTTTAGCTTTGAACTCTATTGTCTAGGCGTTCTAACAATAGTTCATATCTTTTGTTACTTTCAACAAGTAAGACTAGCTTGTCTTGAATTGATCTAGAAATCAACCAACTTTCAAAAGTCCATCAAAATAGAGCTTTAGAACGTTAACTTGTTGATATGGTCTAAGCAACAATGCCAAAGATTAGTGGAACTCAAATCAAGGGGTTGATTTGAACCTAGTAAAGTTCTTATTGTTAAAGATTTGTTTGTTTTAATCAAGCATATTGACTCAACCCGTAAATGACCATTTCATTCAAATAAACAAACAAACATTGTTTTTGTTTTTCTTGAATGCGAGTCTTTTTGTGTTTGAAAACAGAAATTTAGGTGTGCTGATTATGGAACAAAATAGCCATTAAGTTCCAGCCTTTGAAAGGACTTAAAACAAACTAGATGACCCTACAACTAATGTAGCATTTCCATGCTTCATTTCCCACTTGTAGGCCATTAGTGTATCCTAGCTTCCATTGTTTGAGTTATTACCGAAGTAAGAACCTCAAGCGGTATATGATACCAAGGAAGTTTGATTGCTAGGTCACTTCTCTTTAAACATACACTTATAGGTAGAAACGGAATTGTGAATTCCTTTCATTTGTTCCTTTGTTTCCTTATTTCTTGTACCCTTTCTAATAGCGTTAAGAATTGAATTCTCTAGTGTTGACTTTTATACTTTGTTTAGACATGTCCAATGTCACTCCAACAAAGTTCTTACCATTTTATTTATGTTGAATATTTTGTTTCAACTAGATGATCTTACCAGAAGCTTCTAAAGTTCTCTAAGCATCGATCTATTCGAATGTCTAGGGACTAGACTCATTCGAGAATTAAATGGAAAAAGATATTAGGTTGTTAACCATTGGTAAAGTTGAGCGTTTAAAATCAATGCTTTATGATCTCAAAACTACATTGTATTTTGAATTCACAAGCACCAATCGGTTTCCATTTGACTTTGATACTCGAAAACAACCATAAAAGTCGCTATAAGAAACGTACATTCTAAATTGCTCATTTTCTCTCATTTCCGTGAATCGTTATTGGATTCACTACCAATCGAGGAAATTTACTGTTACCTTTCTAAAAGGATTTACTGCAGTGCAAGATATTTAATTATAAACAATAATTAAAACATACATTGAAGCATGCAAAGTCTAAACATTTATCATGAGTAATAACTTGAAAATTAAAGCAATCATGCAATTTAAACAAGTCATTGGCATTTTATTCAAATTTATTGTTCCGGCAGGTGTGAATAAAATGATTCCAAGACCCTACAATCATTGAAGAATTAAGCACATTATGTAATTTGACTCAATTCTAAAATATTTTAGGTAAGCAAAAGCCTTTTGCTAATAGTATAGAAACTACTCTTGGTTGATAGGTACGTCTAAGGACTTATTAGGTAAACCTATCAATTTTTCCACGACATAAAAAGGACTCCTTACTTATATCGTTGAGTTTCACCAAAACTAACATGTACTCACAATTATTTGTGTACCTTACCCCTTTAAAATCAATAAGTAACACCTCGCTATGGCGGAAAACTATTACTAAGATTGATGTAAAGGTTATCCAAGTAAGTGTTATTTTGGCATGGCACCTTTTAACTCAATTTTTGAGTTTGGAACTTAAGGCTCTTACTATGTTGGTTAGATTTTAAGTGAACTAAAATCCTTAATCATGCAACATAATCAAGCCACAATCTCATGCATATTTAAGACATATTTCAAAGCAATAAATAACTTAAAGCATGCATAAGATAAATGTGATCTAGTATGGCCCCACTTCATCTTGAAGCTTCAACTTCAAAGTCCGTCTTGAAAATGGATTGGAAACTCCGTCTTGAATTTCACCGTGGGAGGCGCCATTTTCTTCAAATAGGATCAGCTATAATTAAACTAATTACAACTATTTGATGGTACGCAGACCATATTTGAATTGAAAAAAAACAAACTTTGGTGCATTAGACCAATTACATTCAAATTAATGGTACGCAGACCATATTTTCTATCCTATTTGGGCCATACTAGTCACTTCATAACCTGCAAAACAGTACATATACAATATATACCATTCACCCATTCATTATCATGAATGGCCCACATAGCTGGTTAGTAAAACACATTGTTATGCATCACATAAATATTTGCAGCAAGTAATCAAGGCCACCAATAATCTACCAATTATTCAGTCCTTATTAATTCTAATCAAGTTGTTTTAACCTTAAAGGATTGTAGACCTAATCAAGAGTTTATGACTAAAAATGCTCCACTCAAACCAATAACTTTATATGCTTTACTAATTTTAAACATAAAAATGTATTTCTAGTCTAACCGGAAACATACAAGTTTAATTAAAATTTAACGTTCATATAAAATTATAATCGAATCCATTTATTTAATTTATTTTCAGTTGAATTTAAGAATTTAAATTAATTCAAGGTTTAATTTTAGTAAAATAATTAGTATAAATAAAAATTTGTAATAATTATAATATTCAAAATTAAAATCCGAGAAAACAATTTAAATTATTAATTTTAAAATTAATTAAAATTATTTCCGAACTGAAAATCTAAAATTAAAAACAAAACGCATCAATCGTTACACGATGAGGCACTTGGGCTTGCTCCCAAGCCCCATCGTGCCACGAGGCCGCATCGCCCCTCGACTGACCGTTGCACAAGGCACGAGTAGCAGCAGCCACGCTTGCGCGCAGCCTGCCCGCGTACATCGCATCGCAGCAACCCCTTCGCGAGGCATCGCTCGCTGCACGTGAACCATCGCTCGCTGCACGAGCCAGCGCTCGCTGGTGCGAGCCATCGCTCGCTGGCACGAGGCAGTGCGCGCTGTGGCGCAGCACGATTGCTGCCCACACGCGACTGCTCGCAGTGCCTTGCTTGTCGCCCATCGCTCATCGCCCATCGCATAGCACACACGGCCAGCACCATTGCCTCGCGCGTGCACCATGCTATGTTACTCGCTGCATTCGTACCGCACGGGCGACGAGCTCCCTTGCTCCTAGTCGCGTGCCCGCACTATACAACACCCCTTAAGGGTAATGTTAGGTTATGATACATATGACAATTCATAAATCATGCAGAAAAACCATAAACCCAGGAAAACATATTATTTACACATAATCATTTAGCATAGATTAGATGCATACTCTTTGTTGCGTGCCTTCCCTAGCTGCGCCCGAACCGAACAAGAACAAGTCTTTAGGACTCCAAGTGTCGTCCCTCCGTAGATAGTCCACAGCACGTCCGGATCCGCCTTAAGATTGACCAACTAGAATCGCCCTTAAGGTACTATTATTTTCGGCACTTTATAGGCAAATGTGTGACTGAATTTTTCTCTCAAAAACTCACTTTGAATACTTTGAAACTTCTGTTATAAATTGTGAGCCCTAGCCTCATATTTATAGCGGTATGGAAAGGGAATCGAAATCCTATTCAGATACAAATTAATTAAACCTAGAATCCTACAAGAACTCTAATTTAATTAATTTATCAAATAGAATTAGGAATTTAATCATTAACCGAACTCTGCATGTTTTAGGAAACGTGCACGAACACAAACACTTGCACACACACGCACGACAGCCACGATGGGCCCCATGCGTGCGCGCGAGCAGCAGCCCACTCAGCGCCCGCGCGCGCTGCGCGCTGCGCGTGCTGTGCGCGCTGTGCGCTGCGCGCAGCCTGCTGGGCCTGGCCTTGCGCTGGGCCTGGCGTGGCTGTTTGTGCGGCGCGCTTGGCTTGCTGGGCGATGGCCTGGCTTCGTGCTGGGCCTCGTCCGGCAGGCCTCGTCCGATGCTTATTCGTACGATGCGCTTCCGATTAAATTTTCCGATTCCGGAATTCATTTCCGATACGAACAATATTTAATATTTCCGATTCCGGAATTAATTTCCGTTTCGAACAAATATTTAATATTTCCGTTTCCGGAATTATTTTCCGATTCCGGTAATATTTCCGATTCTGACAATATTTCCGTTTCCGGCAATATTTCCGATTCTGGCAATATTTCCATTTCCGATAATATTTTCGGACACGTACCATGTTTCCGTTTCCGGCAACATCTACGACTTGGATAATATTTATATTTCCGATACGATCCATATTTCCGTTTCCGGCAATATCATCGTTTCCGGAGTATTCATTCCTTGCCTGTGACGATCTTAGCTCCCACTGAAACCAAGATCCGTCGGTTCCGAATATTCATAGATGGAGTATTTAATGCTATTAAATACTTGATCCGTTTACGTACTATTTGTGTGACCCTACGGGTTCAGTCAAGAGTAAGCTGTGGATTAATATCATTAATTCCACTTGAACTGAAGCGGCCTCTAGCTAGGCATTCAGCTCACTTGATCTCACTGAATTATTAACTTGTTAATTAATACTGAACCGCATTTATTAGACTTATCATAGAATGCATACTTGGACCAAGGGCATTATTTCCTTCAGTCTCCCACTTGTCCTTAGGGACAAGTGTGCATTTCCTAATTCCTTTGTCGCTCGATGCTTGCTCTTGAACATAAGGTAAGAGTTGTCATCCTTATTATGTCCAGAGGTGTTCCTCGGTTTCAGAGTTCAACTGATCAAATAAACAGATAATCATAGCCTATGATTCATCCGAGCACGGCCATGCATTTCACAGTTTCTAGCTCTCCGAGTGGCCTTGTACAACTTTTAAGCATCTCATCCCGATTTATGGGAGGACAATCCCAATCTTGCGATCTTGAGATTAGACTTCGTTTGATAGGTGATTACCTGAGCGTTGCCTTTATAGCCTCCTTTTACGGTGCGACGGTTGGTCAACGTCAAAGCAACCAGTTCTCAAACAAGTAATCTTCAAATCACTCAGGTATTGAGGATTTAGTGTCTAATAATTTAATGAAATTTACTTATGACAGACTTTCATCTCTTACAGTAAAGTTTCATAGGTCTCGTCCGATACTAGTCTTCCCAAAGTAAGTATCTATGCAAATGATTATGACATTGCCATGTCCACATAGTTCAAGAAACAGAACTACTAGTCATCTTGCATTCTAATCGTCTAACGTTTTCTATGCGTCCAATTTTATAGAAAACTCCGATTAGGGACCATTTTCAACCTTTGACATTCAAGTTTACTTGATAGACATTTCTTAGTCACAGGACTGGTCCTGACAGTCTATCTTGAATATATCGTCAAATTGAAGGGACTCATCATTTAATAAACCACAAATTAAATGGAAAAATGAATTCTTTTCATTTATTGTGAATGATTAACCAATAATGTTTTACAAAGATTTAAACTCTAAAACTTTAAAACATTAAACAGAGACATCAAAGCCATTCTCCAATATGCTTGATTCCCATAGCTGCAGTGTGCGAGTTGTGCTTCGCCTGCGGCAGAGGTTTAGTTAATGGATCTGATATGTTGTCATCAGTTCCAATTTTGCTTATCTCGACTTCTTTTCTTTCAACGAACTCTCGTAGAAGGTGAAATCTACGAAGTACATGCTTGACTCTCTGGTGGTGTCTAGGCTCTTTTGCCTGTGCAATAGCTCCGTTATTATCACAATACAGGGCTATTGGTCCTTTAATGGAGGGGACTACACCAAGTTCTCCTATGAACTTCCTTAGACATATAGCTTCCTTTGCTGCTTCATGTGCAGCAATGTACTCCGCTTCAGTTGTAGAATCCGCAATGGTGCTTTGCTTAGCACTTTTCCAGCTTACTGCTCCTCCGTTGAGGCAGAAGACAAACCCAGACTGTGATCTGAAATCATCTTTGTCGGTTTGGAAACTTGCGTCCGTATAGCCTTTAACAATTAATTCATCATCTCCACCATAGACCAGGAAGTCATCTTTGCGCCTTTTCAGGTACTTCAGAATATTCTTGGCAGCAGTCCAATGCGCCTCTCCTGGGTCTGACTGGTATCTGCTCGTAGCACTGAGTGCGTACGCAACATCCGGGCGTGTACATATCATAGCATACATTATTGAACCAATCAATGATGCATATGGAATCCCATTCATTCGTCTACGCTCATCAAGTGTTTTTGGGCACTGAGTCTTGCTTAGAGTCATTCCATGAGACATGGGTAGGTAGCCTCGCTTGGAGTCCGCCATCTTGAACCTATCAAGCACCTTATTGATATAAGTGCTTTGACTAAGTCCAATCATCTTTTTAGATCTATCTCTGTAAATCTTGATGCCCAATATGTACTGTGCTTCTCCTAGATCCTTCATCGAAAAACATTTCCCAAGCCAAATCTTGACAGAGTTCAACATAGGAATGTCATTTCCGATAAGCAATATGTCGTCGACATATAATACTAGGAAAGCAATTTTGCTCCCACTGACCTTCTTGTATACACAAGATTCGTCCGCGTTCTTGATGAAACCAAAGTCACTGACTGCTTCATCAAAACGTATATTCCAGCTCCTGGATGCCTGCTTCAATCCGTAGATTGACTTCTTTAGCTTGCATACCTTTTTAGCATTCTTTGGATCCTCAAAACCTTCAGGCTGTGTCATAAACACAGTTTCTGTTAAAACGCCGTTTAAGAAAGCAGTTTTGACATCCATCTGCCATATTTCGTAATCGTAATATGCAGCGATTGCTAACATTATTCGAATAGACTTTAGCATTGCAACTGGTGAAAAGGTTTCATCGTAATCCACACCGTGGACTTGCCTGTAACCTTTTGCAACCAATCTAGCTTTGAAAACTTCAAGTTTCCCATCCTTGTCCTTTTTCAGTTTGAAAACCCATTTGCTTCCAATGGCTTGGTAGCCATCTGGCAAATCGACCAAATCCCATACTTGGTTTTCAGACATGGAGTCTAATTCAGATTGCATGGCTTCTTGCCATTGCTTGGAGCTAGGGCTCGTCATAGCTTGCTTGTAAGTCGCAGGTTCATCACTTTCAAGTAATAGAACGTCATAGCTCTCGTTCGTCAAAATACCTAAGTACCTTTCCGGTTGAGATCTATATCTTTGCGATCTACGCGGGGTAACATTTCTAGATTGACCATGATTCTCACCAGATTCTTCTAAAGATCTCTGAGTTTCATCCTGAATGTCATCTTGAGCATTCTCTAGAGTTTGTTGTTCGACTCGAATTTCTTCGAGGTCTACTTTTCTCCCACTTGTCATTTTGGAAATGTGATCCTTCTCCAAAAAGACACCATCTCGAGCAACAAACACTTTGTTCTCAGATGTATTGTAGAAGTAATACCCCTTTGTTTCCTTTGGATAGCCCACAAGGATACATTTGTCAGATTTTGGATGAAGTTTGTCTGAAATTAATCGTTTGACGTATACTTCACATCCCCAAATCTTAAGAAAAGACACATTTGGAGGCTTTCCAAACCATAATTCGTATGGAGTCTTTTCGACAGTTTTAGACGGAGCTCTATTTATAGTGAGTGCAGCTGTATTTAGTGCATGTCCCCAAAATTCTAATGGAAGTTCGGCCTGACCCATCATTGACCTGACTATGTCTAGCAAGGTTCTGTTCCTCCGTTCTGACACACCGTTCCATTGTGGTGTTCCAGGAGGAGTCAATTCTGATAGAATTCCACATTCTTTCAGATGGTCATCAAATTCATAGCTCAGATATTCACCGCCTCTATCAGACCGCAGTGCCTTAATCTTCTTGCCTAATTGATTCTCTACTTCACTCTGAAATTCCTTGAATTTGTCAAAGGATTCAGACTTATGCTTCATTAGGTAGACATAACCATACCTACTGAAGTCATCAGTGAAAGTGATAAAGTAGCTGAAACCACCTCTAGCATTTGTACTCATTGGTCCACATACATCTGTATGGATTAAACCCAATAGTTCATTTGCTCTTTCTCCAACTTTAGAGAAAGGTTGCTTTGTCATTTTGCCAAGTAAACATGATTCGCATTTACCATAATCCTCTAAGTCAATTGGTTCTAGAATTCCTTCCTTTTGAAGTCTTTCTAAGCGTTTCAAGTTTATATGGCCTAATCGACAATGCCACAGATAGGTGAGATCTGAATCATTCTTTTTGGCCTTTTTGGTATTTATGTTATATACTTGTTTGTCGTGATCTAATAAATAAAGTCCATTGACTAATCTAGCAGATCCATAAAACATCTCTTTAAAATAAAACGAACAACTATTGTCTTTTATTAAAAAGGAAAATCCCTTAGCATCTAAGCAAGAAACTGAAATGATGTTTTTAGTAAGACTTGGAACATGGAAACATTCTTCCAGTTCCAAAACTAGCCCAGAGGGCAACGACAAATAGTAAGTTCCTACGGCTAATGCAGCAATCCGTGCTCCATTTCCCACTCGTAGGTCGACTTCACCCTTGCTTAACTTTCTACTTCTTCTTAGTCCCTGTGGATTGGAACATAAGTGTGAGCCACAACCTGTATCTAATACCCAAGAAGTTGAATTAGCAAGTATACAGTCTATAACGAAAATACCTGAAGATGGAACGACTGTTCCGTTCTTCTGATCTTCCTTTAGCTTCAAGCAATCTCTCTTCCAATGCCCCTTCTTCTTGCAGTAGAAGCATTCGGATTCAGAAGTGGGTTGACTGACCTTTCTCTTTGCAGATTTGGCGCCAGTTTGCTTAGTTGGGCTGGCTTTGTTGCCACCTTTCTTAGCATTCCTCTTCTTTCCAGATTTCTTGAACTTGCCCCCACGCACCATAAGCACATCCTGCTTATCACTTTTGAGCGTCTTTTCAGCGGTCTTCAGCATACCGTGAAGCTCAGTGAGCGTTTTGTCCAGACTATTCATACTGTAGTTCAGTTTGAACTGATCATACCCGCTATGAAGAGAATGGAGGATGGTGTCTATAGCCATTTCCTGAGAAAATTGCTGATCCAGCCGACTCATATTCTCAATGAGTCCAATCATTTTGAGAACATGTGGACTTACGGGCTCGCCTTTCTTAAGCTTGGTCTCAAGAATTTGCCTATGAGTCTCGAATCTTTCGACTCGAGCCAGATCTTGGAACATGTTCTTCAACTCACTGATGATTGTGAAAGCATCTGAGTTGATGAACGTTTTCTGCAGATCCGCACTCATGGTGGCGAGCATTAGACATTTCACATCCTTGTTGGCATCAATCCAACGATTGAGGGCTTCCTGAGTGACCCCGTCGCCTGTAGCTTCGGGCATCGCCTCATCTAGGACATACTCCTTTTCTTCCTGCATAAGAACTATTTGCAAGTTCCTTTGCCAGTCAAGGAAGTTTTTCCCGTTCAACTTCTCCTTTTCGAGAATTGATCGAATGTTGAATGAATTGTTGTTTGCCATATTAAAAACTACAATTGAAAAGAATAAACAAATAAATAACCATTCACATTTTCTCTTAATAAACTTAAATTCTAGCATACATGCATAATTCAATGTTTATTAAGCATTTTATTCAAATTATGTGTTCCGGCAGGTGTGAATAAAATGATTCCAAGATCCTAAAATCATTGAAGAACTAAGCACAGTTTGTCGACTTAATCCTAGAATATCTTAGGTAAGCAAAAGCCTTTTGCTAATAGTCTAGAAACTATTCTTGGTTGATAGGTACGTCTAAGAACTTATTAGGTAAACCTATCGAATTTGCCACGACATAAAAGGACTCCTTACTTATATCGTTGAGTTTCACCAAAACTAACATGTACTCACAATTATTTGTGTACCTTGCCCCTTTAGGACCAATAAGTAACACCTCGCTGAGCGAAAACTATTACTAGATTGATGTAAAGGATATCCAAGCAAGTGTATATTTTGGCATGGCACCTTTTAACTCAATTTTTAAGTTTGGAACTTAAGGCTCTTACTATGTTGGTTAGATTTTAAGTGAACTAAAATCCTTAATCATGCAACATAATCAAGCTTTTGATCTCATGCATTTTAAGACATATTTAAAACAATAAATAACTTAAAACATGCATAAGATATTTGTGATCTAGTATGGCCCGACTTCATCTTGAAGCTTTGACTTCAAAGTCCGTCTTGAAAATCTCCGTGGGAGGCACCATTTTCTTCAAATAGGATAAGCTATAACTAATTACAACTATTTGATGGTTCGCAGACCATATTTGAATTGAAAAATAACTTTGGTACTTTAGACCAATTACATTCAAATTAATGGTACGCAGACCATATTTTCTATCCTATTTGGGCCATACTAGTCACTTCATAACCTGCAAAACAGTACATATACAATATATACCATTCACCCATTCATTATCATGAATGGCCCACATAGCTGGTTAGTAAAACACATTATGCATCACGTAAACATTTGCAGCAATTAATCAAGGGCACCAATAATCTACCAATTATTCAGTCCTTATTAATTCTAATCAAGTTGTTTTAACCTTAAGGATTTGTAGACCTAATCAAGAGTTTATGACTAAAAAGCGCTCCCACTTAAACCAATAAATTCATATGCTTTACCAATTTTAAACATAAAAATGTATTTCTAGTCTAACCGGAAACATACAAATTTAATTAAAATTTAAAGCTCATATAAATTTATAATTGAATCCAAAAAGTTTAATTTAATTTCAGTCGTATTTAAATTAATTCATGATTTTAATTTTAGTAAAATAATTAGAATAAATAACATTTATTATAATTATAATATTCAAAATTAAAATCCAAGAAAATAATTTAAATTATTAATTTTAAAATTAATTAAAATTACGTGAACTGAAATTTTCAAATTAAACATTCAAAACGATCTAATCGTAACGCAAACACCCTACGCGTTGCACGCCCATGGGCCGCACGCACACAGCCATTGCTGGCCATGTGCGCGCAGCCCATGCGCTCGTCGCATAGCTGTTGCATCCCTATCGCAAGCCTCCGCACGCATTGGTGCTCGCTGCGCGCGCCAGCGCTCATCGCACGCGGGCTATCGCTCGCAGTGCGCGCGCGACATCGCTCGCTGGGCGCGCGACATCGCTCGCTGGGCGCGCGAGCCATCGCTCGCTGGGCGCGCGACATCGCTCGCTGGGCGGGCGACATCGCTCGCTGTGCGCGCGAGCAATGCTAGGCGCAGCGCTCGTGGCACGCGAGCTTGCGCTCGCTGCGCGCGAGGCTGCGCGCTCTTGTGCGAGGCAGCGCGCGTTGTGGCGCAGCTCGCTTGCTGCCCACACGCGACTGCCTTGGCTCGCCCTACGCCCATGCCCATTCGTCCATTGGTCGTGGCACACGACACAAGGCAGGGCTGCTGCCTTGTGCTCGTGCACTACGCCCTTGCTCATTGCATTCGTGCCGCACGGGCGACGAGCTCCCTTGCTCGTCGTCGCATGCCCGCATTATACAACACCCCTTAAGGGTAACACGAAGCGTCCATTGCTTCGTGCGTGCAAGTTATATGAACGAATCGCATAAAAATTTAAAATTTATATTTAAAATTAATGACAAATTAATAAATAATATTAATTTCATAATTTTAGGGCGAAAAAATCGAAAATTTATTATCCAATTGATTTCCGATTGTTATGGATTCAAGTCTAGGTCATAAAAATTTAAAATTTATCGTAAATTTACAATTTTTATGGTGGTTTTTAATCATAGGTTTCTAATTAAATTACAATTAATTATGAAAATCAAATTAATTCTAAATTATTCTAATTTTCAACAAATTAATCATAATTACAAATTAGATTGCATAATTAACAAGACTAGGCATTCAAACTTGTTAAACATATGCAGTAGGTCAATCAAAAATTCAAGATTTATCAACAAGAATCGCAAATATTTAATTTAACATCTTAAATTTACGAAATTTTGCATTCGAAAAACTAAAACCTTCGAAAAGTCATAGTTAGGCTTCGAATTTGAGAATTCTGGGTTCGGCAGAAAAATACTGTTTTTGTCAAAATTTTAGAATGCCTTTTACATGCGGAATTGACACAAAAATCACTCAATTCGGATGAGTAACGAAGAAACTGCCGAAAAACTGCGTACGTATAATTAAATAAACGCAATTTGCAATTAATTAACAATTACGAAAATTAATCACCCCTTTTAATTCTTGCAAATTTGTAATATTTAACCATGTTCATGCAATTTAGATTATGAAAATAATAAGGGGCTCGTGATACCACTGTTAGGTTATGATACATATGACAATTCATAAATCATGCGGAAAAACCATAAACCCAGGAAAACATATTATTTACACATAATCATTTAGCATAGATTAGATGCATACTCTTTGTTGCGTGCCTTCCCTAGCTGCGCCCGAACCGAACAAGAACAAGTCTTTAGGACTCCAAGTGTCGTCCCTCCGTAGATAGTCCACAGCACGTCCGGATCCGCCTTAAGATTGACCAACTAGAATCGCCCTTAAGGTACTATTATTTTCGGCACTTTATAGGCAAATGTGTGACTGAATTTTTCTCTCAAAAACTCACTTTGAATACTTTGAAACTTCTGTTATAAATTGTGAGCCCTAGCCTCATATTTATAGCGGTATGGAAAGGGAATCGAAATCCTATTCAGATACAAATTAATTAAACCTAGAATCCTACAAGAACTCTAATTTAATTAATTTATCAAATAGAATTAGGAATTTAATCATTAACCGAACTCTGCATGTTTTAGGAAACGTGCACGAACACAAACACTTGCACACACACGCACGGCAGCCACGATGGGCCCCATGCGTGCGCGCGAGCAGCAGCCCACTCAGCGCCCGCGCGCGCTGCGCGCTGCGCGTGCTGTGCGCGCTGTGCGCTGCGCGTGCTGTGCGCGCTGTGCGCGCTGCGCGCTGCGCGCAGCCTGCTGGGCCTGGCCTTGCGCTGGGCCTGGCGTGGCTGTTTGTGCGGCGCGCTTGGCTTGCTGGGCGATGGCCTGGCTTCGTGCTGGGCCTCGTCCGGCAGGCCTCGTCCGATGCTTATTCGTACGATGCGCTTCCGATTAAATTTTCCGATTCCGGAATTCATTTCCGTTACGAACAATATTTAATATTTCCGATTCCGGAATTAATTTCCGTTTCGAACAAATATTTAATATTTCCGTTTCCGGAATTATTTTCCGATTCCGGTAATATTTCCGATTCTGACAATATTTCCGTTTCCGGCAATATTTCCGATTCTGGCAATATTTCCATTTCCGATAATATTTTCCGACACGTACCATGTTTCCGTTTCCGGCAACATCTACGACTTGGATAATATTTATATTTCCGATACGATCCATATTTCCGTTTCCGGCAATATCATCGTTTCCGGAGTATTCATTCCTTGCCTGTGACGATCTTAGCTCCCACTGAAACCAAGATCCGTCGGTTCCGAATATTCATAGATGGAGTATTTAATGCTATTAAATACTTGATCCGTTTACGTACTATTTGTGTGACCCTACGGGTTCAGTCAAGAGTAAGCTGTGGATTAATATCATTAATTCCACTTGAACTGAAGCGGCCTCTAGCTAGGCATTCAGCTCACTTGATCTCACTGAATTATTAACTTGTTAATTAATACTGAACCGCATTTATTATACTTATCATAGAATGCATACTTGGACCAAGGGCATTATTTCCTTCAGATAGTGGTTGTAATAATAGGCAATAGTAGGACAAACTAGTCATTTTCATCCACTTTCTCAAACCTCCAATAACAAAAGGCTCCTATATTAAGCTTTTTCAAAATTAGCTTTTTCACCCTAAAACTCTCTTCAAATCCTCTCCTAACCAAACACTTCCAATTAGCTTTTTCTAAAGGTCAAACCTCTAATTCACCCCAAAAAACTCTTTTTCCCTCAAACCTTTCCTAGCCAAACACCCCGTAAAACTAAATCAAGACTCACTTCAAACTCCATATTTTTCTCCAATCAAATTAAATTATGTCATATCATCACACTTTATTTATCCAATTTAATTATGTTTTTTAAGAGTTTAGTTAAGTCTGAGATATGTTACGTTTGTGGGTAATGTGTAAAAATAGTGAGAGTCTTTTTGTTACTCTGTACTGAAAAAGTAAGTTAAAGTTATTTGAAAACTGATGTGTCAAAGTCTGGAGTTTGACGTTGAGCATGAGGGATAAACTCACCTAAAGACGTAGAGTTGACAAAAGCCAACACGACACGGTACAAAAAAAAAAGTTACTCCCTCCGTTCGTAAATATGTATCTTATTTCTAAAAATAGCGTCCCTTATAAGTGTCTTGTTTCTATTTTTGAGCACGAGGAACTATATTCCAATATCAAATATGTTTTGACAAAAACATATCAGACCAGAATGTGTTTAAATATGATACTCATAAGTTCAAATATGGTATTCATAAGTTCAACTATGGTACTCAGAAGTTCAAAAAAGGTACCCAGAAGCTCAAAAATGGTACTCATAAGTTCAAAAATGGTGTTCATTTCTCAAATATGGTACTCAAAAGCTTTCAAAATAATGGTGAAATTACCGCCTAGCCCTCGGATATGTGCTTGAAAACACATCTCTGAGATGGGCCTCTCCGCCGTCTTTTTTTGAACATACCCTTTTCCCACTTTTCCATACACGTTTCTCACTTTTTTCATAAATCATGATTACTTTTTCTTACATATTCTACATTTTTTTCCCATTTTTCAATCCCCATATCCACTTTTATTTATACATTATCAATAAACAATTATCTACTTTATTCTTTCCAAAAAGAAAACACTCCCGATCATGATTTTTCCTACACACTTCTCCTTTTTTTAATACCCGCACATTCGTCCAAATAGGACACATATTTAGAAACGGAGGGAGTAATGTATAGGAAAACACGGCTCAATCTGATTAAGAAAAATGTCAATAGTACAGTAGTATAGTATGACTTTTTAGCATCTACTCCACTTCTGTCAACAACTCCCTGAACACCCGACAAAAATATATCACTCTCTATCAATTTTCACTGCTTAAAAGACAATACTGTATGCATAGTCCTTTTATTAAGGTGGTTTGACTTTTATTAATCCCATAATTCATTACACCTAATCCAAGCATGTCCTAAGAGAAGCCTATCTCTATATATAGTTTATATTGAAATTGTCTGTTACGTCAGGCTACTATTGTTTATTGTGATAATGTGAGTGCAATATACTTGTCTAGGGACCCGGTTCAACATCAATGCACATGCAAAACACGTCGAGATGGACATCCAATTTGTTCGAGAGAAGGTCGCGTTGGGTCAGATTTGGGTACTTCACGTTCCTACTCGGTATCAGGTTGCAGACATATTCACAAAGGGCTTACCACGACAACTGTTCTCGGAATTCAAATCCAGTATTAGCGTTCATTCTCCTCTCGCTACGGTTGCGGGGGTGTGATAAAGATAAACTTCTCTTAGAATATAAAATGTATATAGATAGACTTCTCTTAGGATATAATTGTATACTTCTAGACATATTAGGATTCCTAAAACAATTAGGGTCCGTTTGGTTCACACGGGGTAAAGGGAATGGAATCATGAAAGGGTATGGAATGGAATGGAAAGCAAAACCCTTTCCTTTCCCAACTTGTTTGGTTTACAAAAGATAAAAGGAATGCCCATCATCCACAGACACCCCTCTTCCCTTCGATCTACAACCACCACTCCTCCTTCAATCTAAAACCACCACTACTCCCCCTCCCCTAAGCTCGTCCGCCGGAACGTCGTCCCTCCTCCTCGCTTCTCTGTCGTTGTTGCTCCGATCCCCTTCCCCGCCGTTGCGCCTCTCTTTCATTTTTTTCTCTCTCTTCTCCTTTATCTCCATCTCTTAGATTTAGTGACTCTGTAGGTTTTTATTTGCAATTGATGTTGTTTTTAGGGTAGGAGACATGATTTTCAAGTGGTTGAAGTTATTTTTGGAGAGAGTGGAGTTGTTTTTGGGGGAGGTTAGGGTTTAATACGGGTGGTTGAAGTGGTTTTTGGTGGTGGCTTGGTGGCTTTCGTTGGTGGGTTGGTAGTTTCGTGGTGATAGGCTAGATTTTCGGTGATAGAAGGGGTGAATTCGTGGTGGTAGGTGGGTGTCCGGTGGAGGTTGGGTGGTTTTGAGGGAATTAGAGTAGGTTTCTGGTGGTGGTTGGGTGGTTGTCGGAGTGGTTCTAGCCGGGAATGTGGTCGGAGTGGTGTTAGCGGGCCGGTGGTTGACGGATGTTGTGGTGCCATGAATAGTCAAAGGTGGTCAAAGTAGTAGTTAAGGTAGTTGGGTGAAGAGGACTTTGGGGGTAAGGATGATTCCTTGGGGGGGTGTGGGGAATCATGGTAGAGGGAAGTGGGGGAATCATGGGGGTAAAGGGAATGATTGATTTGGCCTAACAAACAACTTAACAGGGAATCAAGGTAGTTGATTCCCTTTCCCTTTGATAAAGACCCCGAACCAAACGCCCCCTTAGGACTCATGCATTGTATTTACTATATATATATATATATATATATATATATATATAGAGAGAGAGAGAGAGAGAGAGAGGAAGGCTCATGTGAGAACATCCCCTCTATGTGAGAACACAATCTTATATGAGAATAAATCTTGACCTTTGGATCGTTTCTAATTTAACAGCTGAAAATCAAGGGATTACTAATGGCATTTTTGTAAATTTGTTCAAATATACCCAGCCATCGCATCACATTTCACGCTTATTTTCTTTCTCTCTCTAACCTCTGTTCTCTCTCTCTCTCTCTCTCTCTCTCTCTCTCTCTCTCTCTCTCTCTCTCTCTCTCTCTCTCTCTCTCTCTCTCTCTCTCTCTCTCTCTCTCTCTTTTTACGCCATTACTAGACCTTAATCAAGGTCAAATTGAGCTTCAAATTTGCTTATAAATTCAAGTATATTCTCGAATACATTCATCTGGTTGTTTATTTAAAGGTATTTTATCAACTTCGTTCAATTTCGCAATTCTAATTTGTGTATTTTGCGTGAGAATTTTTCGATTTTGACCTAGTTTTGATTATTGAATTTAATTTAATTATTTTCGAATTGCGATTATCTAATTGCTGGTTATCGAATTGCTTATATCGTTTGCTGAATTTCGTGAGCTGCTTTTTATTTTGAATTTCGTGAGCTGCTTTTTGAGTACCGAATGCCTGATTTCCTTATTGATCTGTTTCGTTATTTATTTTCAGATTTTTTTTTGATTTTTTTTATTTCGATTTGTTTAATATTTTTTATTATCGAATTGTTCCGCTGAATTCGTTTTTTAAATAAGAGAAACAGATGTTTTGTATTCGGTGTACAATATGTTCTATATAAATATTCTACAATATATTCTAAACAATGTATTCAATGTCTTGAACTATGTTAGCATATGTTCTGAGTTACTTATATTTTGTTATGTAGTAATCTAAACTATGTTCTGTATTTTTTTTGTTAGTGGAGGTGCAGTCGCCGTGTCATCTGCTACTGCTGGTGGTGTAGGTGCTGCTGCCGCTGAGGCTCCAAAGTAGGAGAATAAGGTTGAAGAGAAAGAAGATTTGGATGACGTAAGACAACTCTACCATGCATCCTATAAATTGTGTTTGTGTTCCAAACTAGTGATGCATGTATTCTAAATTAGTGTTTTTATGTTCTAAGCTATTGTGTGTTCAAAATTTGGAAGCTGGAAATTTGAAACTGGTATTTCCTTAATAGTACAATTTAGGGATAATAACACTCAACTGGTGTCAATGCATAATGATGATGACAAACCTTATGAATAGGTTATATTCTAAATAATTATCCTTATTAGGAGGTTTTGCTTAAGTCTAACTTTTTGTTAGATTGCAATCTTGCATAATAATATCTTGAATTTCTGCTAATTTGATTGGTTTGATGAATGAATGATGTTACAATATCTCGTTCCCTGTTGTTTGATTAGTGAGAGAATGAATGATGATACATTGATATCTCGTTCGATCTGGTGGTGATTTTACCTTTCTAGTAACTGTGATTGATCGTGTACCATCATGTGTAGGTTCAGCTCATGGAGCAATTTCTTTTCTTGTTAATATTATTGGTTCCGAAGTAATTGTTGTTAATCTAGTACCATCACATGCCTTCATGTGCAACAATAATGGTTCTATTTTTGCTTGTGTATGTATATATTTCGGCAGAGTGACTATACATGAAAGGGGTATATTAACCGTGTGCACCAATTCGTGTTGATACCGTACTACTCTGTATTTTTTTTTCTTGATGAGTTAGGCTAATATTTCTTAGTGGCATCAGATCGAAACTCACACTGTCTTGCCCTTTTCTTATGTTCTAAACTAGCGTTGCATATGTTCTAAATTAATGGTGCTTATGTTCTAAAGGTTTATATATGTGTTTTGGGCTTTCATTTCTGTTTCGTTACATAATTAGTTGTCAACAATGAACACTTGTTTGAATATATTTTTTAAACCTATTAGCTCAAGTGGTAGAGCAATGTGCAATGACATTGCACATGGATGTAGGTTCAAATCCTACATAGGTTGTTGGGAGCACATAACTTAGCTCCGATGTATTTATAGGGATAAGTCCTACAAGAGAGTTACCCTCCTTCACCATGACATATTCAACCAGTGCCCCCCCCAGTCTGTCAGCCAAGAAAAACCTGTCAATTTTTTTTGTTTTTTCCATAGAAGGTTCACTTAATTATATTATGAAATGGGGCATACATGACCAAAATTAAATAGCAGATGCTCAAATTCACATGTTACAACTCTAGCAAGAGAAGGGGGTTCCTGTTTCTGATTATTGTTTTGATTATCTAGTTCACAACTATCAATATCATCGTCCTCATCATCAAACTCATCAAATCCCATATTCTGTTTTTCTTGCATAGGCATTGGAGATTCTGTCTCCTGAAACCTCGGGGTTCTGCTGCATGAATTAAACCAGGCATAGAAGATGAACCCCAAAATGATAACTTAAGTTTCACGTCTCCTTCAATTCAAGTGTTAGATTTCATGTTCTAAAAATCAAGGCTAGTGTTCTAAACATGTATACATATGTTCTTAAGTAAATAGAACATATTAAAAAGTAAATAGAAGTGATTCAAAAGTAAAGAATCATCAAATATGAGAATTAATTAATATGTTAAACCAAATACAAAGAGTTGCCTATGTAGGATTCGGACCTACATCATTGTGCAATCGCACAAAGCTCTACCGATTGAGCTAATAGGAATTGTCCAAAACATCAAGCATTGACAACCACTACTTACAACAACACCACACACACAAAACTGCTAGCAACATCCAAACAGAGCAAAACATCCGCCCAGCAAAAAACTGCTAAAATAGTTCGAAATATTGAATAAATATGCAAAAACACATAGCAAATGTTCTAAAAACCCATAATAAATGTTCTAAAAATCCATAGCATATGTTCTAAAAAGCCTATTTTAAGGAAATATATCCTTCTCTAGCAAATACCTCAAACCCTAGTGAAGGCATCATAAAAGTCACGAAGAGAGTTATTGAGATATGAACGCAAGTCATTGTGTAAAACATGACAAAAAAAACATATTTCCAGAGGTGTTTTGGAAAATTACCAGAAGTTTGGGTATGATCAGGTACCCGAAATCGTGTTTTGGAATATTGAGGGCTTTAATTGCGGTCCACCCACAACCAAGGGGACTTTCTATAACAGGTTGTTGACAATCAATGGTTTCTCCAGATGCTTGTTTTCCTTCTGATAACTTTAAAACATCATGTTATATAATTTTGAACATGAAGTTATATAATTTAGAACATGAATTTATATAATTCAGAACATCTAGTTATATAACTTAGAACATCAAGTTATATAATTTAGAACATGAAGTTATATAATTTAGAACATCATGTTATATAATTTAGAACATCAAGTTATATAATTTAAATTTGGTCTAGTCAGCAGAAGAGAATTTTCTGGAACAGTAATACCAGTTTAAGGGAGAAACATCTTCATCAGGAACAAAAAAAAGCCTTTTCAGTGTGAATTGGGAACATTATTAAGAATGGTTAGATCTTCTTTCTGAAAAAAAAGAAGTATAATGAGATGAAGATTGTGAAAAGGGAAAGTACTTTAATTGATGTTATATCTCTGGTAACAAAAGTCCTTAGATTTTGAAGATCATCAACTTCTTAACCTATGAAAATTCACCTGATAGCTCTAAGGCTGAACTTGTCTCTACATGTATCAGTGTTATAAGCAAGACATTCACAAACAAAACCCCTAAGTTGTCCATAAGAAGAAGATTTGTGAAGTAAATTTTAGGAGTAGTTTTCTAGTCTCTCTTAGGTAATAGCCAGGATACGATCCCCCCATAACTTTCTAGGAAGATTAGCATGAATCTTGAAAGCTCTAACTACCTTAAGAAAATACCTATTTTTTTCAGAACATTGTACACATATATTCAGAACATGTACAATTATGGTTTAGAACATGTACATAATTTCTAGTCAAAGTCCAATTTGCAGCATCTCAGTCTCTACTTCCCACCCCAACTATCGCCTGCTCTCTTTCTTTAGCACTTTGTTGGTGGAGTTTAGCCTATGGTAGCAAATATTCGATATTGGAATCTATTATATATATAATCATTTAATTTCAAGAATCTATTCACCAAATAGAAGTTTTAGGATTTTGGAGGTTTCTTGACTGAAGATCAGAAGCAATATATGATGATAGAAAATATATGCATTTCCCACATAAATCTGACTTTAGCTAAGCCCAACAAATACACCAAACATATAACATCGACAAAGCATACCAGAAAGCTGAACAAAATCAGAAGAAACTTGTCACCGCTGAACAAAATAAGCATAATCTTAGCAGATGCAAACAGAAAGACCTGATCAATATTAGCATACACAACTATATTGATGAAAGGATAGCAATTTGACACCTTGATAAACTCAAGCATTGAAAATAGAATCAAAATTTGAATTCGAACCTTGAATAAGCTATATGTTCTAACAAGATAAGATTTATGTTCTAACAATTGAAGTAATATGTTCTAACAAGTGAAGCTATACGTTCTGTACATTATTGCTATATGTTCTAATCAGTTAATTGCTACATTAACTAAGCAGCTAAGCTATATGTTCTAACAATTGAATTTATATGTTCTAAGTAGTTAAGCTATATGTTCTAACAATTGAATTTATATGTTCTAAACCTTAGTTAATAGAAGATCAGATATGCTTAGCTGAACAACTTGAATCTAGACTTTAGTATTTTCAATAAAAGATCATTACATTCACAACATATTACTAGGAGAGGCAGAAATATGTTCACAAGAGAGCCTACAAGCAGTCTGACATAAGGTCAATATGCCATGCTTCAAATAAGGGCAAAAAATTCTAAAAAGTAACTTCCATGTTCTAAACATTAAACAATTTTGATGTTCTAAAAAGTAACTTCCATGTTCTAAACATTAAACAATTTTGTTCTAAACAGTGAACCTTCATGTTCTAAATGTTGAACCTTCATGTTCTAAAGAATTGAGATTATATAATATTACCCAACATTTTCAAGGATGTCCTTCAGAAGTGCTTGTTCGACAGTGGGGCTATTAGTGCGTTGTGGCTCTGATGGTTTGACTCGTTTAATCTCATTTTTGTCATATGAATTTTCTCTGTTTAAACATTCAGATCATACAACTATAGGTTATAGAACATCATGAATTAATTCATAAAATAAATAAATCAAGAAATATAAAAAATTCACAAATTAATTCAAAAAATCAGAAATTAATGACCTAAATATTCAGAAATTCAGAAGCTAATCACAAAATTTAGAAATATGAACAATTAATTGCAAAAACTAAGAACAAATTGATTATGAATTTAGAAAATAATAACAAAACTTTCAGAAAATAATCACAAAAAATTCAGAAAAATTATATCATGGCATAGAACATTCAATCGATTAATTACCTACTATTCTTCTCGATCTCCTGAATCTGAATTTTGTTTTTCGTCGATTTTCTTTTATGCAATTTCATCTCCACTTTTCATATTTTTCCTTAAAATCAAAAGTAAACACAAATTAACTTAAATTAAATTCTAAAACAAGAGAATAGTTAGAAATTTGCGTATTGTTGTTTACCTTCTCCTTTCCTAGGTTTTCGGCCTGATTTTTGTGAATTTTCTGCTTCTTCATCTTCAATTGTATCCGAACTCAAAAAAAAGAGGTTAAAATTGACGAAAATTGTAGAAGAAATGAAGAAATATACAAGAATTCGACGATAAACTACTTGAAATCAACGAATAATCGAGTGAATAGAAGCTTCATCGGCATTTTTTTAAGCTTTAATGGCAGTTTTTGAGGAGAGAGAAAATGGTGAGAGAGAGAGGAAGAAGGTTGAATTTTACAGAGAGGGAAAGAGTGAACGTCTGATATTAGTTTTAGAGAGAGAAACGTCTTCCTTTTATTACTTGGTAGGTGGTAAGTTAATCTTAGCCCTTGAATTTCATCTAATCCTACGGATTAGATTCATTCTCATATATACTAGTATACTCACATAGGGACCTATTTTTCACCTGATCCCTCCCATATATATATATATATATATATATATATATATATATATATATATATATATATATATATATATATATATATATATATATATATATATATATATATATATATATATATATATATATATATATATATATATATATATATATAGGGTCGGGTTCCGGTGAGAACACCTCTTTACATGAGAATACATTTTGTATATGAGAACAAATCCTGGCCCTTGATACTGATACATCTCAACGGTTAATACGTTCTTTTCGTACAACTCGATTCTCTTCCCACTTTTCCCTCTCATTTTCACGACATTCTTTTTTCCTACATCTCCATTGAAGCTTCTTCTTCAAGATTCTTCCTCCATTAAATCTTCTTCTTCCTAGGTTCTTTCGAGGTTTTTTTGAGCTTCTTTCTCTATTAAAGCTCGTTCGAACTTTGTCTTCTCTATTTCTCCTCCAATTGCTCATTCAGAAAACCCTAAATCAAGTGTTTCTCCATTGGTATTTTTCTCTCTCCCGATGTTTGTGTGCGATTTTCGCCTCTTTTGAATAAAATCAGTTTTCTTGCTTAATCTTTCCATTTTTACTTTAATAACTGACTAATTGTATAATGTCGTGAATTTTGTTATTTTGAGAAATAATTTGGCATTGCAATTTGGATTTAAGGAGAAATGATTGATATAGGTTTCAGAGTTACATGTATTGAAGATTTGTTTATATTGGATTCTTGAGATTACCAACTTGTACTTGGATTAGTTTTGTTGCTAAACGACTTGTTGGTTTTGGACAAACAGAGATTTAAATTGATTTAGTTAAGTCAAGATTATTGGTCTAGTCATGGATTTCAAAAGAAGAACCCTAAGTTGAGTTACAACTTTGTTAATTGAAAATGAAAGTAGACTGGTGGTATAACAGACACAGAATTTGGAGTTGGCCTGAATACTACTGTACTCATTTTTGACTTTGTGAGTATTTGAGTTCATTGGCCTAGGTGAAATGGAAAGCATGAGAAACGTAGAGCATGCTTTTAGCAAGCATGAGAAACAGTAGTAGTGTGTAATTAGTATCCTGCAAATTCCATATCCTGCAAATTCCACATCCTGCAAATATATTCTGAATACAATGTGATAAAGTCCTAATAGTTTCAGGCTGAAGCATCTTAAGTGCCTAATTCTAAAGCTCTCCACAACAGATGTAATGCAAAATTAGAATAGGATCATCTAGAATATGGATATATGTCGATCCATCTGAAGATCCCTTTAAAGAATTCTGTATTTTGTTTGTTTCCTTTACTTTTCCCTTTTTTCCAATTAATTTCTTTTGGGATACCTTTCCATATAATTTTACTTTTTACAACGGGAAAACTATTTTGTAAGGGAATGAGTAATATTATTGCATTTGGTTCTGATGAGTAAATCTTGAATGATACAGGGGGTATAGTGAGGACTTTTATGAGGGACTTCTATATGGATTGGCGACTTTTTGTGAGATATAAGGATATTGTCAATGGAACTTGAGTGACTTGGACTTGTCCTATTATTAACACCCGTCTCATATAAAACTTTGATGGTTCCAATCCATCATATAGTCATGTTCTAGGCTTTTCCCTATCCGTTTCTCTATCATCTTGCAAATAAGGAGATAAAGATGATCTGTTGTGACTTTAGCTATCTGTTTTAGGTATTATATATGTTGGAGATCAGCTGAAACTCATGTTTTCATACATCGGTAACATATGCGAGTTTGTATTTTTGCATGTGCATTGATCAGGATGACAACGAACTAGAGGTTCTCGAAATTGTCCATCACTTTGTTGAGATTCTAGACCGCTATTTTGGAAGTGTGAGTTATTTGTTTCAGCTGTTAGTAGCACACAAGAAGTTAATTTTCTCATTACGTTAGTTAGTTCTACATCTAAAAAGTAACTAAATTCTTTTGCAGGTCTGTGAGTTGGATTTGATCTTCAACTTTCACAAGGTAAGAGTATGCCCTGCATCATGATGTTTCACATTTTTTTATATGCTTTAAATTTCCTTCTGATTGTTAATGGTATGGCTATGAAAGGCATATTATATACTCGACGAGATTTTGATTGCTGGTGAGCTCCAAGAATCAAGCAAAAAAACAGTTGACCGCTTGATTGCCGCACAGGTACAATATCTATTTGAATGTTGTATAGTATTCACTGATGTTTGTGTCAGCTAACATGGAGAATATGGTTTTGCAGGATTCACTGGTTGAGGCTGCAAAAGAACAAGAAAGCTCAATCAGTAATATAATTGCACAAGCCACAAAGTAAGCTGCTGTCACCTGTGAGTTCCATATCAACCGATCCTATACCAAGCCAATTTCTAGTGAAGTTGTAATCAATTTTTTTTTATGAATATATCTCTTTATAGTGTATTGTTGCTGTTTCCAAAAGTACTACTCTCCCTAGACGATTCTTCTTGTGATAAAATTTGTACCGTTGTATTTGTTACTGTTTTTGCAATGTCCTCCACACAGGCGTTTTGTTTCTGTAATGTTACATATGTCTGGCTGTATTTTTCTCGCATTGTTTTCGATGCAATTTTCCCTCTAGCATGGACTGCAAAATTATTTATTTAAACTGAAGTGTTACAGATGTTTAGTTTTTCTATTTTTTCTGGATAGTTTCTGTGGTCCATTTTGAAGTTAACCTTGACCTAAAGTTGCCACCATGATCTCTACACTTCCCTTGCTGAGAGTATAGTCTCTGACTTTCTGGCGTTTGTTTATGTGTAATGTCCCGTGCGGGTTCTTGTATTATGTATATGGTCCAAGTCTATTGTACACCAATTGCGGTCTGTATTTATTTCTGTAAGATTTTGTTACGGTCCTGGAAAAAGGTCACTGGTAACTGGTAAGTCCTTGGATCAAATCCAACAAGTCCTATGTTATACGTAGTCCATACTAATGTACATTTACGTAGTCTCTAATTTTTTTTAAGGGTATCATTGAGGCTAGAAATAAAAAGTTTAAATCATAAGTAAAACAACTAAATTTAGAAATGTGGCCTACTGTTTAGGAGGTTGGGGAGCATTGACACTAATTTGGTGTACGAGTACTAATCAGCATTTATCTGGAAGAAGAATTCATATCTTGAGAATCATTAGAAAGTATATGCATTAAAATGCAGTTGGGGACAAAGATGGGTTGTTCTTTTAGACTTCCAAGATAGTAATTTTGTGACAATCTTGTATAAAAGGTAGCTGAAATATTGATGACTGCAGATGACTGGCTAATGAAGGTTGATAGCGCAAATTCAGGGTCTTGTCAGTAGATGAAATAACTAGTAATAGTATTATGATGATGATTCAAAATGTGTCTTAACTAGTTTGTCGTTATTGTATAATACCTTGTGTTGAAATAGTGTGTTATTGTATAATTTATGGTTTTTTTATGTACATTAGCGTTATTTAAGAGGAACCCTAATGCTAAACTTGGACAGGTAAGAAATTTGAAATTGTGAAGAAATATCATAAGGATGTCGAAAAATGAAGCAAAAAACAAGAGGAGGCTAAGCCAACTTGAGCCATCGCATGGTAAATTGATTTGATTTAATAAGTAACCACATTATTCAATATACTTCTTTTCTTGTTCAATAACTTCACTTTATGATGTACTAAATCAGATATTGCAAGTAGGAAGACACGATCTAGAGCTGAATCTCAAACTCAAATCATTGTTCAACCTGAACTACTACAGAGGTATTGGTTATTGTTATTGGTTATTGTTGATAAGTTTAGGTAGAGAAACTTTGGAAAAGTGTGTCATGTTGTGTTGTTTAGATCAGTTGCCCTATTTTTGTATCTTTCCGGCTTTCCCCCTTGTCTAGCCCTATGATAAAGTTGAATGTCATTTTCAATTGTCTTAATAGAGAAGAATAACTTGCTTTCCTATTGTGACTTGCATGTTTGGAATTTTGCAAGAACATAAATACTTGCACGGGCAAAGAGAAACCGTCACAGAATGCAAATGTTCCAGAAGAATCTATGGATCACACTTCTTTTATTTCTAGCCAACTTTATGTTGCCCGATAAGAGAATAGCCTAGTTTAAGGTGCTAGCTCGATCAATAAAAAAGATAACAGATTAGAGAAAAACATGCCTCTGATTTACACTGATGCAAAAAACCCTCATGTTGTTGCTTTGCTTCCTATTCATTTTCTGATTTATGCAGTAACTTTTATGTCACATATTTTGCAGCGATCATTCTTTGGAAGTTGCACAAGTAAGAGAAGAACAAGGAATTCAAGTTATTGCGAGGAGAGAGAGTGAAAAGGTCAAGACATTTTCCAGAATGTCCCCTGCCACTTTGTATAAGCTACTCGTGGGTGATAGAAATTTCAAGGGTTTGACTGAAAAACAAAAAGATGATGTTCATGCAATAGGATTTGGTAGATTATTGGATCTACAGATAGAAGAGTTGCCATGGGACCTCTGTCGGTGGCTAGTTAAAAATTTTGATCCTTTTCATTCCTCTCTTCTTTTGGATACGGGTAAAATGAAAATAACATTAGATGATGTTTATGTTTCTTTGGGATTGCCAAAAGGTGCAAAAAAGGTTATTGAAGCAAAGGCTAGGGATCCTAGTGTTGAGTATACAAAAATTGTTAGCGATTGGTTTCGTGATTTAGGAGTTAACAATACTGTGACGGTGGGGGATATTGTGAAGAATATTAAGGTTCTGGTGGATGGAGGGGAAATATTTAAGAGGAGCTTTGTGGTTCTTGTAGTTTCAACATTGTTGAATGGAAATAAAAATGCTAAAGCAAACTACAAGATATTGAAATCTTTAGGGGATGTTAATGATGTTAAGGACATGAAGTGGTGCCAATACACATTAGAATCTCTATGTGATTGTAGTAGGGAATGGCAAGCCGAAAATGGAGATGGTCTGTTTAAAGGGCCTGCTATAGTTCTACTGGTATGATTCCAATCCTTTTGTTTTTACAGTTTCTTATCTAAGGCATTCTATTTTATAAGTTAAAATCATGTTTCTTATGTGATGCTTTTTATTATGAATTTTGTTTTGAAATACAAATAGGGAAAACATAAGGAAAAAGGCATTTGATATGCTTTTTGTTTTTTTTCTAGCTTTGTTACATGGATCGTGTGACCTTTATGGGTCGTCAGCTTGTTGAGAGGAAGTTTCCCCTCATCAAGTCTTGGACAACGAGCAAAATTCAGGAGAGGTCTGATTTGGAGAAAAAAATGGCGGGAAGATTTGGACAAGGTAAAGTGGAAGAGACCTTGACCATTAAAGAAGAAAAAGAAACAAATGGTGCTGATCAAAAGGTAAATCTAGCTGGAATTTCGTAACAGTAGTATAGTGGATAGAGATAAAAGAAACAGAGAAAAGAGAGAATTGGGTGCCCTGTGATTTTAATATGATTTTGTAGTCACTATTTTGCTGATAAAATCAATGCCATTAACAATCAGCAAAAAACAGCAATGGACTTGGCAGTTAGTTATGTACTTGGCAACCTACATCTTTTTTAGAAGAATATATATGTTTTTCAATCCTTAACTTCTCGCTATTTGCTTAGGGTTTCACTTGACTTTGATTAAAGTATCCTATGCTAAGTTATTGATTTGGTTTCTTGCAGGAATGCCTAAAAGAGGTTGTGAGTGCTGCAATGGAGTTTGCCGGAGCATTTAGTAAATTTGTTGATGTCGTTGAACAAGCAAATTCAAAATTTCCGAACTTCCAAGCTGTAGCTAAGTTGCATAACTTAGCGAATATGATATTTGACGTGTATCAAGAATGTGACAAGCATGAGCAGCAAACTGACCAGCAAACTAACGAGCAAGAGGAGTCAATTGATATGAATGAGATGCACACTCAAAGTATTGATAGGCCAGAGGAGCCAAAGGAGCAAACTATGGATGGGGATTTCGTGCTTGATGACGAGCATTTGGGTCCGGATTTCTAGAAGGCTTTTGATGAGGAGGTTAGAAAAGCTATTAGCAACAGGGCAGCAAATAAGGTTAGCAGACCCTCGACACTTTCTCCTCCTCCTTCTCCTCCTCCTCATCCTTCTCCTCTTCTGACTAAGCTGCCTCCTCCTCAAACTAAGCTGCCTCCTCCTCCTCCTCCTCCTCCTCCTCCTCCTCCTCCTTAAACTAAGCTGCCTCCTCCTCCCCCTCCTTCTCCTCAATCTAATTTCTGTTCTTCTAAAACACCTTCAATGGCCAGACACCAAAGTCCACGCCGTTCTCCTCGGTTGGCTCACATTGAAATGCCTTCTTTTAACTTATTCTCCTCACCACTTCCTCCTACTCCTCCTTCTGTTCCTCCTCTCCCTCCTCCTCCTCCTACTCATACACATTTTTATCCCCGTTTGGTCAACATTCCCCCTTCTTCTCCTGGCCCTTCTGTTAGGCATGCTGCCAACACTCAACCTTCTCGCCGTTTTTCGCCTCGTCTCAATAACGCTCCTGTTGTGCATTCAGTGTCTCCCACAATAGTCGATGTCATCGACTGTGACATAAAAATCTTTAAGAAAAGGGAAGGAAACCCATCTTTTTTGTATAGATCCCCATTCATTAATAGGCACGTGAATGTCTTACGGGATCTAACGCAAAAGGAAAGGTGTATGGCAGACTGGGTATTTGCTGATTTAGAGAAAAGGTAAAGTTTAATACTGAGTTTTGCCTATAGTTCATTTAGTTATTCTGTGTACTGAAATGTCAAATGTTCATTTTATTTCCGGTGATTTATTTTCATTTCAATAGTGAGAAGCTGTTTAAAGATAAATACATGTTCATTACACGTGAAGATTTAAACACCTTGTCATCAGAAGACGGGATTTCAGAAAAAGTGGTGGATTTGTGGGCACATCTATTAAACGTCGGGGAGAAGAAAAGAGGTTCTAGCTCTATTTCAAGATATTTTGTTCCCATGCCACACATGGTATTTTCTCCCCTAGCTAATTTTGAATTTATATTATCAACAATTTATATTTTTAATATTTATTTGTTTCTTCTTCTTTTTATAGATGTTGTTGTACCTTTCACTCAATTCTTATGGTGAATTCTGCAAATTATTAGAACAAGATCTCCCTTCTGCAAATATTGATATCACAAAAGTACAACTTGTAAGTTATTTATGTTGATTTCTCAATAGTGCTCACCTTTGTTCTTTTTGGTAATTATGTTCGTTCATTTCTTTTATGTCCCTTTCCTTGTTCATTTCTTTTAAAGTGTATATTTTCATTACATTTTAGACGTGTTTCACAATTCAAGACCCTCGGTGTCCATACATGTTCTATTTCAACTTTAAACGACAAACAATTGACATCATCACAGTAACAAGTCTGAATCCAGAGACTTTTAGTGAAGCAAAAACACTGGTAAATCAAAATCATTTTTTCTTTGTTTTTTCCTTCGATTTTTCTTATAAATGTCATGTGTTTTTCTGTATTTGGAAACATTTCCAGGCTAAAGCTTTGTCAAAGCATTTCAAAGGGAAGAAGAATAATAAGGCTAGTAAAGTAACATCTTTCAAGGTTCAAGAATTTGTTTTGGAATGGGAAAAACCAAAAGAATGGTGTGATGTTGGACTTTATTTGATGAGGTATATGGAAACATATAAAGGAGATATGAAGGCATGGGATCCACAATTGAAACTTCAAACTGTAAGTATTAAAAATATTTATGCTAAATTTAATCTATTCTAGGAAAGTCTAAGTGTCATTAACTAGGAAGTATTTAAAAGTTACTAATAATTTCCTGTTCTGTTTTTTTTTTTCCAAGGATGCATTTCTGAAGAAATTGAGAGTTAAATATTGTCATTCAATCTTGACCAGTGAAGTCAATTCTTTGAAGGAAACAATTGAAAAGAAGTGGAGAGAATTCCAAAAACTAAAAATCTAATGTCCATGGTAAGGCTATTGTATTCCAAGTATGTGCTTTTTATTGTTTTCTGCCAGGACATACTTGGGGATAGTTACTGCTGTAGACATTGTTGGACTTGCCAAAATAACTTATGTAGTCATTTCCATTTCTTCCGAAAGGCCTAAACCATCAAACGAGCTGTAAGTAGTGTTCTAATCTAAAGTAGAAGTGTTTGGATGGAGTAAGATGTACTATGTAGTGTATGTTAGCTACGTATTCCATAATCCATATGCCAGCCAGTGAGAATAGGATTGAATGAGAAACATTTTTATGAATCCGCAGGTTTGCTGATGTTGAGTGTACTCTGTCCTATGCCAGTTTCAATTGCTTTTTATATGTGGTACACATTAAGTTGACTTTTGCTTTTGTCTTGTTTTCTCGGTTTGTTTTTGTCAAATTGATGTAGACGGTATTCTGTCTTGCTGAATTCTGAGCTTTTCTTTGTAGAATAGGGTTATTGATTGATTTGGGAACTTGTCAAGTATGGTGGCAGTTAATTGTTTTGCTGGCAGTTATGCAGATATCTTTACAATGCATCGTATAAACTTATAGCCTATAACTCTGTAAATGATGTTTAGCTTATTCAGGTTCCGGTACGGTGAATGCTATACTCGATATATTAACATAAACAAGTTCAGTTAACTTTACTAGCGTCTTTTTGAACAATAAATATATTGCATATGCTCAACTCAAGTGTATATCAATGATTCACCTATCAAATATAAAACTCGCTTATAGAGTTATAGTGTTCCAATCTGAAACAGTCTCGACATAATGCTTGCTTTAATCTCTCTGGTTTCTTCACCAAACCTGTATCAGGCACATATCTGACCTAAATTCCATGTAAGTTCTTGAATCTAATCTTAGAATATTTCTAAGAATGCAATGAATTTCTTATACGTAGTGAGTCTGAGTGAAACCTCCCAATCAGGGACTGTGGGAGTCATCATCACCTATGCACTCATGTTTCAAACACTGACTAGTGTTGTTTCAGCTATTTCTTTCTCCAGGATACATTCACTATGAATCCCTTAATACTTCATCACCACATTTCTTCCACATTGCCGCTTTTCTGGATTACATATTATTCTGCGATTTTCTTGACCATGTTTGGATGGAGAAACACCAGCTAAATGGTGGACCATGTTTATCCGTTAATGTTTGTCGCTTCATATTTGTGAAAAACAATTCTTTGTCCTGTATAAATATGATGTGATATAATTCTTTTCTTCTATAAAATATTATGTCGGCTATTTGAGAAAAATTTAGGCAGGCAAGTCAGATTTCTCAGAGTTTGTGATGTTATGTGTAGCAGTCAAAACTCAGAAGAAATGGAATGCACCTCCCATGTGTGGGGAGCTTCAGATTTTGGTCTGAATGTGAAGATTGCTGTTGGTGTATTGTTTAAGGATTTCTGATTGGATTTGTAACTTTTTGAAGCTCTTCTGGATAGCTGATGGTGCGAGCTCATGGTTTCATTGCTTTACAGGTTGAAGCCTTAGGTATTCTATGTGCGTGGTTTGCAAGCAGCATGCAGAGATGATGTTTGAAGCATTAAAATCTACACTGACTTTGCTAATGTTATTGCAGTCAGGAAGAAATAACCTTTTTCTGCAATGTTTTATTAGTAAGATTTGCTAGGTTGTTTGTTCTTGAAGCGCGTCTCTTAGCCACTAAGCTAGACAGAGCAAGGGATACTGATTGTATCTTCCTGTTTGTAATTAATGAGACAATGCCTTAAACTAGGAAGATTAGGTAGCATCTTAATATTCTAGCCTTTGTTTAATGATATTTGAACGTTGCTATGTGCCCGTTAATAGTCTGCTTCAAAATTGAGTGTAAACCAGACTTTGATGTCTTACTACTTCTGTTCCTTTTTGTTTGTTCGATTTGCTTTTTTACACAGTATTTCAGATGCATGGATACCTCCAGAACATCTCAATACTAGTTGCATGTAAATAGACCTTTTACAAAAGTATACAGAGGACTTCTTACAAACGAACTAACAAATTCTAGACGAATGTCAGACTTTATATATATTTGGGCCATGTACATTATAGGTTAATATGATGCACCTTATAGGTTTGTGCAGTGTACTTTATATGTTGGTGCCATGTACCTTAAAGGTTTTAAGTTTTGATTAAGTTATTTATGTTTTGATTTGCACAAAAGAATATAATAACAACAACAACAATAATAACAACAACAACAACAACGATAATAATAATAATAATAATAATAATAATAATAATAATAATAATAATAATAATATTATTATTATTAATAATATTATTATTATTATTAATAATACATCAAATAATAATATGAAAACCTAAAATAAACTAATATTTAAAACTAATTGCTAAATTCAAGATTGGCTCTTGTTCAAATCGAGTTTAGATCTTCGGTTCGGATCGGTTAGAGTTGATTTCAAATTTACAAGTACTTTCGGTTCGGGTTAACCTATATGTCATGTATCATATAGGTTAGTATGACGTACTTTTTAAGTTTTTATGATGTACTTTATAGGTATTTATGACGTATCTTATATGTTTGTGTCATGTACCTTATATATTCGTGACATGTACTTTATATGTTCGTGACATGTACCATATAGCTTTGTATGTTGTACTTTATAGGTTAGTAACATGTATGTTATATGTTTCTATAACGTACCATACAAGTTTGTGTCATGTACCATATAGGTTTGGGTCATGTACCTTATAGGTTTGTGCCATGTACTTTAGATGTTGGTGTACCTTATAGGTTTCGAGTTTTAATTACGTTACTTATTTTCCAATTTGCACAAAAGAGTATAAATTTAAGAAAATAATAATAATAATAATAATAATAATAATATTATAATAATAATAATAATAATAATAATATTATAATAATAATAATAATATTATTATAATAATAATAATAATAATAATAATAATAATATGAAAACCAAAAATAAACTAGCATTTAAAGCTAATTGCTGAATTCAAGTTTCTCTGTTGTTCAAATCGATTTTGGATCTTTGGTTCGGGTGTATTTAAGTTCTACAAGTATTTTTGGTTCAGGTGAACCTATACTCCATGTATCATATACGTTAGTATGCATACTTTATAAGTCAGTATGATGTACCTTATAGGTCTTTATGATGTATCTTGAATGTTCGTGTCATGTACCTTATAAGTTCATACCATGTACCTTATATGATTGTGTCACGTCCCTTATAGGTTATTGTCATGTACATTATAGGTTTGTGTCATGTATCATATAAGTTAGTATGACGTATCTTATATGTTCTTACAATGTACCTTATAGGTTTTAATAACGTACCTTATAGGTTAGTAAGATGTACCTTATAGATTTGTGTCATGTACCGTATATCGTGGTGTCATGTATCTTATAGGTTGGTGCCATGTACCTTATAAGTTAGTATGATGTACCTTATAAGTTTATTCCATGTACCTTATATGATTGTGTCACGTCCCTTATAGATTATTGTCATGTACATTATAGGTTTGTGCCATGTGCCAAATAAGTTAGTATGACGTACCTTATAGGTTCTTAAAATGTACCTTATAGGTTTGTATGATGTACCATATAGATTTGCATGATGTACCTTATATATTTTTATGACGTACCTTATAGGTTTGCATGATGTACCTTATAGGTTTGCGTCATGTACCTTATGAGTTCATCCCATGTACCTTATATCATTGTGTCACGTCTCTTATAGATTATTGTCATGTACATTATAGGTTTGCTTCATGTACCGTATATCGTTTTGTCATGTACCGCATAGGGTTGTGTCATGTATCTTATAGGTTGGTCCCATGTACCTTATAAGTTAGTATAATGTACCTTATATGTTAGTATGATGTCCCTTATAAGCTTCTATGTTGTACCTTTTAGGTATGTGACATGTACCTTATAGATTTTGCATGATAATAATAATAATAATAATAATAATGATAATAATAATAATGATAATAATAATAATAATAATAATAATAATAATATGAAAAGCAAAAATAAACTAGCATTTAAAACTAATTACTAAATTCAAGTTTCTCTGTTGTTGAAATCGATTTTGGATCTTTGGTTCGGGTGTATTTAAGTTCTACAAATATTTTTGGTTCAGGTGAACCTATATTCCATGTATCATATACGTTAGTATGACTTACATTATAAGTTTTTATGATTTACCTTATAGGTTATTGTCATGTACATTATAGGTTTGTGCCATGTACCTTATAAATTAGTATGACGTACCTTATAGGTTCTTAAAATGTACCTTATAGGTTTACATGATGTACCTTATAGGTTTGCATGATGTACCTTATAGATTATTGTCATGTACATTATAGGTTTGTGCCATGTGCCTTATAACTTAGTATGACGTACATAATAGATTCTTAAAATGTATCTTATAGGTTTGTATGATGTACCATATAGATTTGCATGATGTACCTTATAGATTTTTATGACGTACCTTATAGGTTTGCATGATGTACCTTATAGGTTTGCGTCATGTACCTTATGAGTTCATCCCATGTACCTTATATGATTGTGTCACGTCCCTTATAGATTATTGTCATGTACATTATAGGTTTGTGCCATGTGCCTTATAACTAAGTATGACGTACCTTATAGGTTCTTAAAATGTACATTATAGGTTTGCGTCATGTACCTTATAGGTTTGCATGATGTACCTTATAGATATTTGTGACGTACCTTGTAGGTTTGCATGACGTACCTTATAGGTTTGTGTCATGTACCTTATAGGTTTGCATGATGTACCTTATAGATTTTTATGACGTACCTTATACGTTTGCATGATGTACCTTATAGGTTTGCATGATGTATCTTATAAGTTTATATGACGTACCTTATAAGTAAAGAATAATTGTAGTTTTTTCAAAATACAATTTTTACTTATCATAAATTTTACGAGAATTTTCGAATATGAAGTACATACTCACAATAAGAAACACAACTTTACAAGTAATAATTCTAAAAATCGAAAACTTTGTTCAACTTGTTTGTAGATATGACATTTAGCCTTAATGGCATAAACTTGTGTTTCGTTTATCAGTTCTTAAGATAAAAAGAATGCAACTACAAAATCAAAATCATTATCCAACAACCGCACACTAGTACATAATTAACCTTAAGTAACACCCAAAAAGTGATACATAAAGTGGTAAAAGTGTTACTATAGACAATAGGTAACACTTTAGTGGGTGATACATCCGCCCATGTTCCCTAAGGTCTTATGTAACACTTTGGGTAACTTATGGTAACACTTTTAAAAGTGTTACCATAAACCCTCTTATGTAACACTTTTTCATATCAATGGTATCATTTTTAAAGTGTTACTTTTTATTTCTTAGGTAACACTTACTTATCTTTAGTAACATTTTGCAATCATATAGTAACACTTTACCGACATTATGTATCACTTTTGTGAACCAATGTAACACCTTGTTGATTATTAGGTAACATTTTTCAATCATCTTTTGACATATAGTAACACTTTATTCTACATTATGTATCAATTTTTGCCAACTAATGTAACACCTTGTTAATTAATAGGTAATATTTTTCTATTAAAATTTATTATTATTATTATTATTATTATTATTATTATTATTATTATTATTATTATTATTATTATTATTGTTGTTGTTGTTGTTACTATTACTATTACTATTATTATTATTACTACTACTACTATGATTATAACATTTTTATTCTTTTAAATATAAAAATAATATTAACATGTATAACAACCACGAATGTGAAATTAACATATACGATAGACAATAATTTCAATTGATATAATTTCATAGTTGTTTACATAAACATCCACAAACACCAATTTTTTTTGTTTGGCTAAGCAATTTAATAATCAAAACAAAAAAGTCAACCGAGGACAACTTTTTTCTCAAGACCACCAAATTCCAAAAAAAAAAAATATAAGGCTACATTTCCTAATAACCAGCGTGCAGCAGGTCCAAGAAAAAGCAAACAGAAACATCAGACAGCAGTAGCCAGCTCAAAGCAACAACTCCAAGCAATAATAGCTAGCTCTAAGCAGAAGCTCCAAACAATAGCAGGACCTCACTAACAACATCCCCTCATGCAACAGCAGCACCTCAATCTACAATAATCCTGCCAAAATAGAAACCGAGTAAAACAAATCGCTCAAAAAAAACACCAAATTGTCACCTCGAAACTGAAAACACATAAAACAGAAACTGCATGCTCTGATCCACAAGCCACAACATCATACATCACGTGTTTGGACCTCCTCCATCTGACTGAAATACCCATGAAGCTCCTTCGAACTCAGTAAATGTGTGCAGCTTAGACCAACAATCAAAACACATACACAAAATCCAGCCTGCAAACATGAACTACCAGACCCAGGAAAGCTGAAATTAAAGTTGAAACTGCTTGAGATCCAATATCTAAGACCCCAATGTCCTTCATACAAGAAGATAAAACAATAAATCTCAATTAAGACACTTCGGAACTAAGATGTTTATGAAATCCATGCTTTACCATTGCCACAAATATTAGCGACTGCTCCAGCAATCATGCAAAGGGCTTGGGGATCCTCTGTATTAGTAGCAGTTACTAGTGACAGGTACATTCAGAACAACAATTTCAGTGGCAAAATATCTCCAGTATTCAATTGGTTCTCTACTAATCTCAAATCATTCAATACAAGGATTCTTCCCAGACTTATTGACTGTTACCTTTAGATTTTGAACTAAAATGAGGCGAGGATGAGTTTGTTTTAGCAGAACCAGCCACTGAAGAGAGAGATGGAGGATGAGCACCAAACTTCTCCTGCTTGAGAAAGAGTTGAGATCACAGATTTGCAGTCACATGAAACAAAATTCATTCTGAAACAGATTTATAGGATCAGTCAAACTAAGGCTAGTGCACTAGAGTAAGTACCTGAATGTTGGAAAACCATTCCTTGAGTGCATAAGTTAAGTTGACGTAGTTTCTTACGTGGAGTAGGCGCAAGTCAGGCAGTGTGTAAAACACTTTAGGTAGAGACCGCAGCTTTGGACAATTGTAGATAAAGATTTCTTCAAGAGATACAAGGTGCTGCACAAAATTCAACCGTTTTAACTTGACACAATCTGCAATCATTAAATACTGAAGAACCTTGGCGGATTGAAGCCAACCAGGCAACTGTTCAATTGGACTCCCATACTTCAACTACTCAGATCACGTTTACCTTCAAAACCCATTAATAGAACAAAAAATACTCAATTTTACGCAAAACAAATACAAAATACAACAACTAACACAATACAATACAATACAATACAATACAATATGCAAACAAAATAATGCCCATAAGGTGTTCGACGAATATCCCCAAAGAAAACTACAAACCACACAAAAACAACAAGAACAAAATTAATACCTTTTGATAATAGGAGTAGCTTCAAACAGGTACTCCTCTAAATAATGACAGGACGACAACCATTACTAAACTACTTAGGATGGATATGCTAAATTAACCAATTGAACCAAAATGCTAAATCAACCCTTAAAAATCAAATTCCGAAGGGAAAAAAATCAGAATATAAATAGAGAGGAAGAGATTAAGGAGTTATACCAATTAGTTGCTGATTTAAGCTTTCATAAAGAAGACGAATTCAAATTAATAACATCCCGTCTATCCAAATTCAATTGTGCCGCATCTTTGGGTAAAATAAGAAGAGAGGGAGAGAGATGGATCTTAGTATCGGATCTCATTTCTTTGTTTAGACCTGAGAATCGCAAAAATTGATGAGCTCATTGAGGGTTTTAGAGTTGGAGACTAAGAGGTAAGTGGAATTTGAAGCCTGAAATTAGAAGCAACCACTCTGTATAGTATATGTAGAATGTGGGAACAACGTTCTATTGAATGACCTCAAAAAATCTAACTCGAATCGGATAGGAAACCCTAGGATAAAGGATTACACAAAAATTTCTACAACTTTAGATGGTAAACCTTGCATAAACTAACAACTGTTACCCTGTCAAGCTTTACAATTGTACATTCGCTACATCAAAATACCAATTAATGAAAGTGAAAACAAAGTACTCGTAATTCGGACTCCAGCATGCAACTTAAGATCAAGTGTATTCGTTATATGTCAGCACAGAGGGAAGCCAAAGATATGATTTTTTCTAAAATTAATATCACTCCATAAATTATTCCAGGCCTTGGCCACCTTCCCAAAAAAACAAATACTCAATGGTAGGTTGACCTTAACTATAACAGTAAACCTCGATTGACTTTAACTGAATCGTTGGTAGAATGAACTTAACTACAACAACAAAGTCGTATATTGATTCAATAACCTAACTGATCCACATAGCATATTGAGATGATGATGATTCAATCTACCGATTAAGAGTCCAAAAATTACCTCGATGGTCAGTGTCAATTGGTTTATGACATATTTCTATGAGCCACGTACAATCTTCCTTGTCTATATACATTTCATAACTTGTAAGCCTAGACCGCAAAATAAATAATACAAGGGAATGTGAAATTCGATTAATAGAACTTGTGAATAATCTTTTTTAAAGGTTTCCAAAATATAATTACAGTGTATAAGACATGTGCCTTCTCTGAAAGTAGATAAACGTAGTCATAGCAGGGAATTACTAACCAAATAGTAAGTTTTTAAGAGTTAAATGGGAAGAAAATCGGGAAAACAAAAGAATAATGCAACAAATTTAAAGATTGGAAAAGAATTAGTACTCCTCTCAGAATTAGTAGAATGTAGCTATAAATTGGAAAAGAAGGGATTGCCACAAATTTAAAGATGTAGCAAACCCCTTAGCCCACTCAACAATCCCACCAACCCACTTTAGTACCTTTCAAAGCAGCCAAGAATCTACACTCTTCAGCACCTTACGTCATACCGTGCCAAGTGATCTGCAACGGGTATTGTCCTAAGCAATGAACTGTGTCGAACCCTCAAACGACCCATCTAAAATTAATTACGAAGGAGGTAATTCTCAAATATTGCATTCCTTGACCGGAAAATGATTTTGATTCACCTCTTTATGAGTATAGCACAAAAATTTATATTGTCACACACAATGTGCCAAATTATTTGATGTTCGGAAATCAGTTTTTCATTAACCCCTATAGTCAAATTGTATCGAAGCATCACATGGTAACCTTCAGTGGTTCCTAATAAAGGGTCCCCAAATAATAATAATTTGCGTGGCTTACTTTTATTTAGTCTGCAAAGTTTTTGTCAGTTTGTATGAGACCCACGTATCCTGCCCAAATAGAATATAGTTGCACAAGTTCAGGCAACAATTAGCTAATTATTGTTGTGTAGAAATCAGACCTCCAAAAGCTTGAAGTTAGTGAAATAAGAATTATGAAAAAATGGAACTTACCTAATTTAGGTATAGGAAATAGAGAAATCAAAGCCCTGATTTTCTGAAGAGTATTAGAGAATTAGCGACATTGATGCGAAGTTGCAAGATTTGATAATAACGACAACATCAGCAAAGCAATTATAGGGCCGGTGAAGCAGTTGTTGCTATACTCCATATTGAAGAATGAAGATGGAGCTTACTGTATAATTAAGCTTAAGTAATGGGATAAGGAGAAATTGGAGTAGTGAAGTAATGGGACAAGGGGATATTTATCTTGGATCTATTCTCTTATAAAATCAGATGTTTGTTGATCTTTGAAACCACACGCAATAGAGATATTGGGTTCAAAAGCAAAGCAGAAACAGTTACAACTAGCATCAAATCGAGTTTATCCTAATCATAATTTATTTAGGTACTTGAACAAATCTATCATATAGGAGAAAGAATTTTATAGAAACATGTCAATGTTAAATAAATAGAGACTAGAGATTAAAGAACCAGATTATAAGGAGAATCAGTCATATGAAAGAAAAAAAAACAGATTAAGGTTACACTAATTAGAAAGCACCGCATATGCAGTAAAAATTTACAAAAGTGTCAGGAAAAGGCCATAATTCTTATATGGATTTGCAAAATTACAAAGCATCGTCAGCAATGGTATTTGATTACTCAATCTTATAAATAGAAACCCTAACAACAGACATTTTTAAATTTTACTCAACAAATCACTAAATTTTCTGAACCAGTAAATCGGAAATAACAATTATTCAAATAGAAAGAACAAGAAAGTGCGAATGATTTACCTTGAAAACTAAGGTGCAAATTGGGATAGATTATTGAATCCATAGCCACTATGGAAAAGAAGTAAAAGGGGAAGGCTGAGACGAGCAATCGGATTGTCGATTCTTATGGTCGCGAGATAGAGAAGACGTTGATGATGGAGGTAAAGTGGTGGGCCTGGTGGCTTTGCGGTGCCACTCATGGTAGCTAGAGACTGTAGGATCGAAGAGAGACCGTAGGGGGGCTGAGTGTGTGAAATATGATTTGGGGTTTTGGTAGAGTGTTTTGGGGTTTCCGCATTCTCGGCCATAAGATGGGTATTTGTTTTGATTTTAAAGACATCCCTTTTATTTAGCAAAGTAAAATTCTCAAAAGTATTAGAAACCATAAATAAAGTAAAATAATTTCTTTAAAAAGTTAGTGTTTATTAGTTAACGCAAACAGAAAAATATGCTGATATTCAAAACTGTAATTTATCATCAAACTATATTTTTTTATTGAAAATATTAAATTAACTAGATAAAGATAAAATATTTGTAGATATAAATTAAATAAATATATCATGTAAAAATACATGAGTTTGATCGAATTTGAAACTTTAAGGTGTTTAATGATTTCAAAGTGCAACTTAAGTGAATACTTTAATTTTTATAATTTAACACTAGGTTATATAATGAAAGCTTATTTTAAAAGTTTTACCGATCAGAAAATTAAACCTAAAATCGATTTTTTTTTCTCCTTTTTGGTCTGGCGGTTTCTGAAATTTCAGAAAAGCGAAACCCAAGCTCTATTTCCTTTGTCGGCAAGTATTAATTTATTATCAATATGGAAGTTTTGGGATTAGCCCTTATTTTTATTGCAAATATTTAATTTCCTTCTAAAGAAATAAGGTAACAATTTTTAGTGTTACCATAAAATGTTACCTATTTTAAAAGTGTTACCATAAACTGTTACCTATTTTAAAAGTGTTACCATAAACTGTTACATATTTTAAAAGTGTTACCATAAAATGTTACCTATGTTAAAAGTGTTACCTTGAGTGTTACATTTTAAAAAAAATGTTACCTAAGTGTTACTTAAAAATCTAGTAATTTTTTATTTCAAAAAGTGTTACCAATGCGTGTTACATAAGCTCAATTATGTACTAGTGGCAAATGCTTCAACTAACTCTCCATCTTCTTCACATCAATGTCTTAATAACGTACCTTATACGTTAGTAAGATGTACCTTATAGGTTTGCTTCATGTACCGTATATCGTTTTGTCATGTACCGCATAGCGTTGTGTCATGTATCTTATAGGTTGGTCCCATGTACCTTATAAGTTAGTATGATGTACCATATATGTTAGTATGATGTCCCTTATAGACTTCTATGATGTACCATATAGGCTAGTATGTTGTCCCTTATACGCTAGTATGATGTACCTTATAGGCTAGATTTGAGCCATATATCTTATATGTTTGTGACATGTACCTTGTAGGTTTCTATGATGTACCTTATAGGCTAGATTTGAGCCATGTATCTTATATGTTTGTGACATGTACCTTGTAGGTTTCTATGACGTACATTTTAGGTATGTGACATGTACCTTGTAGGTTTCTATGACGTACATTTTAGGTATGTGACATGTACCTTGTAGGTTTCTATGACGTACCTTTTAGGTATGTGACATGTACCTTATAGATTTTGCATGATAATAATAATAATAGTAATAATAATAATAATAATAATAATAATAATAATAATAATAACAACAAAAATAATAAAAATAATAATAATAATAATAATAATAATAATAATAAAAATAATAATAATAATAATAATAATAATAATAATAATATGAAAAGCAAAAATAAACTAGCATTTAAAACTAATTGCTAAATTCAAGTTTCTCTGTTGTTGAAATCGATTTTGGATCTTTGGTTCGGGTGTATTTAAGTTCTACAAGTATTTTTGGTTCAGGTGAACCTATATTCCATGTATCATATACGTTAGTATGACGTACATTATAAGTTTTTATGATGTACCTTATAGGTTATTGTCATGTACATTATAGGTTTGTGTCATGTACCTTATAAATTAGTATGATGTATCTTATAGGTTCTTAAAATGTACCTTATAGGTTTACATGATGTACCTTATAGGTTTGCATGAAGTACCTTATAGATTATTGTCATGTACATTATATGTTTGTGCCATGTGCCTTATAACTTAGTATGACGTACCTTATAGGTTCTTAAAATTAATGTACCTTATAGGTTTGTATGATGTACCATATAGATTTGCATGATGTACCTTATAGATTTTTATGACGTACCTTATAGGTTTGCATGATGTACCTTATAGGTTTGCGTCATGTACCTTATGAGTTCATCCCATGTACCTTATATGATTGTGTCACGTCCCTTATAGATTATTGTCATGTACATTATAGGTTTGTGCCATGTGCCTTATAACTTAGTATGACGTACCTTATAGGTTCTTAAAATGTACCTTATAGGTTTGGGTCATGTACCTTATAGGTTTGCATGATGTACCTTATAGATTTTTGTGACGTACCTTATAGGTTTGCATGATGTACCTTATAGGTTTGTGTCATGTACCTTATAGGTTTGCATGATGTACCTTATAGATTTTTATGACGTACCTTATACGTTTGCATGATGTACCTTATAGGTTTGCATGATGTATCTTATAAGTTTATATGACGTACATGAAGAGGTGTATTATTCGATTCGGTTTTCGATTTTTTGATCCCAAACTTTCACCCCTAATAAATACTTCATAGTTGTTTTATAAGAGGTATAAGTAAAGAATAATTGTAGTTTCCCCAATTCTCCACGGAACTTCCATTATACATCAAAGGCCCTGTATTTGATTGGTAGCTTGTATTCATTTGATAGTAGCTTTGATTCCATGCCTCCATCATTGGAATTAATCAAACTTGTTAATTTTAAACGATAATTGTTAAATGCTATTACTAGAGGAGAAACAGGGTAAAATTGACAAATTTGCATAAAAGACTACAAATATATTTGTCTGAAAAGTCTTATATTATCAAATTATATAGAAATAGTACAGGCGCCTTATAATATGAAACAAATGAAGCAAAAAGCAACGACTGGAGCTCATAGATTGTCGTAATTCAAGAGTGGTTCTCATATAATTTATACCATGTCAAAAATTCAAGTAAGTCAGTTTACATTATAGCATTATCAGCGTTCTTTGGATTTAACAGGAACACCTTTGTAGACGTTAATACGATCCCTGAGTGAGTCAACTCGAGGGAGTGCCACCTTATTGTTGGGGTCGAAAAGCAGCACTTCTTCAAACGCCTTAAGAGCAGTCTTGCGATCTTTCTTCTGTTCAAATGCATCACCAAGGTTGTTCCAAGCAGTGACATACCCTGGTTGAAGCTTAAAAGCTTTCTCAAACTGCGCGATACCCTTGTCAATCTTTCCATCACGCACAAAACTCACACCCAATGCATTGTATACCTGTTTGTAGAGATTATTAAGTTTAGACATACACACTTTTAATTTCGAAAGTCCAAAAAGTCGAAAGATAAAATACTACTAAGTAGAAAGAATATGCAACGTTTTTAGAAGCCTGAAAATTATAATTGGTGTCAAACCTGGGCAAGATCCTGGTCAAATTATAATTGGTGTCAAACCTGGGCAAGATCCTGGTCAAATTATAATTGGTGTCAAACCTGGGCAAGATCCTGGTCAAATTATAATTGGTGTCAAACCTGACTAATTTACAGGAAATGTTTGACTCAATAAGGAGCCAAAAGTCTATTCATCTGGCCCAGGATACCCCTTGTGCTGAAGAATCCTCCAAAGGCCTCGTGGAGGGATATGAAGGTACTTGAAAGCGCCGGAGAACCTTCTGAAGGTTCCAGCGTATACAGAGAGAACAATGCCAAGGCATATGAAGGGGAAGGGACCAGCTCATATGACTTGTCTTCCTCAAGTTGTTGAAGGCGGTTCTCAAAATAAGAGCAGTAGTGAAGAATTAGTGCTGAATTTGGATTCACAAAAAGGACCTCAACATAAGACTGTGAATCTACTAGGAAGAACTGATGGAAATGTTGTTACAACTGGTTTGGATTCTGGAATGTTGGTGCAAGTAAAACTGTCCATGGACAATCATCAATGGAGTTAAAAGAATCATTAGTCAATGCGAACCACAAGAGTCATGGATGATGATATGGTATCTAAGAACAAAGATGAGGATGCAAATATTCTTTCTGAACTGCCCCTCGAGGTTGTTGAGGAGGAGTCTCTAGCAACTCCAGGCCATGTTGATGCTACAGTTCAGAATGATTTGGCATCGAGCTAAAGAGTGAGAATTCAGGAAGCATGGACAATGATCTAGAGGTGGATCAACCTAGCAGGTGGGTAGTAGAGGAAAATGAGGACCTTCTGGTGAAAGTGAAGGAAAATTTTGAGGAGGTTGACGGCAAGCCACAGGAAAAAAGCGGTGAAAGGGAGATTTCTGCAGTAGAATCTGGTGTTGAGGTAGAGAAAGGTGCTCAAGTCCCATATCTAAAGGGAAATCAGGATCAAGGTAAGGAGGAGAGCTAAGATATAAGCAATGTGGAATGTTCTTCAAGTACAATATTACTCATGGATTCTTTTGACAACAATGAGGATGCATCAGAGATATTTGCTGGTGATCAAGGCAACGAGTCTGAAATTGTAAAGCCAGAACTTCGTGAACCTGATTTGCAACAGTCTAAGGAGAAATGGGGAATAATAGGCGAACACTGGGATGATCAAAGTTCAGTTGTTGGAGGTAAAAGGATGAGCAGATTGACAAGACAGTTACAGAAGAGAATGAGAATATAATGCATACATATCTTCCGAGAGTACAATCAAAGTCCCTCTATCATCAGTCATAAACACAAGAAAAAGTAGTAGCAGCAGTCATAAATAAGCCTAAAGAACACATAATAAAACAAAGTCTGACACCAGAAACAGCCAGCAAAAAAACAAAGACACAGCAAATATATAATTTCCTGTAAGTCCTAACATTCCCTAAATAAAGAAATTTCAGCTGATGTTGATATATCTCTATCTTTTTTACACAAGCACCCCCACAAAACTCAAATGTGTTTTTCTGTATTTGGAAACATTTCCAGGCTGAAGCTTTGTCAAAGTATTTCAAAGGGAAGAAGAATAATAAGGCTAGTAAGTACCATCTTTCAAGGTTCAAGAATTTGTTTTGGAATGGGAAAAACCAAAAGAATGGTGTGATGTTGGACTTTATTTGATGAGGTATATGGAAACATATAAAGGAGATATGAAGGCATGGGATCCACAATTGAAACTTCAAACTGTAAGTATTAAAAATATTTATGCTAAATTTAATCTATTCTAGGAAAGTCTAAGTGTCATTAACTAGGAAGTATTTAAAAGTTACTAACAATTTCCTGTTCTGTTTTTTTTTTTTTCCAAGGATGCATTTCTGAAGAAATTGAGAGTTAAATATTGTCATTCAATCTTGACCAGTGAAGTCAATTCTTTGAAGGAAACAATTGAAAAGAAGTGGAGAGAATTCCGGAAACTAAAAATCTAATGTCCATGGTAAGGCTACTGTATTCCAAGTATGTGCTTTTTATTGTTTTCTGCCAGGACATACTTGGGGATAGTTACTGCTGTAGACATTGTTGGACTTGGCAAAATAACTTATGTAGTCATTTCCATTTCTTCCAAAAGGCCTAAACTATCAAACGAGCTGTAAGTAGTGTTCTAATCTAAAGTAGAAGTGTTTGGATGGAGTAAGATGTACTATGTAGTGTATGTTAGCTACGTATTCCATAATACATATGCCAGCCAGTGAGAATAGGATTGAATGAGAAACATTTTTATGAATTCGCAGGTTTGCTGATGTTGAGTGTACTCTGTCCTCTGCCAGTTTCAATTGCTTTTTATATGTGTGTAGACACCTACTTTTGTCCCCATTCCCGCAAGGGAAAGGTTCGATGATGAAAGCATAAAAACTCCACTTGACAACGCATCTCCTATAAAATAAACGAATCTCGATTCCCCATTTCATTTCACCCGAAACCTACTATTTATGGAAACCTGCTAAAAATAGTAACTGCCGTAAAAGGTAGCTTTTAAAAGTGGCAAATCATAAAAGATAGAAACCTGTCAGAATTAGGTGTTGCATTCCAACATAAATCCTAAATGAGATAGAAAACTGCGAGAATCCTATCCCTAATATGATTCAGAAATAAGAGTTACGTATTAATTAAAATCCTAACGAGCCTAGAGTTCGTAACGGTCCCAGACGCATTCCGTCATAAAATTGATACGCGCTAAAAGACTCGAATTAATCTCAAACTCTACGGATTTCAGGAATCCGAATCTGACTAAAGAAAAGTGCCCAGACCCTATTTTCAACGCCTGGCTCTGGGCGCCGAAATCTTTGGCGCCCAGGCCTGGGCGCTGAAAATACCTGGGTACGTGTTTTTTCCTAATTCTTTATGGATTAGAACTCTGCAATTCTATTTTTCCACGAACTCTTCCCTATAAATAGGCCCCTAAATTCGACGTGAAAGGACACACAACAACACACAATTATATTCTGAGTATTGACTCCAACCCTTAGCCTAAGCCTCTCGCTGCGAAACTGTTCACGCGTTCTGTCGCAATCGATCCATAAATCGAACAGAACGTATCCTGTCCCATAATTGAGATTCGTTAAATAAAAAGGAGAAATAGCAAAGTCAAAGTGGTTAGTTTTCTGAGAACCGTGACGCACCTCTCAAGGGTGCGTCGTAATGTGTCCCTTTTCGATGATTTAACTGCTTTCCTCGCCCTTTTTATGAATTGTTAAACTAACCTAATTTGATTGTTCTATCACGCCTAACAAATATGATATTTTTGGGAAATCGGATTATCATGCTAGGTCCCTTAATGCTATTTAAATCAGATAATCGCGATCGAATTAGTATTATATGTTGCATATTGCTAAAATCAACTCAGATTAGTTTAATAGTTAACGCATGTCCCTTCAATTATTTATGCTGAGCTAGTAAGGATATCCTGCCTCTAGAGTTATCGACGAGCGAAGTACTCCTCTCGGTAGTTACAGTCCCCCGAACCCTCAATCTCTACCTTGCGGGTGTATATTGAGAGATCCCCACACCAGGGATCACAAGGGAACATACGGCCGTCGTGGTCAAACATAATTGCACTCCCTTTATGTCACGATAACCGGGTTTTGTCAGTTTTTCTCATTGTCGTTAAAAACTGAAATTGGGTGTATACTCACAGAAAATCCAATTACACTTGATTTAATAAAAGAATCGTCACACCCACGAGGGACGAGGTCACGCATTAGCCTCGCGCTTTTTCGACCCCCTCACAGTGGCGACTCCATTGGGGATAGTGAAGGAAATGCTCGTGCTTGTAGGTAATCAAAATAGCCGAAGGGTGAAACGATCCTACCCCGCGTTTATTTCCCCATCAAGTTGGGACGACCTGAAAATCAGCATATTAATGTGAACGGGCAGAACAACATAACGAATCTCGGCTCCCTCGGGAGTTGGCACTAAGGATACCTTTTTTCGCCAATAGGGGGGTGCATACGCCGCGCATGTTTCCCACTCGGTACTTGTGCAGGTAGTACACCTATACCGAACCCAATCGCTCGCCCATTAGGTCCCTCTCGCCTGCATGCCCCCTTGGCTTGCACTTGCGGGTTGGCCTCTTGAGCGAAATTCGTCTGTTGAAGACACTACCTCGACCGGGGCATGTGTTGGATCTACGATAGAAGCGGTACCAAGCCAGGCGCAAATAAACTACCCATAGAAGCCTATCATAAACTACGTGACATATTTAATTTTCAAATCCATGTTTGTAATGTAGTTATGTGTAGCGAACTATGTGACTATGTTATGATTGTGCATACGAATAATGCTAGACAAATAATCCTAGAAAAACCAACGACCTTAAAAATTACCCAAACATTCATAAACCAATTGGCCAAAGGGTTATACCAAAATACGTGTTCCACAAACCCGAACGATCGCCACAAAAATAAGCGACGCTCGGGATGGCCTGTAACGAATCCCACAAATGATGCACAACGCGTAAGGACGTTATTAGGCAAGCACGCAAAATCGAAGTCGCATAAACAAAAGTAGACGCAAACAGAAAACGAGAACCAGCCAGGGACGCATTTTCAACGCCCCTGGCTGGGCGCAGAAATTTCTCACGCCCACTGCTGGGCGCTGAAGTTGCTGCCTGGCCTTTTGGTCAGGCACAGCAGCCTCGGTACCCGCGCATAAAAAATATACGTAGCAAAAAAAAACTTTTCGAAAAAAATTGCTGCGAGGGCGTATGAAAAGGCACTCGATTCTAAAAGCGACTAAAAAATAAAAATAAATAACTCTTTGTGTCGTTGTTAGGCCTCCTACGACGACAACGCTCGGCACCAAAACCGAACATGCTAATAACTATGAATATCACATGGGCAAAGTATTCAAAAAATAATGTTCAAATAGAGTCTTCAAGAAAAATAATGTTCGAATAAAAAATTAAATCCGAGTCTAGACTAGGCTATGCCAAAGTACAATCTAAATCCTAAGTCCTAGTTGTCTTATCCATAGAATCGGTCCCAATGCTTGGTGTCGTTCTGCAAGTTAAAAGGTTAAACCATATTGAGTCTCCCCTCCTAACATTTAAATCAATAAGCACCCATATGTAATCGTCATCCCTTGCTAAGAATCCACGGCCTCAATACTCTCTCACCAATAAAAAGAATATACTATAGTATTTGCAAAATGGAAACAGTCACATTCTGGAAATCATCCCCCATAGTCGCACAACCCCAAAGTGAACCTAAGGTGTCAATACCATTGGCAAGAAAAATTAATGGCCTCAAGGGTTATAATCACATTGGGTCACGACTATCATAGTCCTCTCGAGTCACTCACTCCTTGAAATACTATTATGTACGGACTAAAAGATTTTCCATGAATGCAACATGATCAACCATGAAAATACCCAAATCGGCATACCAATAGGGCTACCATTGGGGTAAAGCAATACACACTAAGAGAGAAGCCGCACTAATGATTCTAGTCTTGCAAAAATAAAAATTCGATCTCCCCAATTAACTACCTTGCCAACATTAAACAAAATGGCGCATGACAAATGAACACCCAAGTGTTAAAATCTAAAGTGTCAACCAACGAAAGTTGTGGTTTAATTAGCCTAAGTCTGAGAGTCGCTTGGTCAAGTATTATAGGCTTACGCCATGTCATTATTTTGAGTCTAGGCCACCTCCTTGTATTCATACACGGGTTATAATCAGAAAGATTAATGAAAGCTTGAGTCTAAATCACAAACTTCCAATTAAATCCCAGGAACTGGAGTCTGAAAAGAAACAAAAAATTATTTTCGATGTCATTCTTTCGTTAAATTTCAATAAGGTAAAAACAACGTTTTGAATCTACGCTATTTGCACATTTTAATAAATTACTAAATACGCTTGCAAAGTAAAACAATTTAAAGGTCCACCCTAGGCCTACTAAAGCTAAATGTCCACCCTAGGCCTACTAAAGTTAGAGGTCCACTATAGGCCTACCAAACGAGGCTCACTCAGTCTCGCCTCGTGACTCAAAGACCACAACCATCTACCTTTTAGCCCAAATTGATTGAAGGATTTATGTTGGGAAGAAATCCCAAGCAAAAAGAAAAAAAAGAGAAAGAGAAAAGGGAGAGCGAAAAGAGCCATGAAATATTTAGCCCGTACCTCCCAAAGTGCGAAATCTACCCAAGTAAACGAAGGAAAAGAATTGAGTCAACCAATCCAAATCATAAAATTCTACGATGTCTACCCTTTCCAATCCTTATGCTCTTAGACGCCTTCGCTCTGGGGTCCCTGTGAAGCTCATTCAACCCATCTTTCAAGTCGTCTTGAGTCACGAATATAAAAAAAAAAAACAAATGAAAAGTACATTCTACGCTTAATATAAAAAATATATAAAAAATGTGAATAACAAAAAAGGAACTTTGCAAAGCGCCCCTAAAATTAGTCTAAAAAAAAGAAAAATAAGCATTTAGCGCACCAAAAAAGATCCGCCCAGAAATAATTTTCAGCGCCCACAGCTGGGCGCCGAAATCTTTAGCGCCCCAGCCTGGGCGCTGAATCTCTCTGCTTGCCAAATTTTGTCCAGAAGTGCTCGTCAATTTATCCGCACATGCACGGAAAAATAACGAACACTTGGAGGGGTACAACACGTATTCAGGTATACGTACCAAAAAACACATGAAAAGAAAATACATGTACTTAAAAAATAAAACAAAATTTTGGCTTACGGCAAAGCAGCAGATTAAAATAATAATAAACTTCACTTATTCTACCGTTTCAAATAATATGTTTCCACCTCAGAACGTACTTGTTTAAAATCGGCATTCTAAGAAACCATTTTCTAGGCTAAGAACTACGCAAGACCTGATTCCAAATTAAATCTATTTAAGGCGGATACGTAGGCAATCCATGATTCGGTCCAACCAATTTGCAAAAATATTAAAAGCCTATAGAATAACAAGAATAAGAAATAGAGTCCCTTATTGAAATTTAATTACTTGCAACCCAAGTCGAAAGAAAAATAGAAGTCAAAGGAAGAATCCAACTCATCAAAATGCCAAAACGAGCACACATCGAAAAATAATAAAGGCACGTACCCTTGCCAGAAGGAGCACTCACACTCCTAGGCACTTAGCCAAGACTCAAAAGACCGCTTTGCCTCAATTAAGTGGGGGCTAGCGCAAGCGTCCATGACCTCTAAAGTACTCGACTTGACCCTCCCTAAAGCGAACTAACTCACTTAAAGACTTTCTTTCACTACTAGACACAGTCATGATCGCCAACAAGTAGTAAAGGCAGTAGACTTGCAATAAAGAGAATTGTTCTACGGCATTGCCCCATCGTTCCTTCGAACTCAGGGCACCCGTTCATGGTAACTCAAATGCTCGCGAATCCCCTTTGAAAAAAAAAAAATCAGACATTGTCAATAGGACTTGGCACTTAACCAAGGCTCACCCTACTCAGACATATGACACGGCCATCTAAAATCGAAATCTGAAAACATTATTAATGGGAAGACATAACAGTAACTGGGGGCTAAAAATTGAAATGAAAGAGATAGGGAAGGAACTAAGTATACCTCGACCTTTTATACAGACATACACCAAGTAAATCTAAGTCAATTTGAAAACGGTTTATATTCCCGCAATTTTGGAAAAGATGGCCCTAAAAGCCTAAAGCATATGCCAAACGGGCACAAGTATGTCTTGACGCCTGCACCCTGGCTTCCAGCAAATCCTTAGACAGCATTCCAAAAATCGTAACAGTATTTTGATTCACTCATGTAATCTTGTACAAACCCTTCTATAAGTCAAACTTACTTAGGACACCTCGGATTGTGCATAGTAGGACTCGGATTTCAAATAATTTTCAAAGACTTCTTCGAACATAATAAAGTGTCATTGGTTTAATCTAAGTATGCATTTATCTCGATGTTGCAAGTGAGTCAAAAGGATCTATAAATATGATTATGGGTAAAGAAAGGCACCTAGCTTTTGGTCAAGGCACACTTCAACATGTGACTACCTTGACCATGGCAATGTCGCACAATACGACATTTACAAAAGAAGTAGCAGATCACTACTCGAACGTACCTCGCACTAAACGAGTCTGGTTCAAACTATTCATGATCCATGTCACCATGAATGCATAAAGACGTATGCAAAGCATTATAGCACCAAGCCAATCCCGTTGCTACAGTTGGAGGCTTGAGAAAAACACTCTAAAAATGCTCGAAATGACGATTTCATCGCAAATTCTCGATGCTAATGCTATACATATGTCACAGGGGCTCAATCCTAAGCTTTAATCGTGTAAAAACGAACCTTAGAATGGCTACAACCCCTCCCAAATTCTAAAGCACAACTTAGAGTATATAAAGTCGCCCCACTAACAAGGGTAACTGAAAATCGCGAGTCACCAAAACTCCGATCAAACCACTGCACATAACGCTCGCCCTATAAAGCGCCCGTTACACAGTCTACCTCGTTCCAAAGCAAAAGCGAAAGAAAAATCAAGGATAAGAACTGTCAAAATATACCCATAAATTATTTTCAACGCCCAGAGCTGGGCGCCAATATCTTTAACGCCCCAGCCTGGGCGCTGATTCTTTCTTCTAGCCAAGTTTTGCCCGGATAAAAAAAAAAAGAAACATCTATGAATCCTCGCATCGAACGAAGTAATAAGCCGTGCAAACCCATGCGGAAGGTGCTACACTTGTTCGAACACCTGAACGAGGCATGATGAAGTACTCCAATGCAAGAATAATAATGATATCCTAACGTTTGGAGGAATGTTCTAAGACACGCCGTTAGGCCACACAAGCCTACATTGCACCATAAGTTCAACCATCCCACGGTACAAGTCTAAAAAAGAGAGTAAGGCATATTGCACTAGTGTAGGCACGACCAAAGAGCATGTGTAAAAGAGGCAAAGACTACTTATCGCCCAAATTCAAAATGCAAGCCACATGACTCCTACATTAAGGATTAAAGGTAGCAAAATATTACCTACCACGAAAGGGATAGCTCGCACCTACACGAGCGGAACCCCAAGGTATCTTTCTCGCAAGAACCTACAAAAATCGTACGCCAAAAGGAAGCATCCCAACATGCATACTTGGGGGCTCCAAGCTACGAAACGACCATAGCAAAATAAAAAAATATATATATCGAAGCAAATGTTTGAACAATCGAAAGGGCACGATGTTTGAGCCCACCTCGTGAATGGGCCTGAACCCTATCAAGCTTCTAAGCAAACTATTCAAAATCAGTCATTGCTCAAAAAAAATGATTCAAGCAAACTGATTGATGGACCGCACACAACGGCCATTCTATGAACGCTCGTTTGCACATACATATCATCATTCTAAGTATCGAACATTCACGAACGCGTTAAAAAGGAAAAAATATACAACAACAAGAGCGGTCAAAGTCTTACGTCTCAAGGTATGTTCCTCGGGCCATATAGACTCGCCTAACTATTGCAATAACTGTACGCCTTAAGAGCAACAATTCCTTAAGATAATCGCCCCAAAGCAACAAGCACCGTAGTCCACCAATCGGCTACGGCTTCTCAAGAAAATCATCACGTTCTAAAAATAAAGAGAAAACAAAAGAGAAGAGAATACATAGAACTTTCAAGTGAAATAAACGAATGAACAAGAGGCCAACTGTGTCATCAAAAGACCAGCCCAAATAACACTTTCAACGCCCCACCTGGGCGTGAATTATTTCAACGCCCAGGCCTGGGCGTCGAAAATGTACCCAGGCTCAAAAAAGGCCCTAACTTCTAGTGGGCCCTGCCATACTCATTTGACTTGAAAATTGCCGAAAGTCGCACCTCACGACTTTGTCAAAGTAGCACACCACTACAAAGATCGCTCGCACTTACGAGCACGATCCCAAACACGATCAAGGACATTACGAAATGCGTATCCCCAAGGAACCTCTTCAACAAGAAATGACCGTCAAGCACGAATTCTCGGGGGCTCGAAAGAAAATATAGAGTATACGAAGTTAAAAACAATATTCCCAGACTACGCTATACGAAGTCCCGTGTTTGGATGTCTCAAAAAATAAAAAATAAACCGGTTTACGACCTCAAGACAAAGGTCGCCGTTGATACCTATACATAGTCCCCTAATAAAGGACCCAGGTAATGGCAAAATTGAGCCTTAAGGACTAACTCAAAACCATAAAGGATGATGACCACAAGACAATGGTCCGTCTAAGCATGTTGTCAACCCACATTCAGGTTGCAACTAAATCCGAGCATCCCTCGAAAGAATTCCCTCCTACAAGAATAAATGAAAAGAAATTCTCAAAAGAAATCACAAGAAAAGAAATGAAATAGGGACTTGCCCACCTCAATCGGGCAAGATCGCGGCACACGAATCCCAAATCGAAAAGACGAATTCAGGTTCGCTCACCTCCAGCGAGCGGGGCGTCCACCCTTAGCGGACTGGGCTCGCCCACCTTCAGCGTGCGGGGTCTGCGTCACTAGCCGCGCAGGTCCTCAGTTTTCGACAAAAATAAAGTCTTCAAATTTAAAATAGGCTCGCCATCTTCAGCCGGCGGGGTCTACGCCACAAACCACGTAGGTCCTTATTTTCAAAAGGCACAAACAAATTTCAAAACAGATTCGTCCACTTCTATCGGACGGGGTGTCCACCCTTAGCGGACAGGTTCGCCATCTTCAGCCGGTGGGGTCTACGTCACAAACCGCGTAGGTCCTTATTTTCAAAACATCAAAACAGATTTGTCCACTTCTATCGGACGGGGCGTCCACCCTCAGCGGACAGGCTCGCCCACCTTCAGCGGGCGGGGTCTGCGTCACTAACCGCGCAGGTCCTTAGTCGCTGCAACGATAACTTTTTTCGGTTTTCCCTTTTTCCAAAAATTAAAGGATTGGTTTTCCGTTTTTCCAAAAAAGAACGATGTGCTGGATTTTCCTTCGTTTTACATCCCATAAAAACAAGGGGGTTTTCTCGTTTAGCTAGCCCTAAAAATGAGAATCTTAAAAAACGTTTTACCTCGTGATTGGGCTTGGCCAGGCCCAATTACACTTTATAGCTTTGATTTCGAAAAAACTCTGTAGCTACTCCCAATGACAAAGTGAGGGAGTTTCTACGCACCTTTAGATTCTTCCAAAGACAAAGTGAGGAAGTTTCTATACTATCAGTTGACAAATCCCAATGACACGTGAGGGATATGTCGACACTTCAAGTGATGACCCTTAAGTCAAATGTTATCACTCGGGGGCTCGTGAGACCCTCGCAAAACAGGTCACAATACACCGTGGCTTGTGTGACGCACTCCGTCTAATACTTTGACCATCGTCTTACTCCAAGACTCAGTCAAAGTGGGGGCTAACTGTAGACACCTACTTTTGTTCCCATTCCCGCAAGGGAAAGGTTCGATGATGAAAGCATAAAAACTCCACTTGACAACGCATCTCCTATAAAATAAACGAATCTCGATTCCCCTTTTCATTTCACCCGAAACCTGCTATTTATGGAAACCTGCTAAAAATAGTAACTGCTGTAAAAGGTAGCTTCTAAAAGTGGAAAATCATAAAAGATAGAAACCTGTCAGAATTAGGTGTTGCATTCCAACATAAATCCTAAATGAGATAGAAAACTGCGAGAATCCTATCCCTAATATGATTCAGAAATAAGAGTTACGTATTAATTAAAATCCTAACGAGCCTAGAGTTCGTAACGGGCCCAGACGCATTCCGTCATAAAATTGATACGCGCTAAAAGACTCGAATTAATCTCAAACTCTACGGATTTCAGGAATCCGAATCTGACTAAAGAAAACTGCCCAGACCCTATTTTCAACGCCTGGCTCTGGGCGCCGAAATCTTCGGCGCCCAGGCCCGGGCGCTGAAAATACTTGGGCACGTGTTTTTTCCTAATTCTTTGTGGATTAGAACTCTGCAATTCTATCTTTCCGCGAACTCTTCCCTATAAATAGGCCCCTAAATTCGACGTGAAAGGACACACAACAACACACAATTATATTCTGAGTATTGACTCCAACCCTTAGCCTAAGCCTATCGCTGCGAAACTGTTCACGCGTTCTGTCGCAATCGATCCATAAATCGAACAGAACGTATCCTGTCCCATAATTGAGATTCGTTAAATAAAAAGGAGAAATAGCAAAGTCAAAGTGGTTAGTTTTCTAAGAACCGTGATGCACCTCTCAAGGGTGCGTCGTAATGTGTCCCTTTTCGATGATTTAACTGCTTTCCTCGCCCTTTTTATGAATTGTTAAACTAACCTAATCTGATTGTTCTATCACGCCTAACAAATATGATATTTTTGGGAAATCGGATTATCATGCTAGGTCCCTTAATGCTATTTAAATCAGATAATCGGGATCGAATTAGTATTATATGTTGCATATTGCTAAAATCAACTCAGATTAGTTTAATAGTTAACGCATGTCCCTTCAATTATTTATGCTGAGCTAGTAAGGATATTATGCCTCTGGAGTTATCGACGAGCGAAGTACTCCTCTCGGTAGTTACAGTCCCCCGAACCCTCAATCTCTACCTTGCGGGTGTATATTGAGAGATCCCCACACCAGGGATCACAAGGGAACCTACGGCCGTCGTGGTCAAACATAATTGCACTCCCTTTATGTCACGATAACCGGGTTTTGTCAGTTTTTCTCATTGTCGTTAAAAACTGAATGGCGACTCCTATATTACTAGTCAATTGGGTGTATACTCACAGGAAATCCAATTACACTTGATTGAATAAAAGAATCGTCACACCCACGAGGGACGAGGTCACGCATTAGCCTCGCGCTTTTTCGACCCCCTCACAATGTGGTACACATTAAGTTGACTTTTGCTTTTGTCTTGTTTTCTCGGTTTGTTTTGGTCAAATTGATGTAGACGGTATTCTGTCTTGCTGAATTCTGAGCTTTTCTTTGTAGAATAGGGTTATTGATTGATTTGGGAACTTGTCAAGTATGGTGGCAGTTAATTGTTTTGCTGGCAGTTATGCATATATCTTTACAATGCATCGTATAAACTTATAGCCTATAACTCTGTAAATGATGTTTAGCTTATTCAGGTTCCGGTACGGTGAATGCTATACTCGATATATTAACATAAACAAGTTCAGTTAACTTTACTAGCATCTTTTTGAACAATAAATATATTGCATCTGCTCAACTCAAGTGTATATCAATGATTCACCTATCAAATATAAAACTCGCTTATAGAGTTATAGTGTTCCAATCTGAAACAGTCTCGACATAATGCTTGCTTTAATCTCTCTGGTTTCTTCACCAAACCTGTATCAGGCACATATCTGACCTAAATTCCATGTAAGTTCTTGAATCTAATCTTAGAATATTTCTAAGAATGCAATGAATTTCTTATACGTAGTGAGTCTGAGTGAAACCTCCCAATCAGGGACTGTGGGAGTCATCATCACCTATGCACTCATGTTTCAAACACTGACTAGTGTTGTTTTAGTTATTTCTTTCTCCAGGATACATTCACTATGAATCCCTTAATACTTCATCACCACATTTCTTCCACATTGCCGCTTTTCTGGATTACATATTATTCTGCGATTTTCTTGACCATGTTGGGATGGAGAAACACCAGCTAAATGGTGGACCATGTTTATCCGTTAATGTTTGTCGCTTCATATTTGTGAAAAACAATTCTTTGTCCTGTATAAATATGATGTGATATAATTCTTTTCTTCTATAAAATATTATGTTGGCTATTTGAGAAAAATTTAGGCAGGCAAGTCAGATTTCTCAGAGTTTGTGATGTTATGTGTAGCAGTCAAAACTCAGAAGAAATGGAATGCACCTCCCATGTGTGGGGAGCTTCAGATTTTGGTCTGAATGTGAAGATTGCTGTTGGTGTATTGTTTAAGGATTTCTGATTGGATTTGTAACTTTTTGAAGCTCTTCTGGATAGCTGATGGTGCGAGCTCATGGTTTCATTGCTTTACATGTTGAAGCCTTAGCTATTCTATGTGCGTGGTTTGCAAGCAGCATGCAGAGATGATGTTTAAAGCATTAAAATCTACACTGACTTTGCTAATGTTATTGCAGTCAGGAAGAAATAACCTTTTTCGGCAATGTTTTATTAGTAAGATTTGCTAGGTTGTTTGTTCTTGAAGCGCGTCTCTTAGCCACTAAGCTAGACAGAGCAAGGGATACTGATTGTATCTTCCTGTTTGTAATTAATGAGACAATGCCTTAAACTAGGAAGATTAGGTAGCATCTTAATATTCTAGCCTTTGTTTAATGATATTTGAACGTTGCTATGTGCCCGTTAATAGTCTGCTTCAAAATTGAGTGTAAACCAGACTTTGATCTCTTACTACTTCTATTCCTTTTTGTTTGTTCGATTTGCTTTTTTACACAGTATTTCAGATGCATGGATACCTCCAGAACATCTCAATACTAGTTGCATGTAAATAGACCTTTTACAAAAGTATACAGAGGACTTCTTACAAACGAACGAACAAATTCTAGACGAATGTCAGACTTTATATATATTTGGGCCATGTACATTATAGGTTAATATGATGCACCTTATAGGTTTGTGCAGTGTACTTTATATGTTGGTGCCATGTACCTTAAAGGTTTTAAGTTTTGATTAAGTTATTTATGTTTTGATTTGCACAAAAGAATATAATAACAACAACAACAATAATAACAACAACAACAACGATAATAATAATAATAATAATAATAATAATAATAATAATAATAATAATAATAATAATAATAATAATAATAATAATAATAATAATAATAATAATAATAATAATAATAATAATAATAATAATAGCAATTCTCTCAAGTTAGGCGATTAGGGCACGATTATGTGCGGTTAGCGTATCTTCACCGTCGTTAATCCGGTGGGCTACGACGTCAGCGTCGGCGGTCCAGGCGGTTCAGTTCCCAGGCGGCGTTTCCAGGAGTCGACGGGTTCTGGCAGGTGTTAGTCGGCGGTTGTCAGGCAATTTTTCTCTGGTGTCAGCAGGGGTTTGTGGCAGCAGGTGTCGACGCAAGCGAGAGTTTGTGACGGTTGTATTCCGGCGGCGGGTCTAGCCACGGTTCAGCGGGTTCGGCGGTGTAAACGTGGTGTTTTCAGGCGGTTTCATAGGCGGCTACAATTGCGTTTTGCGGTGGTTTCGGGTCCATTTTTCGACGGCAGTTTCAGGCAGCAGGGGGTTCTGTTTTCTCGTCAGTCAGCAGGGGGTCAGTTTTGGGTTATTCGTGGGGATTCAGGCGGGATTCTTCGGCAGTTTTGGGTCAGTTTCGGGACGGTTTGAAGCGTGTTTATTGGGCAGTTCGCGATCAGTTTCCGGCGACGTTGTGCGTTTGGTTTTTTTTGTGTGTTTGTTGCAGGTGTTTCCGGCATTGTTCGGGGGTGGCTTCTGCAGGCTAAGTCCGTTACTGGTGGCTTGGTGTCAAGGTGGTGCATACAATTAAGGGCGTGGTGGAATTAAGGGTGTGGTGTTGTTGTGTTGCGGGTGCATGCTGGAAGTAAGGGCGTTGTGTTGTTGTGTTGCAGGTGCATGCTTGGTGTCAAGGGGGTGGAATTAAGGGCGTGGTGTTTTGTTATAGTTTGGGTTTGCTGTGTTCGTTGGTGTGGGTGTGTAAGTGTGCTTGGCAGTGGGTACGTTGGTGTTACTTTTTGCTTGAAGTGCTTTGATATGCCGGCTTCCGTGGAGAAGTTTCATTGCCCTTTTGTGGGTCTCAGCGGGTGCCAGGATGGAGGTGGGCGTGGTTTGGTGAGGAGTTATCTGATCACTCACTTACGGGATCGTCATTGTTGCACTGGTGTGCGGGATGTAACCCGTCATTCCCTTACTACCAATTTGCAGGTTTTTACTACGGCTGAGGTGACCTTTCGTCGTATGGGAATTTGGTTATGTGGAGATTGTTTCAAGACGCATACTCATCGTATTAGGTGTCGGCATGGCAGTGGTTCTAGTTCGGTTTTTGTGGACCCACCTGATTCTGGGGATGGTACTATTCGTTTTACTCTCTACGGTATTCAAAAACCACAAGCTCCTGCTTCCGAGCTGTCTACTTCTGATGCGCCTCGAGAACAATATTTTTCTTTTGATGTTGCTCTTCTGGACACTTTATGGTCTAAGCGGTTGCGTTCTGTGAAATCCATCCCTCCCAAATGTCGTTTGGGTTTTTCGCGAGTTCTGAAAGGGGCGCTTGATAAGGTGATTTGCAGACCAGATGACATCGCTTGTTGGGTTCAGTTGCTCGTGTTACCTCTTTGTGTCCTCAAGACTTTTTCTCCACGAAGTAATCGTGAGTGTTCCTCCGGTGTTAGGCGGCGGCAACAGGAGGAGTGTATCACCTCTGCTATTCGTTCTTGGGGTGTGCCTGGCGGTTCTGAGCAACTTGTCATAGACACATTGGCTAGCGTGTCTGTTAGGTTATGATACATATGACAATTCATAAATCATGCGGAAAAACCATAAACCCAGGAAAACATATTATTTACACATAATCATTTAGCATAGATTAGATGCATACTCTTTGTTGCGTGCCTTCCCTAGCTGCGCCCGAACCGAACAAGAACAAGTCTTTAGGACTCCAAGTGTCGTCCCTCCGTAGATAGTCCACAGCACGTCCGGATCCGCCTTAAGATTGACCAACTAGAATCGCCCTTAAGGTACTATTATTTTCGGCACTTTATAGGCAAATGTGTGACTGAATTTTTCTCTCAAAAACTCACTTTGAATACTTTGAAACTTCTGTTATAAATTGTGAGCCCTAGCCTCATATTTATAGCGGTATGGAAAGGGAATCGAAATCCTATTCAGATACAAATTAATTAAACCTAGAATCCTACAAGAACTCTAATTTAATTAATTTATCAAATAGAATTAGGAATTTAATCATTAACCGAACTCTGCATGTTTTAGGAAACGTGCACGAACACAAACACTTGCACACACACGCACGGCAGCCACGATGGGCCCCATGCGTGCGCGCGAGCAGCAGCCCACTCAGCGCCCGCGCGCGCTGCGCGCTGCGCGTGCTGTGCGCGTTGTGCGCTGCGCGTGCTGTGCGCGCTGTGCGCGCTGCGCGCTGCGCGCAGCCTGCTGGGCCTGGCCTTGCGCTGGGCCTGGCGTGGCTGTTTGTGCGGCGCGCTTGGCTTGCTGGGCGATGGCCTGGCTTCGTGCTGGGCCTCGTCCGGCAGGCCTCGTCCGATGCTTATTCGTACGATGCGCTTCCGATTAAATTTTCCGATTCCGGAATTCATTTCCGATACGAACAATATTTAATATTTCCGATTCCGGAATTAATTTCCGTTTCGAACAAATATTTAATATTTCCGTTTCCGGAATTATTTTCCGATTCCGGTAATATTTCCGATTCTGACAATATTTCCGTTTCCGGCAATATTTCCGATTCTGGCAATATTTCCATTTCCGATAATATTTTCCGACACGTACCATGTTTCCGTTTCCGGCAACATCTACGACTTGGATAATATTTATATTTCCGATACGATCCATATTTCCGTTTCCGGCAATATCATCGTTTCCGGAGTATTCATTCCTTGCCTGTGACGATCTTAGCTCCCACTGAAACCAAGATCCGTCGGTTCCGAATATTCATAGATGGAGTATTTAATGCTATTAAATACTTGATCCGTTTACGTACTATTTGTGTGACCCTACGGGTTCAGTCAAGAGTAAGCTGTGGATTAATATCATTAATTCCACTTGAACTGAAGCGGCCTCTAGCTAGGCATTCAGCTCACTTGATCTCACTGAATTATTAACTTGTTAATTAATACTGAACCGCATTTATTAGACTTATCATAGAATGCATACTTGGACCAAGGGCATTATTTCCTTCAGTCTCCCACTTGTCCTTAGGGACAAGTGTGCATTTCCTAATTCCTTTGTCGCTCGATGCTTGCTCTTGAACATAAGGTAAGAGTTGTCATCCTTATTATGTCCAGAGGTGCTCCTCGGTTTCAGAGTTCAACTGATCAAATAAACAGATAATCATAGCCTATGATTCATCCGAGCACGGCCATGCATTTCACAGTTTCTAGCTCTCCGAGTGGCCTTGTACAACTTTTAAGCATCTCATCCCGATTTATGGGAGGACAATCCCAATCTTGCGATCTTGAGATTAGACTTCGTTTGATAGGTGATTACCTGAGCGTTGCCTTTATAGCCTCCTTTTACGGTGCGACGGTTGGTCAACGTCAAAGCAACCAGTTCTCAAACAAGTAATCTTCAAATCACTCAGGTATTGAGGATTTAGTGTCTAATAATTTAATGAAATTTACTTATGACAGACTTTCATCTCTTACAGTAAAGTTTCATAGGTCTCGTCCGATACTAGTCTTCCCAAAGTAAGTATCTATGCAAATGATTATGACATTGCCATGTCCACATAGTTCAAGAAACAGAACTACTAGTCATCTTGCATTCTAATCGTCTAACGTTTTCTATGCGTCCAATTTTATAGAAAACTCCGATTAGGGACCATTTTCAACCTTTGACATTCAAGTTCACTTGATAGACATTTCTTAGTCACAGGACTGGTCCTGACAGTCTATCTTGAATATATCGTCAAATTGAAGGGACTCATCATTTAATAAACCACAAATTAAATGGAAAAATGAATTCTTTTCATTTATTGTGAATGATTAACCGATAATGTTTTACAAAGATTTAAACTCTAAAACTTTAAAACATTAAACAGAGACATCAAAGCCATTCTCCAATATGCTTGATTCCCATAGCTGCAGTGTGCGAGTTGTGCTTCGCCTGCGGCAGAGGTTTAGTTAATGGATCTGATATGTTGTCATCAGTTCCAATTTTGCTTATCTCGACTTCTTTTCTTTCAACGAACTCTCGTAGAAGGTGAAATCTACGAAGTACATGCTTGACTCTCTGGTGGTGTCTAGGCTCTTTTGCCTGTGCAATAGCTCCGTTATTATCACAATACAGGGCTATTGGTCCTTTAATGGAGGGGACTACACCAAGTTCTCCTATGAACTTCCTTAGCCATATAGCTTCCTTTGCTGCTTCATGTGCAGCAATGTACTCCGCTTCAGTTGTAGAATCCGCAATGGTGCTTTGCTTAGCACTTTTCCAGCTTACTGCTCCTCCGTTGAGGCAGAAGACAAACCCAGACTGTGATCTGAAATCATCTTTGTCGGTTTGGAAACTTGCGTCCGTATAGCCTTTAACAATTAATTCATCATCTCCACCATAGACCAGGAAGTCATCTTTGCGCCTTTTCAGGTACTTCAGAATATTCTTGGCAGCAGTCCAATGCGCCTCTCCTGGGTCTGACTGGTATCTGCTCGTAGCACTGAGTGCGTACGCAACATCCGGGCGTGTACATATCATAGCATACATTATTGAACCAATCAATGATGCATATGGAATCCCATTCATTCGTCTACGCTCATCAAGTGTTTTTGGGCACTGAGTCTTGCTTAGAGTCATTCCATGAGACATGGGTAGGTAGCCTCGCTTGGAGTCCGCCATCTTGAACCTATCAAGCACCTTATTGATATAAGTGCTTTGACTAAGTCCAATCATCTTTTTAGATCTATCTCTGTAAATCTTGATGCCCAATATGTACTGTGCTTCTCCTAGATCCTTCATCGAAAAACATTTCCCAAGCCAAATCTTGACAGAGTTCAACATAGGAATGTCATTTCCGATAAGCAATATGTCGTCGACATATAATACTAGGAAAGCAATTTTGCTCCCACTGACCTTCTTGTATACACAAGACTCGTCCGCGTTCTTGATGAAACCAAAGTCACTGACTGCTTCATCAAAACGTATATTCCAGCTCCTGGATGCCTGCTTCAATCCGTAGATTGACTTCTTTAGCTTGCATACCTTTTTAGCATTCTTTGGATCCTCAAAACCTTCAGGCTGTGTCATAAACACAGTTTCTGTTAAAACGCCGTTTAAGAAAGCAGTTTTGACATCCATCTGCCATATTTCGTAATCGTAATATGCAGCGATTGCTAACATTATTCGAATAGACTTTAGCATTGCAACTGGTGAAAAGGTTTCATCGTAATCCACACCGTGGACTTGCCTGTAACCTTTTGCAACCAATCTAGCTTTGAAAACTTCAAGTTTCCCATCCTTGTCCTTTTTCAGTTTGAAAACCCATTTGCTTCCAATGGCTTGGTAGCCATCTGGCAAATCGACCAAATCCCATACTTGGTTTTCAGACATGGAGTCTAATTCAGATTGCATGGCTTCTTGCCATTGCTTGGAGCTAGGGCTCGTCATAGCTTGCTTGTAAGTCGCAGGTTCATCACTTTCAAGTAATAGAACGTCATAGCTCTCGTTCGTCAAAATACCTAAGTACCTTTCCGGTTGAGATCTATATCTTTGCGATCTACGCGGGGTAACATTTCTAGATTGACCATGATTCTCACCAGATTCTTCTAAAGATCTCTGAGTTTCATCCTGAATGTCATCTTGAGCATTCTCTAGAGTTTGTTGTTCGACTCGAATTTCTTCGAGGTCTACTTTTCTCCCACTTGTCATTTTGGAAATGTGATCCTTCTCCAAAAAGACACCATCTCGAGCAACAAACACTTTGTTCTCAGATGTATTGTAGAAGTAATACCCCTTTGTTTCCTTTGGATAGCCCACAAGGATACATTTGTCAGATTTTGGATGAAGTTTGTCTGAAATTAATCGTTTGACGTATACTTCACATCCCCAAATCTTAAGAAAAGACACATTTGGAGGCTTTCCAAACCATAATTCGTATGGAGTCTTTTCGACAGCTTTAGACGGAGCTCTATTTATAGTGAGTGCAGCTGTATTTAGTGCATGTCCCCAAAATTCTAATGGAAGTTCGGCCTGACCCATCATTGACCTGACCATGTCTAGCAAGGTTCTGTTCCTCCGTTCTGACACACCGTTCCATTGTGGTGTTCCAGGAGGAGTCAATTCTGATAGAATTCCACATTCTTTCAGATGGTCATCAAATTCATAGCTCAGATATTCACCGCCTCTATCAGACCGCAGTGCCTTAATCTTCTTGCCTAATTGATTCTCTACTTCACTCTGAAATTCCTTGAATTTGTCAAAGGATTCAGACTTATGCTTCATTAGGTAGACATAACCATACCTACTGAAGTCATCAGTGAAAGTGATAAAGTAGCTGAAACCACCTCTAGCATTTGTACTCATTGGTCCACATACATCTGTATGGATTAAACCCAATAGTTCATTTGCTCTTTCTCCAACTTTAGAGAAAGGTTGCTTTGTCATTTTGCCAAGTAAACATGATTCGCATTTACCATAATCCTCTAAGTCAAATGGTTCTAGAATTCCTTCCTTTTGAAGTCTTTCTAAGCGTTTCAAGTTTATATGGCCTAATCGACAATGCCACAGATAGGTGAGATCTGAATCATGCTTTTTGGCCTTTTTGGTATTTATGTTATATACTTGTTTGTCGTGATCTAATAAATAAAGTCCATTGACTAATCTAGCAGATCCATAAAACATCTCTTTAAAATAAAACGAACAACTATTGTCTTTTATTATAAAGAAAAATCCCTTAGCATCTAAGCAAGAAACTGAAATGATGTTTTTAGTAAGACTTGGAACATGGAAACATTCTTCCAGTTCCAAAACTAGCCCAGAGGGCAACGACAAATAGTAAGTTCCTACGGCTAATGCAGCAATCCGTGCTCCATTTCCCACTCGTAGGTCGACTTCACCCTTGCTTAACTTTCTACTTCTTCTTAGTCCCTGTGGATTGGAACATAAGTGTGAGCCACAACCTGTATCTAATACCCAAGAAGTTGAATTAGCAAGTATACAGTCTATAACGAAAATACCTGAAGATGGAACGACTGTTCCGTTCTTCTGATCTTCCTTTAGCTTCAAGCAATCTCTCTTCCAATGCCCCTTCTTCTTGCAGTAGAAGCATTCGGATTCAGAAGTGGGTTGACTGACCTTTCTCTTTGCAGATTTGGCGCCAGTTTGCTTAGTTGGGCTGGCTTTGTTGCCACCTTTCTTAGCATTCCTCTTCTTTCCAGATTTCTTGAACTTACCCCCACGCACCATAAGCACATCCTGCTTATCACTTTTGAGCGTCTTTTCAGCGGTCTTCAGCATACCGTGAAGCTCAGTGAGCGTTTTGTCCAGACTATTCATACTGTAGTTCAGTTTGAACTGATCATACCCGCTATGAAGAGAATGGAGGATGGTGTCTATAGCCATTTCCTGAGAAAATTGCTGATCCAGCCGACTCATATTCTCAATGAGTCCAATCATTTTGAGAACATGTGGACTTACGGGCTCGCCTTTCTTAAGCTTGGTCTCAAGAATTTGCCTATGAGTCTCGAATCTTTCGACTCGAGCCAGATCTTGGAACATGTTCTTCAACTCACTAATGATTGTGAAAGCATCTGAGTTGATGAACGTTTTCTGCAGATCCGCACTCATGGTGGCGAGCATTAGACATTTCACATCCTTGTTGGCATCAATCCAACGATTGAGGGCTGCCTGAGTGACCCCGTCGCCTGCAGCTTCGGGCATCGCCTCATCTAGGACATACTCCTTTTCTTCCTGCATAAGAACTATTTGCAAGTTCCTTTGCCAGTCAAGGAAGTTTTTCCCGTTCAACTTCTCCTTTTCGAGAATTGATCGAATGTTGAATGAATTGTTGTTTGCCATATTAAAACTACAATTGAAAAGAATAAACAAATAAATAACCATTCACAGTTTCTCTTAATAAACTTTAAATTCTAGCATACATGCATAATTCAATGTTTATTAAGAATTTTATTCAAATTATGTGTTCCGGCAGGTGTGAATAAAATGATTCCAAGATCCTAAAATCATTGAAGAACTAAGCACAGTTTGTCGACTTAATCCTAGAACATCTTAGGTAAGCAAAAGCCTTTTGCTAATAGTCTAGAAACTATTCTTGGTTGATAGGTACGTCTAAGTACTTATTAGGTAAACCTATCGAATTTGCCACGACATAAAAGGACTCCTTACTTATATCGTTGAGTTTCACCAAAACTAACATGTACTCACAATTATTTGTGTACCTTGCCCCTTTAGGACCAATAAGTAACACCTCGTTGAGCGAAAACTATTACTAGATTGATGTAAAGGATATCCAAGCAAGTGTATATTTTGGCATGGCACCTTTTAACTCAATTTTTAAGTTTGGAACTTAAGGCTCTTACTATGTTGGTTAGATTTTAAGTGAACTAAAATCCTTAATCATGCAACATAATCAAGCTTTTGATCTCATGCATTTTAAGACATATTTAAAACAATAAATAACTTAAAACATGCATAAGATATTTGTGATCTAGTATGGCCCGACTTCATCTTGAAGCTTTGACTTCAAAGTCCGTCTTGAAAATCTCCGTGGGAGGCACCATTTTCTTCAAATAGGATAAGCTATAACTAATTACAACTATTTGATGGTTCGCAGACCATATTTGAATTGAAAAATAACTTTGGTACTTTAGACCAATTACATTCAAATTAATGGTACGCAGACCATATTTTCTATCCTATTTGGCCATACTAGTCACTTCATAACCTGCAAAACAGTACATATACAATATATACCATTCACCCATTCATTATCATGAATGGCCCACATAGCTGGTTAGTAAAACACATTATGCATCACGTAAACATTTGCAGCAATTAATCAAGGGCACCAATAATCTACCAATTATTCAGTCCTTATTAATTCTAATCAAGTTGTTTTAACCTTAAGGATTTGTAGACCTAATCAAGAGTTTATGACTAAAAAGCGCTCCCACTTAAACCAATAAATTCATATGCTTTACCAATTTTAAACATAAAAATGTATTTCTAGTCTAACCGGAAACATACAAATTTAATTAAAATTTAAAGCTCATATAAATTTATAATTGAATCCAAAAAGTTTAATTTAATTTCAGTCGCATTTAAATTAATTCATGATTTTAATTTTAGTAAAATAATTAGAATAAATAACATTTATTATAATTATAATATTCAAAATTAAAATCCAAGAAAATAATTTAAATTATTAATTTTAAAATTAATTAAAATTACGTGAACTGAAATTTTCAAATTAAACATTCAAAACGATCTAATCGTAACGCAAACATCCAACGCATTGCACGCCCATGGGCCGCACGCACACAGCCATCGCTGGCCATGTGCGCGCAGCCCATGCGCTCGTCGCATAGCTGCTGCATCTCCATCGCAAGCCATCGCACGCTGTGGTGCTTGCTGCGCGCGCGCCAGCGCTCGTCGCACGCGAGCCATCGCTCGCTGGGCGCGCGACATCGCTCGCTGTGCGCGCGAGATCGCTCGCTGGGCGCGCGACATCGCTCGCTGTGCGCGCGAGCCATCGCTCGCTGGGCGCGCGAGCAATGCTAGGCGCAGCGCTCGTGGCACGCGAGCTTGCGCTCGCTGCGCGCTCGCTGCGCGCTCTTGTGCGAGGCAGCGCGCGTTGTGGCGCAGCTCGCTTGCTGCCCACACGCGACTGCCTTGGCTCGCCCTACGCCCATGCCCATTCGTCCATTGGTCGTGGCACACGACACAAGGCAGGGCTGCTGCCTTGTGCTCGTGCACTACGCCCTTGCTCATTGCATTCGTGCCGCACGGGCGACGAGCTCCCTTGCTCGTCGTCGCATGCCCGCATTATACAACACCCCTTAAGGGTAACACGAAGCGTCCATTGCTTCGTGCGTGCAAGTTATATGAACGAATCGCATAAAATTTTAAAATTTATATTTAAAATTAATGACAAATTAATAAATAATATTAATTTCATAATTTTAGGGCGAAAAAATCGAAAATTTATTATCCAATTGATTTCCGATTGTTATGGATTCAAGTCTAGGTCATAAAAATTTAAAATTTATCGTAAATTTACAATTTTTATGGTGGTTTTTAATCATAGGTTTCTAATTAAATTACAATTAATTATGAAAATCAAATTAATTCTAAATTATTCTAATTTTCAACAAATTAATCATAATTAATAATTAGATTGCATAATTAACAAGACTAGGCATTCAAACTTGTTAAACATATGCAGTAGGTCAATCAAAAATTCAAGATTTATCAACAAGAATCGCAAATATTTAATTTAACATCTTAAATTTACGAAATTTTGCATTCGAAAAACTAAAACCTTCGAAAAGTCATAGTTAGGCTTCGAATTTGAGAATTCTGGGTTCGGCAGAAAAATACTCTTTTTGTCAAAATTTTAGAATGCCTTTTACATGCGGAATTGACACAAAAATCACTCAATTCGGATGAGTAACGAAGAAACTGCCGAAAAACTGCGTACGTATAATTAAATAAACGCAATTTGCAATTAATTAACAATTACGAAAATTAATCACCCCTTTTAATTCTTGCAAATTTGTAATATTTAACCATGTTCATGCAATTTAGATTATGAAAATAATAAGGGGCTCGTGATACCACTGTTAGGTTATGATACATATGACAATTCATAAATCATGCGGAAAAACCATAAACCCAGGAAAACATATTATTTACACATAATCATTTAGCATAGATTAGATGCATACTCTTTGTTGCGTGCCTTCCCTAGCTGCGCCCGAACCGAACAAGAACAAGTCTTTAGGACTCCAAGTGTCGTCCCTCCGTAGATAGTCCACAGCACGTCCGGATCCGCCTTAAGATTGACCAACTAGAATCGCCCTTAAGGTACTATTATTTTCGGCACTTTATAGGCAAATGTGTGACTGAATTTTTCTCTCAAAAACTCACTTTGAATACTTTGAAACTTCTGTTATAAATTGTGAGCCCTAGCCTCATATTTATAGCGGTATGGAAAGGGAATCGAAATCCTATTCAGATACAAATTAATTAAACCTAGAATCCTACAAGAACTCTAATTTAATTAATTTATCAAATAGAATTAGGAATTTAATCATTAACCGAACTCTGCATGTTTTAGGAAACGTGCACGAACACAAACACTTGCACACACACGCACGGCAGCCACGATGGGCCCCATGCGTGCGCGCAAGCAGCAGCCCACTCAGCGCCCGCGCGCGCTGCGCGCTGCGCGTGCTGTGCGCGCTGTGCGCTGCGCGTGCTGTGCGCGCTGTGCGCGCTGCGCGCTGCGCGCAGCCTGCTGGGCCTGGCCTTGCGCTGGGCCTGGCGTGGCTGTTTGTGCGGCGCGCTTGGCTTGCTGGGCGATGGCCTGGCTTCGTGCTGGACCTCGTCCGGCAGGCCTCGTCCGATGCTTATTCGTACGATGCGCTTCCGATTAAATTTTCCGATTCCGGAATTCATTTCCGATACGAACAATATTTAATATTTCCGATTCCGGAATTAATTTCCTTTTCGAACAAATATTTAATATTTCCGTTTCCGGAATTATTTTCCGATTCCGGTAATATTTCCGATTCTGACAATATTTCCGTTTCCGGCAATATTTCCGATTCTGGCAATATTTCCATTTCCGATAATATTTTCCGACACGTACCATGTTTCCGTTTCCGGCAACATCTACGACTTGGATAATATTTATATTTCCGATACGATCCATATTTCCGTTTCCGGCAATATCATCGTTTCCGGAGTATTCATTCCTTGCCTGTGACGATCTTAGCTCCCACTGAAACCAAGATCCGTCGGTTCCGAATATTCATAGATGGAGTATTTAATGCTATTAAATACTTGATCCGTTTACGTACTATTTGTGTGACCCTACGGGTTCAGTCAAGAGTAAGCTGTGGATTAATATCATTAATTCCACTTGAACTGAAGCGGCCTCTAGCTAGGCATTCAGCTCATTTGATCTCACTGAATTATTAACTTGTTAATTAATACTGAACCGCATTTATTAGACTTATCATAGAATGCATACTTGGACCAAGGGCATTATTTCCTTCAGTGTCTCCCTCTCTATTGGATGTTGACGATGACCATGATTTGGCGGAGCGTAATATTAAGCAATGCAAGAGAAAGATTTCTGACGGTCACTACACTGCTGCCGTTAGGGTTCTTTCTTCCTCAGGTCTTGCCCCTTACGATGATGCTACTCTTGCAGATTTACAAGCAAAGCACCCTTCCGTTCCGGTCCCTACCTTACCGGATAACCCTGTTGATCATCACCTTTCTGCTTCCTCCGCTGTTGTTTTGGAGCAGATTATGGGCTTTCCGCGTGGTACTTCGTGCGGTAGAGATGGCTTGCGTGCTCAGCACCTTTTGGATTGCTTGGGTGGTGCTGCTGTAGCTGTTTCTGATGAGTTGGTGGATGCTATCACTCAGGTAGTTAATCTCTTTCTTGCTGGGAAGTGTCCCGCTGAGCTTGGAGGATACATTGCTAGTGCTCCTCTTACGCCATTGGTTAAGCCTGGTGGGGGTGTTCGGCCTATTGCGGTGGGTACTATTTGGAGGCGCCTTGTTTCTAAGGTCGGGGCTGCTTTGATTGGTCCGCGTTTAGGAAACTACTTTGGAGGTCTGCAGTTTGGTGTTGGGGTTCCAGCAGGTGGTGAGGCCATTCTTCATGCTGTCAATCGGTTGGTTGAGGCTCGTGGGGCCGATGTTGGCCTATCTATGTTATTGGTGGATTTTCAGAATGCTTTCAATTTAGTTGATCGATCGGCTTTGTTGCGTGAGGTTCGGCTCCATTGTCCTGCTCTTTCGCGTTGGGTTGAATTCTGCTACTCTTCTCCAGCGCGGCTGTATTATGGGGAGCATACCTTGTGGTCTTGTCAGGGTGTGCAGCAAGGGGATCCTCTCGGCCCTTTGCTTTTTTCTCTGGTTCTACATCCATTGGTGTGTCGAATTCGAGACTCATTTGATCTATCTCTTCAGGCATGGTACTTGGACGATGGCACTATTGTTGGTGACACTTTGGTGGTTGGGCAGGTCTTGGAGTTGATTTTGGAGGAGGGGCCTCGTTTAGGTCTCCATGTTAATGTTGGGAAGACGGAGGTTTTCTGGCCTTCGGAGGACCCACGCTGTCGTCTAGAGGGTGTCTTTCCTACGGATATTGCTCGTCCTGAGCTTGGTGTTAAGTTGCTTGGTGGCCCAGTCAGTACGGATTCTTCTTTTTGTAAGGAGGTTGTTTCGCAGCGTGTGTCGAAGACTGTTGTGTTGATGGATGCTGTAGCCAAGCTTAATGATCCCCAGTGTGAGTTGTTGCTTCTTCGTGCGTGTACTGGAGTTTCTAAACTCTACTTTGCTATGCGCACTTGTCCGCCTCATCTTTTCGAAGCGGCCCAATTATCTTTTGATGTGGCTCTGCGGGCTTCTTTAGAGCGCATCGTGGTTGCTTCGGGACCTGGGTTCGGTGACTGGCAATGGCGCCTTGCCACCTTGCCTTATTCTTATGGAGGATTGGGTGTTTATTCAGCAGGTGATGTTCGGCATTATGCTTTTCTTGCATCCCGTTTGCAGTCTTCTGGTTTGCAGGATTCGCTTCTTCGGCTTTCAGGTGTTGAAGGTCCGGGACCGGCCTTTGATGATGCTCTTGGTCTTTTCAACAGGACCGTGGAGACCGACCTTATGCGTAGCCCTAGTGAGATCGCTGCCCCCAGACTCATGAAGAAATTGGCAGACATATATTTCACGAAGGTTATTGCTGATGTGGAATCCGCCTACTCCTTATCTTCACGTCTTGTTGCCCTATGGAAATCTCAGCAGGGGGATCACTCCTCAGCTTGGTTGCGGGCAGTCCCCATCTCGGGGTTAGGCCAGACTATGAACGGTAAGACTTATCGTTCGGTTCTTTGCTATCGGTTGGGTATTCCGTTGTTCTCTGATTCGACGCCGTGCTCTGCTTGCTCTCGGGTTTTCGACGGGGACATTTATGGGGATCATGCCGTGTCTTGTGCTGGGATTGTGGGTATCAAACATCGTCATAATGTTGTTCGTGATACCCTTTTGGATATTTGCTATCGGTCGGGGATTTCTGCTCGCAAGGAGGTTGATGTTGGGCTGACTAGTGAGAGCGATGGAGCTCTTCGTCCTGCAGATATATTGCTTTACTCATGGGATGGCGGTCTAGATGTGTGTGTTGACTTGACTGGGTCTTCCCCTATGACGCAATCTGGGTTGTCAGGCTTCATTCCGGGTCGGGTTGTGGCGGTTGCAGCTCAGCGGAAGCAGGATAAGTATGCGGCACGTTGTAGGGCTTTGGGTTACGGTTTCTTTCCTTTTTCCTTCTCTTCTTTTGGGGAATTAGAGAAAGGGGTTGTTTCTTTGCTGAAGCGGGTTCAGGCGTACTCCAGGGCTCAGGACATTGGGGCACGGGCAGCTGCCCACATTTTCAGCAGGATCGGGTTCGCCATAGCTAGAGGAGTGGGGGCCCAGATTGTATCTCGGCTCCCCTCCAACTTCTTGTAGTTCACTTGATCTTTATAGCTTGTTAATCTTGTAACGTTATAATAATAATAATAATAATAATAATAATAATAATAATAATAATAATAATAATAATAATAATATTATTATTATTATTATTATTATTATTATTAATAATATTATTATTATTATTATTATTATTATTAATACATCAAATAATAATATGAAAACCTAAAATAAACTAATATTTAAAACTAATTGCTAAATTCAAGATTCGCTCTTGTTCAAATCGAGTTTAGATCTTCGGTTCGGATCGGTTAGAGTTGATTTCAAATTTACAAGTACTTTCGGTTCGGGTTAACCTATATGTCATGTATCATATAGGTTAGTATGACGTACTTTTTAAGTTTTTATGATGTACTTTATAGGTATTTATGACATATCTTATATGTTTGTGTCATGTACCTTATATATTCGTGACATGTACTTTATATGTTCGTGACATGTACCATATAGCTTTGTATGTTGTACTTTATAGGTTAGTAACATGTATGTTATAAGATTCTATAACGTACCATACAGGTTTGTGTCATGTACCATATAGGTTTGGGTCATGTACCTTATAGGTTTGTGCCATGTACTTTAGATGTTGGTGTACCTTATAGGTTTCGAGTTTTAATTACGTTACTTATTTTCCAATTTGCACAAAAGAGTATAAATTTATGAAAATAATAATAATAATAATAATAATAATAATAATAATAATAATAATAATAATAATAATAATAATAATAATAATAATAATAATAATAATAATAATAATAATAATAATAATAATAATAATAATAATAATAATAATAATAATAATAATAATAATAATAATAATAATAATAATAATAATTATAATAATAATAATAATAATAATAATAATAATAATAATAATAATAATAATAATAATAATAATAATAATAATAATAATAATAATAATAATAATAATAATAATAATAATAATAATAATAATAATAATAATAATAATAATAATAATAATAATAATAATAATAATAATAATAATAATAATAATAATAATAATAATAATAATAATAATAATAATAATAATAATAATAATAATAATAATAATAATAATAATAATAATAATAATAATAATAATAATAATAATAATAATAATAATAATAATAATAATAATAATAATAATAATAATAATAATAATAATAATAATAATAATAATAATAATAATAATAATAATAATAATAATAATAATAATAATAATAATAATAATAATAATAAAATAATAATAATAATAATAATAATAATAGTAATAATATGAAAAGCAAAAATAAACTAGCATTTAAAACTAATTGCTAAATTCAAGTTTCTCTGTTGTTGAAATCGATTTTGGATCTTTGGTTCGGGTGTATTTAAGTTCTACAAGTATTTTTGGTTCAGGTGAACCTATATTCCATGTATCATATACGTTAGTATGACGTACATTATAAGTTTTTATGATGTACCTTATAGGTTATTGTCATGTACATTATAGGTTTGTGCCATGTACCTTATAAATTAGTATGACGTACCTTATAGGTTCTTAAAATGTACCTTATAGGTTTACATGATGTACCTTATAGGTTTGCATGATGTACCTTATAGATTATTGTCATGTACATTATAGGTTTGTGCCATGTGCCTTATAACTTATTATGACGTACCTTATATATTTTTATGATGTACCATATAGATTTGCATCATGTACCTTATATATTTTTATGACGTACCTTATAGGTTTGCATGATGTACTTTATAGGTTTGCGTCATGTACCTTATGAGTTCATCCCATGTACCTTATATGATTGTGTCACGTCCCTTATAGATTATTGTCATGTACATTATATGTTTGCTTCATGTACCGTATATCGTTTTGTCATGTACCGCATAGCGTTGTGTCATGTATCTTATAGGTTGGTCCCATGTACCTTATAAGTTAGTATGATGTACCTTATATGTTAGTATGATGTCCCTTATAAGCTTCTATGATGTACCTTTTAGGTATGTGACATGTACCTTATAGATTTTGCATGATAATAATAATAACAGTAATAATAATAATAATAATAATAATAATAATAACAACAAAAATAATAATAATAATAATAACAATAATAATAATAATAATAATAATAATAATAAAAAATTCTCTCTCACTAGTAGGGCGATTAGGGCACGATGGTGTTCCTCGCCATCTTCTCCGGCGACGTTTAGTGCTACCCCGCGACGTTTAGTGTTATCCGGCGGTGGTTCCACGGCGGTTCAGCGTTCCCGCAAAGGTATTCGGCGGTTATAGGTGCAGTTCTCAGGAGAATTTTCAGCGGTTTTGGTCGACATTTTCAGTGCAATTCTCAGGCGTATCACAGGGGGTTCAGGCGCAGGTTTAGGTTGTCCATTTCCGGCAACATCGATACCAGATTACGGCGAGTTTATCGGTGGTTCTGCGATCCCACGAAGGTTTTTGGAGCAAGTGTTTGGTGCAAGTGTTCGGCGAATAATTCATTGCAATACTGGGCGGTTATTGCGGGTTTCAGGTGACGATTACGTACGGTGAAGGTTCACCGGCAGTTTCCAGGCGGGTCTCAGGCGTGGTGGTCTTGGTTTCGGTCCACTTTCTCAGGCGGTTTTCGAGTATTTGCTGCAGTTTTGGTGCGGTTTTCGAGTATTTGGTGCTGTTTTCAGGCGACGGTTTTCGAGTGGTTGTTGGCGGCATTCAGGTGGGTGGTGCTGTTAGGGCAGCGTGGTGGATTTTGAGTCCGGCGATTACGTGGGTTGTTCGGCAGTTTACCGTTTTGCGGTGCATTGTGGGTTGTTCGGCAGTTTTGCCGTTTCGTGGGTTGTTCGGCAGCGTGTTCTGTTTTGCAGCAATTCAGTTTAACGGCAATTTTGGTTCTTTGTCCAGCAGTTCAGTTTTGCTTTGGTTCTTTGTCCAGCAGTTCCGGCAATTTTGTTGTTTCATCTTGGTGCAGGAGTTGTTACAATTGTAGGGGTTGTTACATTTTGGTGCTGGGGGTTGGTACATTTGCAGGGGTTCATTTGGGTTCATTTTGGACATAAAGGGTGCTTTGTGTGGGGTTCATTTTGTTTTCTTCCTGTTTTGTCCAGTTGTTGACGTGCTTTGATATGGCGGCTACCGTGGAGAAGTTTCATTGCCCTTTTGTGGGTCTTAGCGGGTGCCAGGATGGCGGTGGGCGTGGTTTGGTAAGGAGTTCTCTGATCACTCACTTACGGGATCGCCATTGTTGCTCTGATGTGCGGGATGTAACCCGTCAGTCCCTTGCTACCAATTTGCAGGTTTTTACTTCGGCTGAGGTTACCTTTCGTCGTATGGGAATTTGGTTATGTGGAGATTGTTTCAAGACGCATACTCATCGTATTAGGTGTCGGCATGGCAGTGGTTCTAGTACGGTTTTTGTGGACCCCCCTGATTCTGGGGTTGGTACTATTCGTTTTACTCTCTACGGTATTCAAAAACCTCAAGCTCCTGCTTCCGAGCTCTCTACTTCTGATGCGTCTCGAGAACAATATTTTTCTTTTGATGTTGCTCTTCTGGACACTTTATGGTCTAAGCGGTTGCGTTCTGTGAAATCCATCCCTCCCAAATGTCGTTTGGGTTTTTCGCGAGTTCTGAAAGGGGCGCTTGATAAGGTGATTTGCAGACCAGATGACATCGCTTGTTGGGTTCAGTTGCTCGTGTTACCTCTTTGTGTCCTCAAGACTTTTTCACCACGGAGTAATCGTGAGTGTTCCTCCGGTGTTAGGCGGCGGCAACAGGAGGAGTGTATCACCTCTGCTATTCGTTCTTGGGGTGTGCCTGGCGGTTCTGAGCAACTTGTCATAGACACATTGGCTAGCGTGTCTCCCTCTCTATTGGATGTTGACGATGACCATGATTTGACGGAGCGTAATATTAAGCAATGCAAGAGAAAGATTTCTGACGGTTACTACACTGCTGCCGTTCGGGTCCTTTCTTCCTCAGGTCTTGCATCTTACGATGATGCTACTCTTGCAGATTTACAAGCAAAGCACCCTTCTGTTCCGGTCCCTACCTTACCGGATATCCCTGTTGATCATCACCTTTCTGCTTTCTCCGCTGTTGTTTTGGAGCAGATTATGGGCTTTCCGCGTGGTACTTCGTGCGGTAGAGATGGCTTGCGTGCTCAGCACCTTTTGGATTGCTTGGGTGGTGCTGCTGTAGCTGTTTCTGATGAGTTGGTGGATGCTATCACTCAGGTAGTTAATCTCTTTCTTGCTGGAAAGTGTCCCGCTTTGCTTGGAGGATACATTGCTAGTGCTCCTCTTACGCCATTGGTTAAGCCTGGTGGGGGTGTTCGGCCTATTGTTGTGGGTACTATTTGGAGGTGCCTTGTTTCTAAGGTCGGGGCTGCTTTGATTGGTCCGCGTTTAGGAAACTACTTTGGAGGTCTGCAGTTTGGAGTTGGGGTTCCAGCAGGTGGTGAGGCCATTCTCCATGCTGTCAATCGGTTGGTTGAGGCTCGTGGGGCCGATGTTGGCCTATCTATGTTATTGGTGGATTTTCAGAATGCTTTCAATTTAGTTGATCGATCGGCTTTGTTGCGTGAGGTTCGGCTCCATTGTCCTGCTCTTTCGCGTTGGGTTGAATTCTGCTACTCTTCTCCAGCGCGGCTGTATTATGGGGAGCATACCTTGTGGTCTTGTCAGGGTGTGCAGCAAGGGGATCCTCTCGGCCCTTTGCTTTTTTCTCTGGTTCTACATCCATTGGTGTGTCGAATTCGAGACTCATTTGATCTATCTTTTCAGGCATGGTACTTGGACGATGGCACTATTGTTGGTGACACTTTGGTGGTTGGGCAGGTCTTGAAGGAAATAATGCCCTTGGTCCAAGTATGCATTCTATGTTAAGTCTAATAAATGCGGTTCAGTATTAATTAACAAGTTAATAATTCAGTGAGATCAAGTGAGCTGAATGCCTAGCTAGAGGCCGCTTCAGTTCAAGTGGAATTAATGATATTAATCCACAGCTTACTCTTGACTGAACCCGTAGGGTCACACAAATAGTACGTAAACAGATCAAGTATTTAATAGCATTAAATACTCCATCTATGAATATTCGGAACCGACGGATCTTGGTTTCAGTGGGAGCTAAGATCGTCACAGGCAAGGAATGAATACTCCGGAAACGATGATATTGCCGGAAACGGAAATATGGATCGTATCGGAAATATAAATATTATCCAAGTCGTAGATGTTGCCGGAAACGGAAACTTGGTACGTGTCGGAAAATATTATCGGAAATGGAAATATTGCCAGAATCGGAAATATTGCCGGAAACGGAAATATTGTCAGAATCGGAAATATTACCGGAATCGGAAAATAATTCCGGAAACGGAAATATTAAATATTTGTTCGAAACGGAAATTAATTCCGGAATCGGAAATATTAAATATTGTTCGTATCGGAAATGAATTCCGGAATCGGAAAATTTAATCGGAAGCGCATCGTACGAATAAGCATCGGACGAGGCTTGCCGGACGAGGCCCAGCACGAAGCCAGGCCATCGCCCAGCAAGCCAAGCGCGCCGCACAAAAAGCCACGCCAGGCCCAGCGCAAGGCCAGGCCCAGCAGGCTGCGCGCAGCGCGCAGCGCGCACAGCACACGCAGCGCACAGCGCGCACAGCACGCGCAGCGCGCAGCGCGCGCGGGCGCTGAGTGGGCTGCTGCTCGCGCGCACGCATGGGGCCCATCGTGGCTGCCGTGCGTGTGTGTGCAAGTGTTTGTGTTCGTGCACGTTTCCTAAAACATGCAGAGTTCGGTTAATGATTAAATTCCTAATTCTATTTGATAAATTAATTAAATTAGAGTTCTTGTAGGATTCTAGGTTTAATTAATTTGTATCTGAATAGGATTTCGATTCCCTTTCCATACCGCTATAAATATGAGGCTAGGGCTCACAATTTATAACAGAAGTTTCAAAGTATTCAAAGTGAGTTTTTGAGAGAAAAATTCAGTCACACATTTGCCTATAAAGTGCCGAAAATAATAGTACCTTAAGGGCGATTCTAGTTGGTCAATCTTAAGGCGGATCCGGACGTGCTGTGGACTATCTACGGAGGGACGACACTTGGAGTCCTAAAGACTTGTTCTTGTTCGGTTCGGGCGCAGCTAGGGAAGGCACGCAACAAAGAGTATGCATCTAATCTATGCTAAATGATTATGTGTAAATAATATGTTTTCCTGGGTTTATGGTTTTTCCGCATGATTTATGAATTGTCATATGTATCATAACCTAACAGTGGTATCAGAGCCCCTTATTATTTTCATAATCTAAATTGCATGAACATGGTTAAATATTACAAATTTGCAAGAATTAAAAGGGGTGATTAATTTTCGTAATTGTTAATTAATTGCAAATTGCGTTTATTTAATTATACGTACGCAGTTTTTCGGCAGTTTCTTCGTTACTCATCCGAATTGAGTGATTTTTGTGTCAATTCCGCATGTAAAAGGCATTCTAAAATTCGAAGCCTAACTATGACTTTTCGAAGGTTTTAGTTTTTCGAATGCAAAATTTCGTAAATTTAAGATGTTAAATTAAATATTTGCGATTCTTGTTGATAAATCTTGAATTTTTGATTGACCTACTGCATATGTTTAACAAGTTTGAATGCCTAGTCTTGTTAATTATGCAATCTAATTATTAATTATGATTAATTTGTTGAAAATTAGAATAATTTAGAATTAATTTGATTTTCATAATTAATTGTAATTTAATTAGAAACCTATGATTAAAAACCACCATAAAAATTGTAAATTTACGATAAATTTTAAATTTTTATGACCTAGACTTGAATCCATAACAATCGGAAATCAATTGGATAATAAATTTTCGATTTTTTCGCCCTAAAATTATGAAATTAATATTATTTATTAATTTGTCATTAATTTTAAATATAAATTTTAAATTTTTATGCGATTCGTTCATATAACTTGCACGCACGAAGCAATGGACGCTTCGTGTTACCCTTAAGGGGTGTTGTATAATGCGGGCATGCGACGACGAGCAAGGGAGCTCGTCGCCCATGCGGCACGAATGCAATGAGCAAGGGCGTAGTGCACGAGCACAAGGCAGCAGCCCTGCCTTGTGTCGTGTGCCACGACCAATGGACGAATGGGAATGGGCGTAGGGCGAGCCAAGGCAGTCGCGTGTGGGCAGCAAGCGAGCTGCGCCACAACGCGCGCTGCCTCGCACAAGAGCGCGCAGCCTCGCGCGCAGCGAGCGCAAGCTCGCGTGCCACGAGCGCTGCGCCTAGCATTTCTCGCGCGCACAGCGAGCGATGTCGCCCGCACAGCGAGCGATGTCGCCCGCCCAGCGAGCGATGTCGCGCGCCCAGCGAGCGATGGCTCGCGCGCCCAGCGAGCGATGTCGCGCGCCCAGCGAGCGATGTCGCGCGCCCAGCGAGCGATGTCGCGCGCCCAGCGAGCGATGTCGCGCGCGCACTGCGAGCGATAGCTCGCGTGCGATGAGCGCTGGCGCGCGCAGCGAGCACCAATGCGTGCGGAGGCTTGCGATAGGGATGCAACAGCTATGCGACGAGCGCATGGGCTGCGCGCACATGGCCAGCAATGGCTGTGTGCGTGCGGCCCATGGGCGTGCAACGCGTAGGGTGTTTGCGTTACGATTAGATCGTTTTGAATGTTTAATTTGAAAATTTCAGTTCACGTAATTTTAATTAATTTAAAAATTAATAATTTAAATTATTTTCTTGGATTTTAATTTTGAATATTATAATTATAATAAATGTTATTTATTCTAATTATTTTACTAAAATTAAAATCATGAATTAATTTAAATACGACTGAAATTAAATTAAACTTTTTGGATTCAATTATAAATTTATATGAGCTTTAAATTTTAATTAAATTTGTATGTTTCCGGTTAGACTAGAAATACATTTTTATGTTTAAAATTGGTAAAGCATATGAATTTATTGGTTTAAGTGGGAGCGCTTTTTAGTCATAAACTCTTGATTAGGTCTACAAATCCTTAAGGTTAAAACAACTTGATTAGAATTAATAAGGACTGAATAATTGGTACATTATTGGTGCCCTTGATTAATTGCTGCAAATGTTTACGTGATGCATAATGTGTTTTACTAACCAGCTATGTGGGCCATTCATGATAATGAATGGGTGAATGGTATATATTGTATATGTACTGTTTTGCAGGTTATGAAGTGACTAGTATGGCCCAAATAGGATAGAAATTATGGTCTGCGTACCATTAATTTGAATGTAATTGGTCTAAAGTACCAAAGTAATTTTTCAATTCAAATATGGTCTGCGAACCATCAAATAGTTGTAATTAGTTATAGCTTATCCTATTTGAAGAAAATGGTGCCTCCCACGGAGATTTTCAAGACGGACTTTGAAGTCAAAGCTTCAAGATGAAGTCGGGCCATACTAGATCACATTTATCTTATGCATGTTTAAGTTATTTATTGCTTTTAAATATGTCTTAAAATGCATGAGATCAAAGCTTGATTATGTTGCATGATTAAGGATTTTAGTTCACTTAAAATCTAACCAACATAGTAAGAGCCTTAAGTTCCAAACTTAAAAATTGAGTTATAAGGTGCCATGCCAAAATATACACTTGCTTGGATATCCTTTACATCAATCTAGTAATAGTTTTCGCTCAGCGAGGTGTTACTTATTGGTCCTAAAGGGGCAAGGTACACAAATAATTGTGAGTACATGTTAGTTTTGGTGAAACTCAACGATATAAGTAAGGAGTCCTTTTATGTCGTGGCAAAATCGATAGGTTTACCTAATAAGTTCTTAGACGTACCTATCAACCAAGAGTAGTTTCTAGACTATTAGCAAAAGGCTTTTGCTTACCTAAAATGTTTTAGGATTAAGTCGACAAACTGTGCTTAGTTCTTCAATGATTTTAGGGTCTTGGAATCATTTTATTCACACCTGCCGGAACACATAATTCGAATAAAATGCTAATAACTTGTTTGAATTGCATGGTTGCTTTAATTTCAAGTTATTATTCATGATAAATGTTTAGACTTTGCATGCTTCAATGTATGTTTTAATTATTGTTTATAATTAAATATCTTGCACTGCAATAAATCCTTTTAGAAAGGTAACAGTAAATTTCCTCGATTGGTAGTGAATCCAAGAACGATTCACGGAAATGAGAGAAAGTGAGCAATTTAAAATGTACGTTTCTTTTAGCGACTTTTATGGTTGTTTTCGAAGATCAAAATCGAATGGCAAACCAATTGGTGCTTGTGAATTCAAAATACAATGTAGTTTTGAGATCATAAAGCATTGAGCTTAAACGCTCAGCTTTACCAATGGTTAACAACCTAATATCTTTGTCCATTTAATTCTCGAATGAGTCTAGTCCCTAGACATTCGAATAGATCGATGCTTAGAGAACTTTAGAAGCTTCTTGTAAGATCATCTAGTTGAAACAGAATATTCAACATAAATTAAAATGGTAAAAACCTTGTTGGGGTGACATTGGACATGTCTAACAAATTATAAAAGTCAACACTAAAGAATTCAATTCTTAAGACTATAAGAAAGGGTACAAGAAATAGGAAAACGAGGAACAAATGAAAGGAATTTACGATTCCGTTTCTACCTATAAGTTTATGTTTAAAGAGAAGTGACCTAGCAATCAAACTTCCTTGGTATCATATACCGCTTGAGGTTCTTACTTCGGTAATAACTCAAACAAATGAAGCTAGGATACACTAATGACCTACAAGTGGGAAATGAAGCATGGAAATGCTACATTAGTTGTAGGGTCATCTAGTTTGTTTTAAGTCCTTTCAAAGGCTGGAACTAAATGGCTATTTTATTCCATAATCAGCATACCTAAATTTCTGCTTCAAACACAGAAAGACTCACATTCAGAAGAACAAAAACAATGCTTGTTTGTTTGTTTATTTGAATGAAATGGTCATTTACGGGATGAGTCAATATGCTTGATTAAAACAAACAACTCTTTAAAGAACTTTACTAGGTTCAAATCAACCCCTTGATTTGAGTTCCACTGATCTTTGGCATTGTTGCTTAGACCATATCAACAAGTTAACATTCAAAAACTCTATTTTAATGGACTTTTGAAAGTTGGTTGATTTCTGATCAACTTAAGACAAGCTAGTCTTACTTGTTGAAAGTAACAAAAGATGTGAACTATTGTTAGAACGCCTAGACAATAGAGTTCAAAGCTAAAGAAAGATTTTATGACTTTATTATTTCGCATGGATTTGAGTGAATGTAGGTTTATTTACTCAAATGTGATATAAGTTGAATCTGTTTGGCTAGTTCAAAGATTCAGAAGTATAAAATCCACTTGGCAAGAAATCATAAAGATCTAGGTTAGATCATGTTGATGATTACTTGAGACCAAATATGATCATCAATGATTGTGTGTTGTAATTTCACAATCTAGCTCCATAAGATATGGCATATCTACGTTGGAATGATCGAAGTCAATTAGTACTTGATTCGATCAATGATGAATCATAAAGACTTTTCCTATAATTTCTAAAACAAAATGCTCAACTACCACCAAACTAAACCAAATTCGTCAAAGCTATTGAAAAGTAATTTCAGGATATCTTTTCAATTATATATATCTAAAGAGTTGCTAAACTCAGTGGGAGCTTAGTGTTTGTTATTCAACAAACTAAGGCCCAAGTCTAGATATATGTTTCATTGTGATTTATTCAAATGAGACACAAGGGTATTGTTTCTACCACGAATTTTTGAGAACATAATGTTTGTTTTCTCGAAATAATGTCCTTTTGGAGATTCGTTTCCAAAATGACAAGTGGGAGAAAATAGACCTCGAAAATCTTCGAGGCGAACAACAAACATAAACGGACATTCCGGAGGCTTTTCAAAGTGCTTCAGAAAATCCGAACTTATTCTTTAAGGACTTTAGAAGTGGCTTTAAAGAATAGACATCTCTTAGAAGACTTCACAAGTGCTTCAAGGAGAACAGAATATTCAAAGGACTTTCAAGTGGCTATTGATATTCTATTGTTTGATGTTCTATACCCAAGTAGGCATAGAATTCAAGTCACTGAAACTATGAGATTCTTCTATTAAATAGTGAAGAAACATATGAGATTCTTCTATTAAATAGTGAAGAAAGCTACAACTTGCAGTCAAACTATTATCATGTAGATTAATGAGTTTGTGACTTGTAAGAAAGCTATGACGAAACCCAGATTCCCTAAAATGGTTAGAGGCCATATATAGACTCAAATGTTTTAAATGGTTAAAGGCCATAAAACATAACTCAATGTTTTGATGACAAAATTGAAATTTTGTTGATTTGCAAGAATAGTTTCACACCTATTGGTTGCAAGTTTGTTTTAAGGATAAAAACCATCAAACATGGAATTGTGTTCACACACAAAGCTAGATTAGTTGCTAAAGGTTACAAGCAAATTCATGGCATGGATAGTGTTGAAACCTCATGCAAAATCGTAATGCTTAAGTCTATAATTCAAGCAATGATTGCATATTGGTACATATGGCAATTGGATGACAAAACGTATTCCTCACTCAAATGTTGGAATAAACTATGCACATGGTATGTCATAGGATTTGTGGATCCAAATAAATGCTTGAAAAGGAAAGCTAGCTTATGAAATCTAAGTCCAGATTTAAGCAAGCAATTGGGAATTAGAAATGTATTTTAATGAAGCTAATAAGTATTTTAGTTTCATAAAAATGTACATGATTCTTATAGATATATAAGAAGTTTAGTGGGGGTACATAAAACTTAATTGGTCCTATGTGTATCACACACATATCTCTCTATTGTAAAATAACATTCAAATGCTAATGACTTAGATTTGAAATTATTCATCAATGATGGACCATGGCGAAACTTAGTACATACTGGGTATTAAGATCTATTTACAAAGATCTTATGATATTGTTTTGGATTAAGTAATGGCATTTACTAAATCAAACACGAAAGTCTCCATTGGAGATATTCGACCCATGTGAATAAATCTAAGTAAAGGATGTTTGAACTATGTATAAGCATTTACTAAGTTAAACATCAAAGAGTCTAAATAAGATTCTTAACCTATATTATATGTCAAAGAATTTAGCTGAATTTAGTATCTACTGAAACTAGATAAGCTAAAGTTACATGAATAGAATTCAATTGGGAAATATTCTGCAAAAGAATTTATCATGTATGATATAATATAAGGATCGCCAAAAACGTATCGTATGACTTTAGGCATGACGAACATATACCAATCTCTATTGATCTAAGTAAAGATCAACTAGATTGAGATCAAAAATACTTATGGTACTTGAAAAGGTACATAGGAATAGTTCTTGATTCAAGGAAATAAGGATATGCTAAATATTGATGCTGCACGCATAAACACTGGCAAAGGATCAAGCAAGACCCTTTGGAGTTAACCATTGACAAGGACGAGCTATAGAGCATTGTGTTTTGAAAATGGCAACATGGGTTGGAGACCATGAGTTGTTGCGTGGGAAATTAAAATAATAATTTCTATGTTCTAAGATATAGTTGGAGAGTCTTCCACATATCTATGAACTGCCTGGATAGGTAAATCCAAACAAAGCATCACTGGCAACCTATACAGTTGAAGTAAAAGTAATTATTGCCTAAGAAGCAATAAAACAGGGTTGTTTAAAGTTCTTCACTGAACTTGGGTAGATCACCTATCTGCTGGCTTGATGGTTCTTCATTGAAAAATGCGTAGAACCACTCTTGAAGCAAGAAAAACGTCTGCTAACTTGATGGTTCTTCATTGCAAAATGAGTAAAACCACCATCGAAGTAAGAAAGACTAGATCACATAATAAACAAACTCGAAAAGATCTTATCATCATATCTCGAAGAACATTCGATGAAAAGGATATTAAGATTGGCAAAGCATGATAACTAAACCTATGCAACAAGTGAGAAGAAACACTTACATTGTAGCACTGGAAATCAAGCATAGCTTTGAAATTCCATGAACTGTTTTAGAAGATGGGTTTGAGGCCCATGGTTGTAAAACATTGGGGTTGAACATTTATCATATATGAAATGTATTTTCATATTCCATTTAATCTTGGTTTAGTATTAAATGATGAGTCCCTTCAATTTGACGATATATTCAAGATAGACTGTCAGGACCAGTCCTGTGACTAAGAAATGTCTATCAAGTGAACTTGAATGTCAAAGGTTGAAAATGGTCCCTAATCGGAGTTTTCTATAAAATTGGACGCATAGAAAACGTTAGACGATTAGAATACAAGATGACTAGTAGTTCTGTTTCTTGAACTATGTGGACATGGCAATGTCATAATCATTTGCATAGATACTTACTTTGGGAAGACTAGTATCGGACGAGACCTATGAAACTTTACTGTAAGAGATGAAAGTCTGTCATAAGTAAATTTCATTAAATTATTAGACACTAAATCCTCAATACCTGAGTGATTTGAGATTACTTGTTTGAGAACTGGTTGCTTTGACGTTGACCAACCGTCGCACCGTAAAAGGAGGCTATAAAGGCAACGCTCAGGTAATCACCTATCAAACGAAGTCTAATCTCAAGATCGCAAGATTGGGATTGTCCTCCCATAAATCGGGATGAGATGCTTAAAAGTTGTACAAGGCCACTCGGAGAGCTAGAAACTGTGAAATGCATGGCCGTGCTCGGATGAATCATAGGCTATGATTATCTGTTTATTTGATCAGTTGAACTCTGAAACCGAGGAACACCTCTGGACATAATAAGGATGACAACTCTTACCTTATGTTCAAGAGCAAGCATCGAGCGACAAAGGAATTAGGAAATGCACACTTGTCCCTAAGGACAAGTGGGAGACTGAAGGAAATAATGCCCTTGGTCCAAGTATGCATTCTATGTTAAGTCTAATAAATGCGGTTCAGTATTAATTAACAAGTTAATAATTCAGTGAGATCAAGTGAGCTGAATGCCTAGCTAGAGGCCGCTTCAGTTCAAGTGGAATTAATGATATTAATCCACAGCTTACTCTTGACTGAACCCGTAGGGTCACACAAATAGTACGTAAACGGATCAAGTATTTAATAGCATTAAATACTCCATCTATGAATATTCGGAACCGACGGATCTTGGTTTCAGTGGGAGCTAAGATCGTCACAGGCAAGGAATGAATACTCCGGAAACGATGATATTGCCGGAAACGGAAATATGGATCGTATCGGAAATATAAATATTATCCAAGTCGTAGATGTTGCCGGAAACGGAAACTTGGTACGTGTCGGAAAATATTATCGGAAATGGAAATATTGCCAGAATCGGAAATATTGCCGGAAACGGAAATATTGTCAGAATCGGAAATATTACCGGAATCGGAAAATAATTCCGGAAACGGAAATATTAAATATTTGTTCGAAACGGAAATTAATTCCGGAATCGGAAATATTAAATATTGTTCGTATCGGAAATGAATTCCGGAATCGGAAAATTTAATCGGAAGCGCATCGTACGAATAAGCATCGGACGAGGCCTGCCGGACGAGGCCCAGCACGAAGCCAGGCCATCGCCCAGCAAGCCAAGCGCGCCGCACAAACAGCCACGCCAGGCCCAGCGCAAGGCCAGGCCCAGCAGGCTGCGCGCAGCGCGCACAGCACACGCAGCGCACAGCGCGCACAGCACGCGCAGCGCGCAGCGCGCGCGGGCGCTGAGTGGGCTGCTGCTCGCGCGCACGCATGGGGCCCATCGTGGCTGCCGTGCGTGTGTGTGCAAGTGTTTGTGTTCGTGCACGTTTCCTAAAACATGCAGAGTTCGGTTAATGATTAAATTCCTAATTCTATTTGATAAATTAATTAAATTAGAGTTCTTGTAGGATTCTAGGTTTAATTAATTTGTATCTGAATAGGATTTCGATTCCCTTTCCATACCGCTATAAATATGAGGCTAGGGCTCACAATTTATAACAGAAGTTTCAAAGTATTCATAGTGAGTTTTTGAGAGAAAAATTCAGTCACACATTTGCCTATAAAGTGCCGAAAATAATAGTACCTTAAGGGCGATTCTAGTTGGTCAATCTTAAGGCGGATCCGGACGTGCTGTGGACTATCTACGGAGGGACGACACTTGGAGTCCTAAAGACTTGTTCTTGTTCGGTTCGGGCGCAGCTAGGGAAGGCACGCAACAAAGAGTATGCATCTAATCTATGCTAAATGATTATGTGTAAATAATATGTTTTCCTGGGTTTATGGTTTTTCCGCATGATTTATGAATTGTCATATGTATCATAACCTAACAGGTCTTGGAGTTGATTTTGGAGGAGGGTCCTCGTTTAGGTCTCCATGTTAATGTTGAGAAGACGGAGGTTTTCTGGCCTTCGGAGGACCCACGTTGTCGTCTAGAGGGTGTCTTTCCTACGGATATTGCTCGTCCTGAGCTTGGTGTTAAGTTGCTTGGTGGCCCAGTCAGTACGGATTCCTCTTTTTGTAAGGCGGTTGTTTCGCAGCGTGTGTCGAAGACTGTTGTGTTGATGGATGCTGTAGCCAAGCTTAATGATCCCCAGTGTGAGTTGTTGCTTCTTCGTGCGTGTACTGGAGTTTCTAAACTATACTTTGCTATGCGCACTTGTTCGCCTCATCTTTTCGAAGCGGCCCAATTATCTTTTGATGTGGCTCTGCGGGCTTCTTTAGAGCGCATCGTGGTTGCTTCGGGACCTGGGTTTGGTGACTGGCAATGGCGCCTTGCCACCTTGCCTTATTCTTATGGAGGATTGGGTGTTTATTCAGCTGGTGATGTTCGGCATTATGCTTTTCTTGCATCCCGTTTGCAGTCTTCTGGTTTGCAGGATTTGCTTCTTCGGCTTTCAGGTGTTGAAGGTCCGGGACCGGCCTTTGATGATGCTCTTGGTCTTTTCAACAGGACCGTGGAGACCGACCTTATGCGTAGCCCTAGTGAGATCGCTGCCCCCAGACTCATGAAGAAATTGGCAGACATATATTTCACGAAGGTTATTGCTGATGCGGAATCCGCCTACTCCTTATCTTCACGTCTTGTTGCCCTATGGAAATCTCAGCAGGGGGATCACTCCTCAGCTTGGTTGCGGGCAGTCCCCATCTCGGGGTTAGGCCAGACTATGAACGGTAAGACTTATCGTTCGGTTCTTTGCTATCGGTTGGGTATTCCGTTGTTCTCTGATTCGACGCCGTGTTCTGCTTGCTCTCGGGTTTTCGACGGGGACATTTATGGGGATCATGCCGTGTCTTGTGCTGGGATTGTGGGTATCAAACATCGACATAATGTTGTTCGTGATACCCTTTTGGATATTTGCTATCGGTCGGGGATTTCTGCTCGTAAGGAGGTTGATGTTGGGCTGACTAGTGAGAGTGATGGAGCTCTTCGTCCTGCAGATATATTGCTTTATTCTTGGGATGGCGGTGTAGATGTGTGTGTTGACTTGACTGGGTCTTCACCTATGACGCAATCTGGGTTGTCAGACTTCGTTCCGGGTCGGGTTGTGGCGGTTGCTGCGCAGCGGAAGCAGGTTAAGTATGCGGCACGTTGTAGGGCTTTAGGTTACGGTTTCTTTCCTTTTTCCTTCTCTTCTTTTGGGGAGTTAGAGAAAGGGGCTGTTTCGTTGCTGAAACGGGTCCAGACGTACTCCAGGGCTCAAGACATAGGGGCACGGGCAGCTGCCCACATTTTCAGCAGGATCGGGTTCGCCATAGCTAGAGGAGTGGGGGCCCAGATTGTATCTCGGCTCCCCACCAACTTCTTGTAGTTTACTTGATCTTTGTAGCTTGTTAAGCTTGTAACGTTTTGGTGGTTTCCCATAATAATAATAATAATAATAATAATAATAATAATGAGGGGCTAAAATAATAATAATAATAATAATAATAATAATAATAATAATAATAATAATAATAATATGAAAAGCAAAAATAAACTAGCATTTAAAACTAATTGCTAAATTCAAGAGTAAGTTTACCAGGTAAGAAAACGTTTTCATACATATTAATTTCCTTGAAATTAATTTTCTGAATTTATAACTAAGCTTTCAGGGAGGAGTAATCTTTGAGGTGTCTTTTATAGAAAGTCACAAGTTTTTCGCAAATCTTTGAGGTAAATTTAGACTAGACCAGATCAGAAAAAGCAAAAAACACTCAGAAAGAACAATTAGTCAAGACCAGACCAGAAACTAGATAAATCAGATCAGAACAAGCGAAGAGAACAAGTAGTAAAAGTAAACTAGCATTTAAAACTAATTGCGAAATTCAAGAGTAAGTTTACCAGGTAAGAAAACGTTTTCATACATATTAATTTCCTTGAAATTAATTTTCTGAATTTATAACTAAGCTTTCAGGGAGGAGTAATCTTTGAGGTGTCTTTTATAGAAAGTCACAAGTTTTTCGCAAATCTTTAAGGTAAATTTAGACTAGACCAGATCAGAAAAAGCAAAAAACACTCAGAAAGAATAATTAGTCAAGACCAGACCAGAAACTAGATAAATCAGATCAGAATAAGCGAAGAGAACAAGTAGTAAAAGTAGGTTGATTAAGTGGCCGGACAAACATAGATTAGACAAACGTTAACTAATATGACAAATCTGATCGACAATGTAATTGTCCATAACATACACTACTACACATAATACAATTGTTCATCTTGAACAATAGTTTGGCAAATTATACAAACATGCATAAGAATACAATGGAGTCGAACAAAGCAATAATAAATTTATCCACTATTAATAATTTATCCACATGAGAATGAAAAAAATTAATCTATATACACTTATTTGTTTAAACATTTTTAATAAGTAAGATACTAAACAAGCAATAATAAATTTATCCACTATTAATAATTTATTATTTGGAAAATATCAGAAACTCTATTTTGATGATAATTGTCTACCAAATTTCAAAAAAAATTAATATTTAGATTATAAATGGTGCATCGCACGGGTACTATACTAGTGAAGCTTCTAAAACCAACTTCTCGGGGAGCCCTTTTCTCTATTAAATGAAGCTTTTTCTCGGTCAACTATACCCTCACACAATTCATAAAATTCTTACATGTCCAAATAAAAACACTTTTGATGTCATCTTCTTCCTTACCTTCAATGGCAAAACCAAAAACCTTTCTCTCTCCTCCACCAAGAATTATAGTAGCAGATCTTAAGAACACCACCAATTTCCCACACAGCCCACTGTGCTGACCACCATCATTTATAAATTGTCGATCGGCCTTCTTCGTTTTTTGTTGGTCTCCTCCGATTTTTGAGATCTAAAAGTCTAAGGGTGCGTTTTGTTCACCTTAAAAAAATAAGTTTCAGATCCAATAAGTTCAGATAAGTTCAGATAAGTTCAGATAAGTTTCAATAAGTTCCAATAAGTTCAGATAAGTTCAGATAAGTTCCAATAAGTTCCAATAAGTTCAGATAAGTTTCAATAAGTTCCAATAAGTTCCAATAAGTTGCAATATTAATAATAATAATAATTAATATTAATATTATTATTTATTATTTATTATTATTAATATTAATATTTTTATTTATTATTTATTATTTATTATTTATTATTTATTATTTATTATTTATTATTTATTATTTATTATTATTATTATTATTATTTATTATTTATTATTTATTATTTATTATTTAATATTTATTATTTATTATTTATTATTTATTATTTATTATTTATTATTTATTATTTATTATTATTATTTATTATTTATTATTTATTATTTATTATTTATTATTTATTATTTATTATTTATTATTTATTATTTATTATTTATTATTTATTATTTATTATTTATTATTTATTATTTATTATTATTATTATTTATTATTTATTATTTATTATTTATTATTTTATATTTATTATTTATATTATTATTTATTATTTAGTGTTATTATTTATTTATTTTATTATTTATTATTATTATTTATTATTTATATTTATTATTTTATATTTATTATTTATTATTTATTATTTATTATTTATTATTTATTATTTATTATTTATTATTTATTATTTATTATTTATTATTTATTATTTATTATTTATTATTTATGATTATTTATTTATTATTATTATTCAGATAAGTTTCAATAAGTTCAAATAATTCCAATAAGTTGCAATAATTATAAATAATAATGAATATTAATATTATTATTTATTATTATTATTATGTTAATTTTTATTTATTTTTTATTATTATTATTTACTAGGTATTATTTATTATTTATTATTATTATTATTATTATTATTTATTATTTATTATTTATTATTTATTATTTATTATTTATTATTTATTATTTATTATTTATTATTTATTATTTATTATTTATTATTTATTATTTATTATTTATTATTTATTATTTATTATTATTATTTATTATTTATTATTTATTATTTATTATTTATTATTTATTATTTATTATTTATTATTTATTATTTATTATTTATTATTTATTATTTATTATTTATTATTTATTATTTATTATTTATTATTTATTATTTATTATTTATTATTTATTATTTATTATTTATTATTTATTATTTATTATTTATTATTTATTATTTATTATTTATTATTATTATTTATTATTTATTATTTATTATTTATTATTTATTATTTATTATTTATTATTTATTATTTATTATTTATTATTTATTATTTATTATTTATTATTTATTATTTATTATTTATTATTATTATTTATTATTTATTATTTATTATTTATTATTTATTATTTATTATTTATTATTTATTATTTATTATTTATTATTTATTATTATTATTTATTATTTATTATTTATTATTTATTATTTATTATTTATTATTTATTATTTATTATTTATTATTTATTATTTATTATTTATTATTTATTATTTATTATTATTATTTATTATTTATTATTTATTATTTATTATTTATTATTTATTATTTATTATTTATTACTCCCTCCGTTTCTTTTTGTTGTATCCATTTCCTTTTTAGTCGTTTCATAATGTTGTATCCACTTAGAATCTTTTCTATTTTTGGACATACATTTTTTCCTAAAATACCCTTACATTTCAATCTAATTACCAAAATACCTAAAGATTCTACCCATATTCCCACCTAATTTTCCCAACCCATAACATTTTATTCATTTAACCCACCCACCTCCCTAATTAAATTAATAAAACCCTAACGTCACTCTCACCCTCTCTCTCCTTATAAACCGTCCCTCTCACCCTCTCTCTCCTCATTCTCTTCGGATCCCTTTCTTTTTCTTAACTCTCTCTCCTCCTGTCTCCCTCTCTCTCCTCAAGAAATCTCTCTGTTTCTCTAAAAACCCTAACCTTCTCCGCCCCTGTTCTTCGATTTTTTTGGTGAGATCTCTCAGATCTTTGGGTTTTTCGCTCAAATTTGTTCTCAAACTTTAACCGGAACCACATTCCGGTGAGATCCCCTCTAGTTTTATCCCCTTTGTCGTCCCAAATCCCGGTTGGTAATCGATTCTCTGGTGAAATTTTTTTGCGGGATAAAATCGGAGTTTTATTAGGGTTTTATTAATTTCTGAATGGGATCCTCTTCCTCCAAATATCTTCCGAGTAATTCGGTGGGTACTTCTGGGCAACGAATTCCTGACCCAAACTGTGATTGGGGCTCGAAATGCAATTGTCCCAACAACGACCACTCGTATTCTGGCGAGTATCTGAATAATTTGAGGTTGGCCCAGAAGGAGAACACGAGTACCCGAAATTATCTCAAAGCTTGGTTTGAGAAAATGGAAGTGGAGCCTGGTGAAGAGGTGGAGTCCAAATATATTCTTTGGAGGAGACGAATCTGATGACGTATATTTACTTATTTTTGGGTTGTTTTCCTGATTTTTCGAGTTAATTAGGGTTTACTCTGTTTTTGGGATTTTTTGTGTTTCTTGGAGATAATATGTGATTTTTGGTTGAAACGTAGGGTTTATAATAAAAATAGGGTTACTCTGCATGTTCTGATTTATTGTGATTTATTGTGAATTTTTATGATTTTTTTTGATTTGTTGATGATTTTTGGTTATTTTTTGAGATTTAACATTGGTTCATTTGTTTTCGGTTTATTTCAACATGCATGTCCGAAAAATGTTGATCTTATTGTATTGTCATGAATTAGTTTGATTTCATCATGCATGTCCAAAAAATGTTTGATTTTTTTTGTTAAATGATGAGGTTTTCGAATTGCATGTCAGAGATCCCTTGATATTTTTTGTTAAATGATGAAGTTTTCTAATTCCATGTCAGAGATCCCTTGATTTATTTTGTTAAATGATAATTTTTCGAATTGCATGTCAGAGATCCCTTGATATTTTTTGTTAAATGATAAGTTTTCGAGTTGCATGTCAGAGATCCCTTGATTTTTTTTGGTTAAATGATGAAGATTTCGAATTGCATGTCAGAGATCCCTTGATTTTTCTCGAATTTTATGACTTTTTTAAATTGCATGTTCAATACCATGAATGTTGGTCTGCTTCGGTTGATTTGGATGTTCAATTCCATGATTATTTTGATGATGTTGTTCTTTGATCTTGTTAAGTTGATCTAGTTCAGTTGCATGTTGCATGTTCTTTAAATTGCATGTTGAATCCCGTGGTTGTTCTTTGGTGATGTTGTTCTGTTCAGACATGTATGATGGTCTTCGTATGATGATCTTGTGACTTGATCTTTTTATGATGATCTTGTTCAGTTTAAATAATAAATCCCATGAATGTTTGTGATGATCTGAAATATATTAAACATATTTTATGTCCCCTCTTGATTGCAAGGAACCCAATCAGTCTGATTCATTCGACCTATACTATGTGGGTGAGTGTGAGAACACAACTGTTGGTCCAGAGGTTTCTGATGGGCAATGTTCGATTTTGTCCCCAAACGTGAAGGAAGATGAAATAAAAAAAAAAGCCTCCTAAAGGTGTTGATGATGCTTAGAGATAAGTGTGTCTTCTATAAACCCTCTTTTAATTATATTTGGATTGCTGGTTAGCTGTGGAGACATAAGGTGGAGTAGCCAACAACTGTGATCTGTTGTTGGCAAGGGGTGTTGTTGTTTTGTTGATGATGTTATAGGGCTTGGAGTGTATTCATGTCCTCTATTATTGCCTTGTTGCTTGAAACATGTTGCCTTGTTGATTGATGAATGTTGCCTTGTGTGCTTGCTGGTTTTAAAAATGTTGCCTGTTAAAAATTGTTGTGATATTGGTATAAAACCTTATGTACCCACTGATCTGTTTGTTGGTTAACAACTGTGATCTGTTTGTTGATTGTCAACTGTGATATGTTTGCTGGTTGATTAGTGTTGCCTTGAGAGGGGTGAAAGCATATGGGATGGGTTTATGAATAAAATTTTAACATGTGATTGGAAAAAAACAGTTTCATTAAAGTCTCCTCTTATTGTTTGCCTTTCCTGAGTGCTTGGTGTGTGATGTTAGGGTTTGAATGAGGTCTGTGATGAGTCTTTCAGTGCTGAGAAACTATCCATGTTTCATAAACCACAGTGCGCCATTAGCATCCAGCCGTAGGCTGTATGAGGCTTTTGTGTGCTAATGGTTTGTGAACATGGTGTGCTTCAATGAAGCTTGGGAACATCTGAGACCAAAATTTACATGATTTGTGATGGCTTTCCGGTCTTTTGCCAGTTTCAATGTCCTAGGAAACAATGAAATTGAATCCTTTACATATAAACTGGCATTAGACGGGAGAGGCAATACATGTCTTGTATATTTAGTTTTTAGTTGTCCCCTTAAGTACCTTTGTTATGTTACATCGATGATAAGTCTTTCATATGCTGAGAAACAATTCAAGTTACCTACACTCACTCGTGCTGCCATTAGTATCAGTGATGATGCTTCTCAGGCGCTAAGTGTGTGTAGGTTGAATTTGTTTCAATGATGCTTGGGGACATCTGAGATGAATTTTGATGTCATGCATGTTTCACTTTTGTTAGTTAGGTGGTCCTTCAAAGGGGATTGACTTATTGTTAAATATCCAATGCGATAGTTCACAATTTGTCAATTCCCTTTGGAAGGACCACCATGACACTTAAACAACATGTTTGATTGTGGTGTTAATGATAATCAATGATGTTATAGGTTGATATCCTGAGATTTATGTTTCAATACTTGTCCTTTAACTCCTTTTGTCTAATGGAGTGATTGTCATTTCACATGATCAGTAGTGAATATCAATCATTTCGTTAGGCAAAAAGGATGTTAAAGTTGAGAAAATATTGATACAATAGATCAATGATGCTATTCAACAACTCTGAGATTGAAACCCTAATGTTTGCTAATGTCCCATGTGTGAGTTTGATCATTGTGATCTGTGATGTAATTGTTGATTATCTTAGATTTTGGTTTCTAACATATTCCCTCGTCCCCTTTTACAAAAGGGGATAAATTTCATTTCACAAACGAAGAAGTGATCATGTAATCCCTTTTGTGAAAGGGTGATGAGGTTGTTAAAATTTAGAAACATACTAAATATATGTTGTAAATCAACCTAACTGAGATGGTTGTGCCTTGTCCATTGCTGCCTTGTTATTTGTTTTGAGTCATCTATGATGAGTCTTCATTTGCTGACACTCAAACCCTATATTCCATTAACACTCATGCGCCATTAGCATGAATAATGCTTCTCAGGAGCTAAGTGTTAGTGGATGGGGTTTGTGTGAGGGATGCTTGGGGACATTCTGAGATAGTTGTGTGTACTTGCTTCTATGTACATGATGCCTTGTTCTTGATGCTTTGTTCAATGATGAATTGGTTTAAGCATATCGAAATTTACTTTTGTTGACGCATCGGTTTCTAAGTGGGAAGATTTTCCATCTGAAAATGATGTGATATGCATTCTTTCCACTTAGATGCCGATGTGTTTAGAGAAGTGATTTTGCATATGACTTTCTAAGTATGTTGTAATTAACTACCTTGCATTTGCTGCCTTGCTCATGCCTTGTTTTTTATGAGTTGTTCAATGATGAAATGGTTTAGTAACTCGAATATTACATCTTTTGACGCATCGGTTTCAAAGTGGGAAGATTTTCCATCTGAAAATGATGTGATATGCATTCTTTCCATTTTGAAGCCGATGTGTTCAAAGTTGTGATTTTGCATGTCCTGAGTTTCCTAAACTTTTAGTATCCTCTGTCAAATGGAGTGACTTTCCTTTCCCATTTCTGTTTGTGTTAGTCATTCACTCCATTTGGGAGGAGGATATTAAAGTATAGGATTCAATGATGATGAACAAAGACAAACTGAGAACAACATGTCCCCATGCTTTTCCTTGGCTTGAAAATGAATTCATGTGTTGCCTTGAAAACATAAAGATGTCCCCTTCATGGTTTAAGGAATGGCTGACTGATTCAATTGATGTTTTGTGTTTCAATTACAATTATAAATAATAAACATGATTGTGATTATGATGAACAAAAACTAAACTATAATTGTGATTACCTAGTTATTGTTGCCTTGTGCATTGTTGCCATGTTCTTGCTTCCATGTACATGTTCCCTTATGATTTTGCATGCCCTGAGTTCATATGTGATTATGCCATGTACATGAATAAGTACATGAATGTGAGTATGATGGACAAAAACTAAAGATTAACAACAATACATTGATTCATTCATTCTTCCAGTTGATATGTTGCTTCCAAAATGTTTTAAATACATGTGATGCTTTCATTCAAGCTTACAAAAGTGACATTCTATTTGTTCTTGTAACCTTTAAAACATGTTCCCAAAACACAAAAAGTAATCTCTCGTTCTTGCTCTATACTTCACTGATTTTCTCTCCATTCATCAACAAGTTGTTTGCATTCATTCACAGCCCACCTTGGGGCCTTAACTTGTTCTGGCAGATTCCCCTCATCTTCTAAAATCTTTTTCTTGTTGTGTGGGAGTTGGTAGTTGTTGTCCCCCTTGTGTTTCAAAATTTCATTTCCAACATATTGAAGTGACATCCACACATTAGATAGAGTCTTTGCATGCAGTTCATTATATGCCTCAGTCACAGCACCACTTAAATCTTCAACTGTTTTAGGCATCTTTTTGTGCATTAGTGATTGAATTGACCTAAAGAACCCCAAGTCTAATATGTTACAATCTGGACTGTTTGCTGGCTGCTGAGTCAATATCAATGTAAACCCATCTTGCTTGTAATGTTGCTGCCATTCTTGATCATTTTGCAAAATGTGTGCCTTTGCATTGTCTTGAATGATGTATATCACCTTTTCCCCCTCATGTGGTGGCCATTTCTCTTTAATTGCTGGGATTAGGTAGTTGATTAGCATGGCCCTAGTTGCAATCTGATTCACTGACTTGATTGGTTTAGTCTCAATTGTCCCCTTCACTCTGTTTTTGGATGTTCTCTTTGCTGCCACTGCATCTGTGAATGGAAATATACCAAGTTTCCCATCCCACTCACACTTCCCATCTTGTCCCCACCTTGGCCTTGCTACTGCTGCCATGAACATGAACTTTGGAATCTTAGTTCTTGATTTTTCCTTCCTGTGTGGAAATGGTTCATTGTTTGCTAAATAAACTCTTTGACTTTTTTGTGTAAGATAGAACCATTTCTCATCGATGTGAATGAAATCATACATGCTGTAATATGTGGGATCATTTGGTATTGAGTAGTCCATTAAGAGACCAAGTACCCACTTCATCCTTGCCATCTTGCATTCTTCTGAAATGCCTGGATTCAAGGGACTTGAATGTGGTTTTATCTGTTTTCTTTTCACCATTCTCCAAACTGTTGTGGGACTCAAATTAAGCATCCTTGCAAGATCAATAATGGTTGTTCTATCCCCCATGCCTATGGAGGCTATAGATTCATGTGTTACTTGAATTCTCTTCCTCCCACAGTTGTGATATTTGCTATCATAGAAATACGAATCCATGGCTGCCTTATGTGCCAATGCTCTCTGCCATATTAGTCTAATTGTCTTCCTTGTGTAACCAAACTTTATAACAGCCTGCCTATTTGTCCCATGAATGAGTTCATCTGAATGCTTTTCTTTTCTTAAGAGAAGGAACAACAAGATTTCCAACCTTAATTCGTTGTTAATCCTTGGGGTTCTAGGCTTATGATGATTTTGCTCTGTTTCTGTTTGATGAATCGGAGATGGTGGGAACTCTTGTTGTGCTGGCATGTTCAAATCAAACAAAAATGGAACTGAGTGGTTATCTGATATACCTGATGTATGCTGTGGTCCCACTTCACATTCATGTGCATATTCTTGTCCCACTTCATTAAGATCTGGCAATTGTTGATTATGCTCAAAGTCCCCAATTTGATGAGCATTTACTTCACTTTCAGCATTTTGGGTTGCCTCATCATCATCATAATCTGAATCAGACTTCGTGTCGTCTCCTTCATCATCGGAAAAACCGAGGAACTCGTCCTCCACTTGATCTGAAGCCATTAATGTCCCCTTGCTGATTAATTATAGTGCATTTATTGCCTTTGGTTTTTTGTTGTTGTAACTGATCTGAAAACAGTTGGAATTTATGAGGGTTTTTTGGTAGAAATTGGGCCTATTTATAAAGGGTGTGTGGTAAATGTAGAAAGTTTGGAGGGAAAATTTGCAGCCAAAAGTTTGGAGGGAAAACTTTTGGCTGAAAATCTGTTTTTGGAGGGAAGTGTAAAGAGGGAAGTGGACTTTCCCAATTTGGGAAGTCTTCCCTCCGTTTTTTATTTTGTTGCTGAACTCTCATTGGATGAAATAAATCCAACTCATGTACTTTGGTCCCCACTTCAATCAGTTTTTTTTTTTTTTTTTTTTCTGATTTTTGATTAATTAATTGAAAATATCCCCTTTCCCATAATTCTTTAATATTTTCTCTCTCCTTAATTTATTCTTTAAAAAAGAATCTCTTACACATTCTTACACACAATCATTTCTCTTACACCCAATCATTACAGTTATACCCATACAAACCAATATTCTATTTTTCTTAAAAACCCCCCCAAGATTCCAAATGGATACAACATTTAGAAATGGAGGGAGTATTTATTATTTATTATTTATTATTTATTATTTATTATTTATTATTTATTATTTATTATTAATTATTAATTATTTATTATTTATTATTAATTATTAATTATTAATTATTTATTATTTATTATATGTAATAAGTTCCAATAAGTTCCAATAAGTTCAGATAAGTTCAGATAAGTTAAGATCAGATAAGTTCAGATAAGATCAGATAAGTTCATATAAATTCAGGTCAAATAAGTTGAACAGAACGCACCCTAAAACTGTAAACGATGGTTCATGTTGGAAGCCATGGCGGATAGATTTAGGTTGTTAGTTTTTCTTGGTGGTGGTGCTGTACTGACACAGGAGATTTCACCTAATAATCAAAGATGAAAACTAACTCATTGTGCTAATTTATTTTTTCAATTCTTAAACTCGTGATATTGATTATCAAAGATGGGAGGAAATTGATCTTTCTTCTCAAAAACAAAGAAGGGAAGAAATTGATTATTTATTTTTGTAAACTCTAATGTTTAACATTTGTGAACTTTTTTTTATTTTTTTTTCCGGTTGAACACTTGTAAAATTTTGTTGTGTTGTCAATAACTCAATATTATAAGAGCTAGTATTAAGAGTTGGTCCATTTCCACAATTTTTGGGAGGGGCTCTTATTTAAAGTTGAAGCTTATGTGGACATAGGAGAGAGACTAAGAGTCACTAAAATAAGAGTCTCCCCTTATTGATGCTCTAATGCAGCAGTTATGATTATGATAATCGAAAATATCTAATTGTTCAACAAATTGTTTAGTTTATTTTATTTAAAGAAAAAAGATAGTTAAAACTCTAAGCATATACAATGGGCCAAACAATATAAAATTGTTTTTTTTTTAAGAACCACTCTTAAAATTTGGGTCAAATAATTCTATTTCTCATAAGTGTTTCTCTAGAAACAGTTTCTGCAAAATTACTTGTCAGAAACGGAAGTTACTTTTAAGAAATTTGGCCAAACAGGCCCTAAGCTTCTAGAGAGGAGTAATCTTTGAGGTGTCTTTTATAGAAATTCACAAGTTTTTTGTAAATCGTAAAGGTACATTTAGACTGGACCATATTAGAAGAAACAAAAAACACTCACAAAGAACCATTAAACAAGATTAGACCAGAAACTAGATAAATCAGACCAGAAATTAAATAAATCAGACCAGACCAAGTGAAGAGAACAAGCAGTAAAAGTAGGTTGATTAAGTGGCCGGACAAACATAGATTAGACAAACGTTAACTAATATGACAAATATGATCGACAATGTAATTGTCCAAAACATACACTACTACACATAATACAATTGTTCATCTTGAACAATAGTTTGACAAATTATACAAACATGCATAAGAATAGAATGGAGTCGAACAAAGAAAGCTTTTTTAAAACCATATATAGGTGGTTGAAGTTACCATTAGAAAGTGCGGTAAGCAGACACTCCAGCAACAAGTTACGTACTATTGTTCTTGATGTTGTTAATTAACGTATGCATTTCTTCGTGTAAAACATAACTTGGTACACCAAAATGTTGGTAATAGTTCATCATCCCTCCCTCGTCCTGCAACCACCAATCACCACGCACAACCTCATCCCATGTACATCCTAGGTCTTACTTAGACTCCATCACCTGTAATTAGTTTCCATAACTTGAAGCATGCAAATAGCGGAGTCTCCTTGAGTTGTACAGCAGCAATCTCTAAACAACAAACAAATTTGGTCGCTTTTATCTTTACATACACCCACCAATTCACCAAAGAAGAAATGACAAAATTCTTGGGTTGGCAGACAAAGAACATGTAGATCGATGGCGGAAGGTACAGTTTAACCATGTTAGTTTAATCATTTGAGATAGCAAAGGATAGAGCAGATACAAGAACAAGAAGCCCGGAATATAGGTGAGTTGTAACAGTATATAGCTAGGCACAGATCTTAACTGACTCTGAGTTGCTAGAAGGAATGCTGCCCAAAAAGCTACGACCATAAATGTAAGAGAGAACAATAGGGCCGGGAAAGGAGACCTGCGATTAGCCTGTTTGGCAAGGAAGATAGAAAGTCAGATTCAGCATCACCTGATGCAAGTATTGACATGAACATCAACACTGCAGAGAGAGACAGGAATAAGCTTAACCCATCTGCATACAGAAATATGTGAAACAAACTTTTTGTTTTCCTTTGATCGACTTGTGCATGTGTATATATATTAGACTACAGTGTATAGAAAGGTAACAGCGTATATATAATATATGCATGAAAGTTTATGTGTTCATGTAATGCAAGTATGTGTTATGACTTATGAGGGATCATACCTTGTACCATCTAAGTTCATATTGCATTCTTAAGGCAGGACCGCAAATAGAAGTCAGCTTGTCAGAACTCAGAAGGTGTCGATTCTGCCACCAGGTGCAAAATGTTTCTTTCTGCTCCAACCTTAATCCCTATTGGCATGTTCTTGTAGCCATAGATCCCACACCAGAGCCCAAATATATTTTAATTGTGGCCATCATCATCCTTAAACGAAATGGCATCAGGGTACGAGTTCAAAATTTCTTCAACAACTTCTTGCACTCCTAACTCTGCTGCCAAGAAAAGAGGCTTCTTAAACATTGTGTAGTCGTTTGCTTCTAAGATTTTCTTGCATAAAGATTTGATGACTTGAACTGCATCATTATTCATCGCGAATGCATGTGAGTTGTGGGGAAAAACTTCTAAATGGCTACATTTAATTTGGTAGTGTTTTTGGTCAACAAATCTCAACTTTTTGAGAATGATTCTAATTGCATACAGGGATTACTTTTTTTTCATCTTGTAATCATTGTAAAATTATCCATAATTAAAACTTCCTTCGTTTCTTATTATATGACGCAATTGATTTTGACAATATTCACATAATTTATTTTGACTTTCTTTTGTGATTTATACTTAAGAAAAACATTGTCATGTGGGTTCTTATCAGATTCGTCTCAATTTCTTACTCACAATTGAATATATTAATGTTTAAAATTGTGCATTGACAAACATGCCTAAAGAATTGTGTCATCTTAAAAAGAACGGAGGAATTACGAGTTAAGTATAAGGTTGGGGTCTCACCTTTTAAAATTTTTACTGTTTCATCTAAACTTTGTTTTTCACCGTTAAGTATAAGGTTGGGATCAAATCTAAACCTTTTTTTTTTTCACCGTTTCAGACATACCATTAACTCCGGTCAAAACTAACACAAGGAAACAAAAGGTTAGTCCCCTTGATTACAAATTTAATCCCTTGGTAAAGATCCACGTCTCAGCTACTGGATGGTTAATTTGTGTATAAATCAATGCCAACCATTAACCAATGAGAATTAAGTATTTGGCACAAGCATAGAAAGTGTGTCCGATTAGTAATGAAAATAAAACATATTTTAGGGAAAGAAATTAAATTGTTATTGTTTAAAGCATGAATGTCTAATTCCAATTTTTTTTTTTAAATTAGATTAGATATGTTTAAATTAGATTAGATGTTAATTAATATGTCGTTATAATTAATTTCTCCTAAATTCAATTCCATTTTTCATCACCATATATCCTCAAATTTGTCTTTCAAAATCTCTCACTCTAAGCTCATATCATAATCACCATTTAAATCAAACAAAAAGTTCAAACCAGGCAATTAACGTCAAATTTATCACTAATAAAATCATATTTTCAACGCTCATTAGAGATAATCAAAGGAATCTCACACATTCCCTAAAATCTTCAACACCCTTCTTAAAAGCAGTCAACAAAGTCATTGCGGATTTTATTTTTTTTAAAAAAAACACCAACAAAATCAACGGCTCCCCTCAAACTCACATTCGTTTATTAAATTTACGGGTTAGATGTTTATTGGGTTGATAGCGATTCTTGATTGAATTTCGTTGTTCTTCTGTCGAAAATTTGACCCTTTTTTTTCATTTTCACCCAAATTGGTAAATTATCTTCATCTACCATCTTCAATCGGATTTAACCAAAAAATTGTTGATTATTCATATGAACTTAAGGTCGCACCATTTCTAGGTTCCGAGTTCGTATTCTTCGATAGAAATTTAATGAAATTAAATTAATCTCATATTTTTTTGGTGATGCTGTTAGGTACTCGGTATTTGTCTTCATTTTCTTCTAGCTATTTTACGGCGTGCTCTGTAAATTGATGCTAGTCATGGTGTTTAACGAATGAGTTGAATCATATTTCAACATTACTTCCCAAATTCTTTGAAAACTAGACATGGATAAAACGTAGTATTAACGGAGAAAATGCAAGAGTTAATTAAGACTTTATTTTACTTTTAACTTTTTATTATATTTCTTCTGTTTGTATTTTTTGTATCTAATTTCTTTTATTGTTTATAACATTTCTCACTATAGTTCGTGTTTGAGGTGCCAAACGGTGACAAAAAAGTGTAGGTCCTCCAAGGTGAAAAATGTAAAGGTTAGACCGCAAACTTTAGCTTAACTCTTTTTATATATGTATACACATGTGGTTGTTGTGGTTAATATAATGTTGAGTTAGTCTTGGATTAACTTGCCGGAAAGTTAGTTTGAGATCGTAAAAGGTGAAAAAAAGGTAAATGGTACTAAAGGGTGAAAATTGTGAAATATGAGTCCCATTGTTTAGGTTAAATGGAGGATTACTATACATGTTCAAAAGTTATGCAAAAATCATTTATAAGTACATGGTTTTTAACTAGTTATACAAACAAGGATTGTGGTGCTTTTTCCTAGAAGGGATATACTAGCTTAGGTATCCTACTCTTCTCCTGAATGTCACTTATATTATCTTATTTTACCTTATCGGTCATTATTGCAAGTTATAAAAAGGTGTCATTTGAATTTATTGACCATTATCTTATCTTATCTTATCTGAACTTATCTTATATTATCTTATCTGAACTTATCTTATACGGAGTATTATCTTATCTACACTTATTGGCCCTTATTTATCTTATGTTATCTTATTAAACATGATAAGTGAAAATAAGGTGAATAGGACATCAATAGAATGATGGACTAATTTAATTTTCTTTTACATAAGTATTTACCATGCCATGAAGGGTTTTTTTTGGTTTTAGATGGTTACAAAAATATCTCTATTATACTCCTTCCGTTTTTCATCACTTGCATGGACATATATACTGTTTTAGGTGGCCCGTGAAAGAATACAAGTGAAATTTTTTTATTGTAAAAACTACAAGTGGGGTGAATAAACTTTTAGATAAGTGGTGCAAAATATATTTGGAGAAAATATAAAGAATTAACAAGTGGGATCAAATGTTGGGGAGAGAAATTATAAAATAATGCAAGTAAATAAAAACACTCATTTTTTATAAGTGATTCAAGTAAATAAAAACTGAGGGAGTACACAGTATCTAACAGTAAGAACTAGTTTTATATGCACGCGATGCGTGGGAAGATGTATATAAAAGCAAAACTATGTTATATAGAAACAATTATTCGAAATGCTATATACAGAAAAAGTAGAAATCAAAATAATTGGGGGATGGATTTTTATTACGGAGTACTCCATATATTTGTTTGATTGAATTTTATTTAAAATTTTTAAATTAAAATATGATTTATTTATGTCAAAATGAAAATGTGGCATAATAAGATACTTAAAAGCAAAAAATAAATTATGCGATTAATAAGGTGTATATTCGGCTCTGATTAAATGTTTGATTGTAACTTTTCTTTTTTACTTTTGACTTTTTCTCTGTTGTGATTAAATTTGGTTGGCTAATATTTTTATGCCTTTTTATCTTATTGTATAATTAATGTAATATAATTTTTATATAGTATTAAATTTGATTGACTAATTATGCGTTTTTATTTTATTTACAATTAATATTATTTGTAAGTAATAGGGGCATTTTAGACTATTATATAAGGGACACCAAAATATCATTTACGATTATGACCTCAGAAGTTCCTTTATAGAATAGAGATTGTGGATAGCTTAACATTGCAGATTTGCAAAGATTTTGCCTAAAAATCCTGAATACAAGATACTCCATCCGTATTTTTTAAGAGTCACAATTATTACTTTCGACTTTTTTTTTCATTCTAATTTTTGTATACTTTTACACTCATTTCTTCAATCATTTATTATTTTTAAATTTCCAATGAGTGTACTTAAATTATCAAGTATCTCACTTGTATCAATATTAAATTAAATTTGTCGGGTCAATACGTGAATTCTGAAATAGAGATGAAGTAATAATGAAGTTACACAAAAATCGAAAACAAACCGTATATCCCGTGGTATATATATTCAAATGAGAAAGTGACTTAAAATGAATGAGAAGAATGAGAAGCAATGTCATGTGTTGGATGTAATCGGATCTAACAGCTCTAAACTAAATCTGATTTCTTTTATTTTCCCCCATTTCGCCTTCAATTACAGAGTACTACTGTACGTCAATTCCAGAGTTCCATCTTTCCAGCTTTCATACTCCATTTTCTCTCTCCTCCCCAAGTATCCATCCATGGCACCTCTTTCTTATTTTCTCTCTCCTTAATCTCCGTTCAATCGCATTTTCTTCATCCCGTACTTCCATTTTCTCTCTCCTGAATCATCCATCCATGAATACATGACGCCACAATATAATTTGCAAATTCAAATTAAGATCCAACAATAATGCATCATTACCTAGCACGTGATGACATGATAGACTTCACCCATTCAACAATGGCGGAAGAGTATATACAACGGATTTGCTCCTTTATTTTAAATTTGCTCATTCAGTATAAATGAGCAAAACAATTTACTTATTTAGTATAAATGAGCAAAAACAATTACTCATTTAGTACAAATGAGGAAAAAATTTTACTCATTTAGTACAAATGAGCAAAACAAGTTCAAATAAGCAAATATAAAGTAGAACAACACAACAGTTTGGGAATTATTTTGTCGCCATTTTTGTCGTGTTTATGAGTTTCAAGAGAGCAATTTGGATCTCATAATAAAACAAATCAAGTGGCCGGATTTAAATCTTCAATTAGCCCCATTAAACTCAAACCACGTACAGCTAGTACATGGGGAGAAATTAACGGCGAAAACCATTTTCGAGCTCCACCGTATTGCAGATTAGAACCAATTCAATGTTGAATAGACATGGAAGAGACTGAGGAAGGAGAAAAAGGAAATGTGGACATTTTTCATTAAATATAATTGGGTTTTTTTAGTTTGATTGAAGTTGATGTAATATTTTGTATTTAAATTAAGCAATATAGGAAGAGGAGAGATAAAATAATGCTGCCATGGAATTGAAGAAGAAGTTCAGGAAAGAACAATGAGAGAGAAAATGGTCCTGCCGTTTTTTATTTTTTATTGGATGGGTTTAGTTTTGTCTTTCAACTTGTTTGTTGTTTTACACGAGCTAATGTCATCCGTCAGATTAAAACATTTAAACGGTTATAATTCCTTCTCATTCTTCTCATTTTAATGATCTTCTTATTGGAGGGTGACCCTATATATATATATATATATATATATATATATATATATATATATATATATATATATATATATATATATATATATATATAGGAAGGCTCCCATAAGAACACTTCTTACGGTGAGAACACTTCCTTATGGTAAGAACACCTTCTTAACCATTGGATCTTATTTAATCTAACTGCTGAGATTTGCTCATTACTAATGGCAAGTTTTGTAAATTTCATGAAGTTTTTTTTTCTTTCCTTCTTTTTTTTGTTTTCCGATTTTTTTTCTCTCTCTAAATTTTTTTTGGTTCTTTCTCTCTCCTCTTCTCGCGCAGCGATCTTCAATCAAATACGAAGGAAACAAATCGGATTTCGAATTCGGACTCTTCATCAAATTTATTAAATCTTCTGCGTTTTACCTTGAATTTCGGATTTCGATTTCAAATTTTGTTGATTATTCTCAATTTATCGATTTTGTTCATCAATTTTTTTCCCAGAATTTCAGCAATTGTCGAAGGAAGTCTAATTGAATTTCTTTATTTGTTGTTTGTATTTATTTGAATTCGACTTTTGATTTTGTTCCGATTATGAACTTTTTCCTAATTCTCAATTGAACGATTATGAACTTTCATATTTTGATTAGAACTTTGTCCTCTTTTGATTTTCATTCGATTTCTAGCTTTTTATTTTTTTTAAATTGTTTTTGTTTGATTTTGTGTTTGTTTTTTGTTGTTGTTTTGTATTTAATCTCTTATTATTCTTAATTTTAATATTTCAGGTTAATTGTGCTCTATTTTTATTTTTTATGGCTTCTGCTGAAGTTGATATGTTATCTCATGTTTCTAGTTCATCAATTACTCAATCAGGTATGATTTAATTCTCGCCTTCATTGTTGATGATGTTCTAAGTTTTTTCAATCATGTTCTAAATATTTCTTTTTATGTTCTTTAGATCTTATTCATTTGTCTGTACTTTTATTCATATTGTAACATTTGTTTTTTATTCTAATTATTTGTTTTTATGTTCCTTACTTGTTTTTTGCATTTTTTAAACTTTTAATTTCATTTCCTAAAGTTTTTATCTCATGTTCTAAGTTTTTGTTTTTATCTCATGTTCTAAGTTTTTGTTTTTATGTTCTGCATATGTTATGCACTAGTTTGAATTTTTTATTTTATTCTATGTTGTGCAGTTGGAATTATTGTTAATGAACCATCAAGTTCTTCTGTTGGTACTCCTAGAGTGTTTACTTCATTGAGTCCTGGTGGTACTAAAGAATGGATTCCCTCTTGTTCCGAGGAGTTAAAACCTATTGTCGGAATGAATTTTAAAGATCCCGAGGAAGGTTTATCCTTTTATAAAGCTTATGCTACTGCTTCAGGTTTCACTTCTAGAAAAATTACTACTACAAGAAGGAAGAAGACTGGTGTAGTGGCGTTCCAGTATGTTGTATGTAATAAAGAAGGTTTTAAGGCGTCTCGTAAGCCTGTTGTGGAAGCTGTTGAAGATAAATCAGACAAGGCTCGTTCTACACGAAGGCGAATGCTTACTCGTGTTGGTTGTGGTGCTCAAATGTGTATGAAAAACATTAATGGATCATATGTTGTGACATACTTCAAAGAAGAACATAATCATCCTCTATACACTCCTGGTTGTGCCAAATTTCATAAGCATGGGAGGAAAATGAGTATTTTGCATAAGAACATTATTATTGGTAATTCAAAGGTGTTTTTTATTCTTGTCTTCTAATGTTTCCTTCCTATGTTCTATAATATTTTGTGTATGTTCTAAATTGTGTGTTCTGTTTCCTTACACAGGTTAACATTGGTCCAGTGAAGTCTTTTAGAATAATGAAGGAGTTAACTGGATCATATGACAATGTTGGTGCATCTAAGCAAGATTTCAAAAAAATTCAGAGAGATTTGAAGGCATTAATTGAAGGATCTGATGCACAAATGTTTATCAATAATTTTCTGAATAAAAAGTTATTATGGAGTGCGTTTTTTTATGATTATGAGTTAGATGAAGAAGATCAACTCTGTAGAGCTTTTTGGGCAGATCCTATTTGTAGAAAGAATTATGCTCTTTTTGGAGATATGGTTTCATTTGATACTACCTTTTCAACAAATATGTAATGTTCTATTCTTTATGCCTTATGATCTAAATGTTTTGTTCTTAAGTTCTAAACTGCTCTGTTTTTTTCCTAGGTACAATATGATATTTGGGCCGTTTACTGGAGTTGATCACCATAAAAAGTGTATTACCTTTGCTGCTGCTCTTATATCTAATGAGGATATAGTGTCTTTTAAGTGGGTTTTTAAAACATTTGTGAAGGCAATGGGAGGTAATGAGCCTCTCTGTTTGATTACTGATGAAGATCCTGCAATGAAAGTTGCCTTTCCCAAAGTCTTTCGTTCTACAGAGCATCGGTTTTGCATGTGGCATATTATCACTACTACAAAAATAGTCAAAGAGACCCTTAATAAAAGATCCGTTGAACGACATAACGGGTCTCTTTAATATAAGAGATCTAATTTAAGTGATAACGGCTCTGTTATGTGTACTGGACCCCACATACCTCACTAAATCTAAAAGGAGAAAGACCCCTTAAGTAAAGCAACGGGTCTCTAATTTGCGCTGGGCCCACTGAATATGGCGCATGGAAAAACAAAAGAGAAGATAAAGACCTAATAAGTAAAACACGGGTCTCTTTTTCTAATCCTAAATTAAAAAATAAATAAATGTGAACGCTTTTTAGGTACTTTTGTGCTCTATCCCCTCCTCCCCTCCTCACAACTCACGTCGTTTTCCCTAATTCCCAACTTCACATCTCCCTCTCCCTCTCCCTCTCCTCCTTCATCTCTATCAAACCATGTTGTCGACCAGTCTACTACGCCTCCTATTCTGTTTTCGCAGCTCAGACTTCCCCCAATTCCAGAGGAGCTGGAGCCTTCAAACCACCGACGAATTCGTGGTCAATCGTTTAGAACATTGAATCTCTTATTACTGTAAGATCTAATTATTTTTACTGTTTTCGATTTCTGAAGAAAATAAATATGATTTGATTTGATTTTGGTTAAGAAGTTATGGGGATATTTTTAGGGTTTTGTTGATATGCATTTCGGATTTAGATCTGCTTTTGTAGATCTTTGGTTCTGGATTTGTTATGCTTTCGATTTCTTGTCGATTTCGCGATTGTCAAATTAGAGATTGTTCATTTCATTACTGTGAAAAGTTGTGCCCCGTCTTTTATCAGTGAACATTTGTGTTGTGAACACCATATGTTTTATTGTCTGTGATGCAAAGAAAATATCGGCATGATTCGTACCATGATTGCAATTACATAGTACATACAATATTCTTTGATACTGTAACATGATTTTTCAGAGGCAGTGTAGTGTATAGACCTGAATTTGTGATTTCATATTTCACTTACAATGTTTGTGCTAATTTCAAGGATCAGTTAGGAATGGTCTCTTGAAAGGGCTTTGGCTTCAGTGTTTCATGTGGAAATGAATTTGATAATTGTTAGATTTTTATTGAATATATCTGGCAGATATGATTTGCATAACTATTGCAGATTGAAAGTGTCATTTCTCTTGCATAGGGATCAATTAATTTGCTTCATTCATTAAATATATCAATGCACCAAGGGTAGGATAAGTTTTATGAACTCTAATACTACTGAATATTTAACCTGTTATAATAAAGTTGAATCAGTGTAGTCGTGTGCTTATGCCATTGAATGAGAACTAGTCTCTAATGCCTTGAAGAGCTTTGAGTTATCCTTAAGAATTTTCTCCTGGATTGCCATATTTTATTTCTTGGAAGTGATTTGAGATATGAACAATGAGGGATCCAAAAGGCCGTCTTTTCCTTCCTGAAACTCAGTTCCAGAAAATATGAATTAGATCAGTTTGTGGAAAAATTCAGTATTGTTCTGCTTATGGTATTTCTCTAGTGTTCTGCATTTTTTTGTTCTGAAATTCACAAGGGAAACGGGTATACCGAAATATTTCCACCATACCCTTGATTACTAGCGCTGGATAAAAGATATATTTTCCTGTAAAAGATTTTACTCCCTCCACCCTGAATCACGATACAGTTTTTATTTTTTCATTTGAGCAAATTTGGTAATTTTGGCTACAAATTTCTTAAGAAATATGTTGTATCTTTATGAAGAAATTTAGAATATACTATCACTAGCTATCATAAAAGATTCTTTACTAAAAGTACTTTTTCCGTGATTACTTTGATGTATGCTCAACTTTTTTTTTTTTTGCTTTTAGCAGAACATTTTGCCAATTTAGTTTTATTAAAAAAATTCACCCGGTAACATTTGTAATTTTATTTGGTACTACGGGAGTATGTCTCTTCTTAAGCCAATGTATAAAAAAAACTAAGGCGCATCAAGGAAATTCCAAGATCTCTAATGAACCGTAAAAGTTGTTAAAAACTTATGTGCGCCTCTCCCTCAGAGAGTCAGGGCGTCTTAAGCTAGAGGCTGTTTTGGACTTAAAAATATGCAAATATAAAAGCATATTTACAAGTTTCTCCATTCCTTATTATATGTTCAGTTGACCAAACTTTTCTTATACCATGCTCCAACAAAAATTTATATATTTAAAAGAAACACAAACTCCTCTCTCTCAAATTTGAAAACATAAAATATGTTTTTTGTTTATTGGTATTAGGTTACGGATGCAGGAGAAAAGAATGGTGCTCAAGGTAGGGAATCAGGGATATGGCTTGGTGGTGAGCTTGATCCCCGAACGGCAAGGAGATGGTGACTACTGATGGATACATATGTGTTAATATTTTTTTGAAATGGGAAGTTGACACTTATAGAACATGTTTTCTTGAATGTCAACAATGATCATCGTGTTTTAACAATGTGTCAAAAATTGAATTGATTTTCTGGCCTGGGACAGTTTTTAGTCCTTTATACTCTATCTAGTTTCTAATTTATGCAGTTGTTGTGTTTATGATAGGGTGATAACTTTTTCTCAGGGTCTCTTCTAAAGGTATTGGTTTGTTTGAGATTCTAGGATCATTAAATACATATGAGTGTTAATTACTGCTATGTGTTGTGTCAACAGTGTGTGCTACTATTGAAGAATCAGGTGTGTTTGTGATGATTTTCTGAGGAACACTTAACGGGGAGATATTTATAGTATAAAGAATTGGCTGCAGATGGTTTATGTTGTATGAAAAAGAGTTTATATTGGTAATTAGCTTAAATACTTTCTTTTGTTATTTGGTATTGTGTTTGAGCATTACATTTGGGTCGTTTGTTGTTTTTTAGTTGCCTTGTATTGATTTCAATGGAGATAGATATGGGTGGTAATGCCTTGATTTATGTTGGATTTCTTTTTAACTTTTTTATTGACAACAATTTGGCATTTATTTTGAGAAAGAGGAGTATTTTGTATTTGCCAAGTTTTAATGGTTAGATAAGCCTAATTCAGGTTGTTTTTAGGCAGGCGAGGCCCTTCAGGAGTTATTCAACAGTGGAATAGTGAAAGGTGGGGAACTCTGGATCACGTTGAAGCTTTGGTAAGTGTTTTAATCAACCCTAAGAATGTTGAATATCCCTACTCTTTCTGGATATTGAATTATTTTTTGATGCGGAGATGTGAAATGATCAGGTGTTCAAGTCTGACCAACCCCAACTCCAACCCCTCCCATTCCCGTAGAGATAGTTGTTGAGCTAAGCTTCACATAAATTTATAATGATATTGTTTAATTAATAAAGAAAATAAAAGAATATTCTTCTCAGCGGTCTTTAAATGCCCGAGTTCTAGATGTGCTGGACATATGTCTGGTTGTTTGAACATTATCGAAAATCTAACTGCACATGGAACCAGGCCAATTTACTCTAGTCTCTTAAATTTTGGGCCTCATTTTGTGTAGCACCCAGTAGATGTGATACCATAACAATTGATAAAATTATTCATTTCTAACTTAACTAATCAACCAAAAGGGACTAGGCATAAATTCCTTCTCTCTTTGTTTATGTTTTGTTTCTAAGATGTGGCAAAGAGGCCTCTCTGACTATGCTAATGATAAATTTTCAATAATTCTAATTATCAGAGGTTGATAAACAGTTCGTTGTTGTGGCTTTACCTATTTTGTTAATGATTATGGAACTTTGCATTTGCTTAATTATTACAGTTTTATACATCGGAAAATGTTGATGAGGAGAGACATGTGGATTGAGTATTGCTCAAGCAAGAAACAAATGAAGAAAACAAAGATGATGGTATGGGAATAGGTTAGTGAGCTTTGGTTTTGGTTCCAGATATTGGTAATCGGTGTGAATGATTAGACTTTGGAACATTGTTTTGTTATTTTTACCTTTTTGGAAATTACGATGTATCTTTTACGTTTTTGGAAATTACAATTGATGTAAGATTTTTGCCTTTTAAGAGATTACAATTGAAGCATTACTTGTGAGAAATATATGTTTTTGGTAATAATATGTGTTATTGTGGAATTATTGTTGAATTGTTACATAATTACTTCGTATTATTTAGTATGTGTAGTTCGCATAGCAGCGGTGCTCGTTTTTGCTGATTTTTTTTTAAAACAAAAATTAAAAAGAGACCCGTTAGGTATGAAAAAGGGTCTCTTGTATAATAAAAAAATAATTCAAAGAGACCCCATATCTAACATATGGGGTCTGAAGTTGTTGAATATAAAAATATTAAAAAGAGCAAAGAGACCCCATATCTTACATATGGGGTCTGAATTTTTTAAAAGAAAGACCTCATATCTCTCTTAACGGGTCTCTTTGGCTTCTAAAATATTTTTCCCATGACTTGCCTAACAGACCTCATTTCTTACGTAAGGGGTCTCTAGCTTTTAACAAACAGACCCCCTCCAGATGGGGGGTCTCTTTTCAAAAGAGACCCCCCCATCTAGAGACCCCCTTAAAGGAGGTCTCTTTGGCCATTTTGGGTGGGTCTCTTTGCCCATTTTTGTAGTAGTGTATGAAAAAGATGCCTGATAAAGTGTGTCGTGATCTTCCACCAGATTCTGACTTTCTACAAAAGATTTGCAAAGCTGTTTGGAGTGAAGAGATTGAACCGTCTGAGTTTGAAGAGAGGTGGGCTAAGGTTATTAGTGAATTTAAGTTGGAAAACAATGACTGGTTGTTGCAAATTTATGAGAAGCGTGAAATGTGGATTCCGGCTTATTTTAGGGATTTATTTTTGTGTGGTATTATGCGAACCACATCAAGGTCAGAGAGTGAGAATAACTTTTATACTAAGTTCACTAATCCACATCTTACCCTTGTTGAGTTTTACATGAGATTCGAAAGTTCTTTGGATGCTCAACGCCATACTCAAGGTGAAAATGATAATTCTTCTAAACATAAACATCCTGAATGCAAAACACGTTCTTCCATAGAGAAATTTGCTTCTGAAGTTTACACGACAACTGTTTTTTATGAGTTTCAAGACAAGGTTGAATCAGCTCTTTTCTCTTGTGGGCTTGATAGTTTTAAGAAAGAATTTGGATTGGATGTTTATACTATTGGTGAAGGTTGTCGTGTCCGTAAGTTTGATGTTCTTTTTAATGTTGAAACATTTGATACTAGTTGTTTATGCAAGTCATTTGAAAGGCAAGGGATTCCTTGTAGGCATATGGTTTGGGTTTGGAAGGCAAAACATATTCAAAAAATTCCTGATGCTTATGTGCTTAACCGGTGGAGTATAATGGCATGTAAGAAGACGATTTTTGATTTAGAAGGGAATGAGTTGGAGCAATGTGTTCAAGTTGTAGATAGGAAGAGATTGTTGAATGATTTGTGGAGTGAAATTCATTCTTGTGTGAGTTTGGCTCAAGGGAATGAATTGACACTAAGTGCTCTTGTGGATAATCTACGATCATTGAGGTTAGATTTGGAATCTCAAAGTAGTATTGTTGATGGATTGAGTGGTAGTGTTTCTAGCAAAGCTCAAGATATTGAATTGCTTATTGGAGCTGGTGTTCCTAGTGAAATTTTGATCAAACCGCCTAAAGTATCAAAGAACAAAGGAACCGGGGTTCATGTTCAAGGTAGTGGAAGTGATAAACGGTTGAAGAGTGATAAAGAAAAAGCTATTGAACAAAGTCAAAAGAAGAAGAGGTTGTGTAAAGGTTGTAAGAAGTTGGGTTACCATGATATTCGTAATTGTCCCGAAAAACAAAAGTAAAAATGTAAGTACTGTTGTTTGTTTAAGTTTTTTTTTTTTTTTTTATGTTCAAAAATATGTTGCCTAATGTTCTAATGTTTTGTTTTTATGTTCTAGTTTTGTTTTTTTTTTTTTTTTATTATATATTATACTACTGTGTTTAAAATATTTAAAGATGTGTTTGATTTTTCAGGGGTATCTGTGTTCTAGTTGTTTAATATTTAATGTTCTAGAAAAGAGGCCTTGTGTTCTATATTCAGGTACTGTATGTTCTATATATTTTCCTGTTTTTTTTTCTTATTTTAAATATTAATGTTTTTTATTTGTTTTCTTTTTTGTAGGTAAAATATTCACTGACTTCTTTGGAGGCTAGATACTCTTTTTTTGTTTTTATTTATTTATTCCATAGTATAATTTATTTGTTTTACGAACACAAATGTTATTTTTAAGTTTACATTTATTACTTTGTAATTTTTTTGTTCTTTTTTTCTGAAATATTTATTTTACATATGAATTACTGGTCTCTATAATATTGTTTGTTTAAAGTTTGCCTTCTGTAGTTGGATTTAATTTTGTATAATTTTTATTCCTTAGAACATGTTCATATCATCTTAGAACATATCCTTTTGTTTTAGAACATGTGTAGTTAACTTTAGATATTTCAACATTGTTTTACATAGGACGACTACGGGTTCAAAATATTGTTTTGTGTATCAGAATTTCTATTATAACATATCTTGCTACTATTAGAAGTTGCCAATATATGTTTAAAACATATTAAATTAATAGTAAATAAACACGCAATGAACTTATGATAAATCTATTTTTAGAAATCAAAACATGCATATATTATCCGAAACAACATGTGAAAATCAACACACACAATATTTTTCAAATATTATCTAGACTACATAACCTTGGTTCAAATTAAAAAAGGAACACACAGAAATTGTAATTCAAACTACCTTCAAATCAAAGTATTATATAATAAAGTTCTAGTCTAATCATATTTAATCTAATCTATTCTCATCTCTTTCTTCCATTTCCTCGACTTCATTGAAATTGCATGATGCTCGTCATTCAGCTTTGATGATAATATTTTCCCACAATATTCTACCCTCAGTTTTTGTAGTATTTCAATCTGCAAATAACCAAAAAAAACATTAGAAACAATGTTTGTAACTTGAATGTACAATATTGTGGGAAAAATATGTTTTCCATTCTATTTTTTTTGTTATTTCTGTTGTTTTGTTGTTGTTTGTTCTTTTTTGTTCATCTGTTTTATTTTATGCTATGTTCTAAAACAGAGTGTCTTGTGTTTGAATGTGTGTCACACATGTTCTAAACTATTTTATCTTGTTCTTAAATGAATTCATATTGGAAAAAAAGAATACTTACATTGTCTTTCTCAAGTCCACATTCCCATTTTTCTGCATCTTCTGCCTCATATGTCTGCATGTGCCTCATCAAAAACACTCCACAATCATTCTTGTTGCTTAAGCTTCTCCATGGCATTTTAATTGTCCGAGTTTTAAATGATTCCACATACTCTGTGCTTTGAATCTTGTCGATATGGCAGAAATTTTTTGCAAACCCCCATAACTGAGTAAGAAAAAAAACATTAATTGCATTTTTTTATTATATTTTATAATTAAAATAATAGAATAAGTTAATGTATTCCCATTTGTTTTGGTTCATTTGCATATTTCTTGAAGAACGAAATCTTTGCCGGCAATGGTCTATTATCGATGAGATCAAGTTTGCTTTCCAAGAAATTCACGCAAAGTAGGTAGAAGTGTGCTCCATTTACGACAGGCATGAATACATGTTCAGTCAAATAAATGGCAGTTTAGGTGCTATGTTCATATTATCTAACAGTTTAAACTGAAATAAATTTTCAGGTTCTATGTTCATGTTCTAATCATTCTCTAACATGTTTTAACTTTAGATTCTTTATGTTCAAATTTTATTCATTATGGTTTTAAGGTTTCTATCAAGTATAAGTTTACAGCTTACCAGTTGTATATTTTTGAAGCTGTCCACTCCTGCATGATTCATCTCTGTTTCCATCCTTCTAAACAGAAATTCCATTCTCTCTTCTTGTGTATCCTTTGCATTGAAATACGTCTTTGTGCATAGTGTAAGCTGAAAAATTAAACTCAGTGTTAGATATTTCATTAGTGATAAGTTATTCATATAACTTTATTTAAATATAAATGTAATACACTTACGTAAATTTGTGTGGAGAAAAAGAATCTGTTTGTTTTCCCTACACCCCTCCTTTTGTTTTCCATGTTTAGGACATATGAATAAGCATCAATAATGTTGTTCACGAGATGTTCCTTAGCTGCCAGAGTATGTATATCTTCTCTAGTGATTGTGGTGACGGTGTCATAATACAAGATCTCCCTATAAATGACAGTTATTATTATTTGTTAGATTAAAAATATTAAATGTTTAACTTACATTAATAGACATGTACTTTAAAACTTACGTTATATCTCCTTCAGCAAATGCATACTCTGCCACCCTCCTATACCCTTCTTCAACATTCTTGAATTTGCTTTCATTTTCAATCATGAAAGGAGACCTTAAGTTCAATGGAAGTCTATCCACATTCCTTTTTTCCCTTCCTTTTTCCTTGTTTAACACAATAATATTTATTTATTATTAGAAAACAGTTTTATTAAACAAAGTAAACTATGTTTTTTCTTTCTAAGGCACATGTTCCAAATAATGCGCTTCATGTTCTACAATAACATGTTAATTGTGATTTTCAACTGGAAAGACTAGAAGTCTTTTTTTTTATAAATCTATTTTTTAAAAAATACATAATTTTCGTAAAAATTCCATCCAAAATACATAAATACAATTACTAATAAACAAAGGATATTATGTTCAAATTTCTAAGGCATATGTTCTAAATATTCTTTATCATGTTCAAAAATAATATTTTAAAACTTATGTTCTAAATATTTTTTATAAATATATTGTTTTTAAAGTACATAATTTTTCAAAAAATTTCATTCAAAATACATTAACACAATTACTTTACCCTTGAATCTGTTCCTTGCCCTTCTGTTTTGCATCTCCACTGTTCATAACTTTCTCGCTTTCCTCAGCTGCTGCATCAGCCATTTTCATCAAATTTTCAGAAGTTGGTTCATCCACTGCATTTTCAGGCTGTTCTCCTTTTTTGGTTGGTGAGGGCGATAGTAAGTTGAAGCTTGTGTATTTTGCAATTTCAATCCTTGTGGTTTCTGGTGTTTCATTTGATGCAGATTTATTGGCAGGCTTCCTGATTTCAGAATTGGAAGGAATTTCAGAGTTGGAAGGAATTTCAGGTTCTGGGCTTGGGGTTCTTAATCTGAACTTTGGAGTTGGTATGTCTAGCCTTGGAGTATTGAAATACTATGGATGATCCACTGTTTCATGTATCTGTGCTTCAGTTGGAGTTCTTTGATTCTTGTTTTCATTGGCCTTTTGCTCATGATACATATTCCATGCATTTGCCATTAACTTATCCAACTCCTCCATGAAACCAGGCTCGTCAAACAGATGCTGATCTTGGCTTATAAGTGATGGGGTTTTGTTTTTTGGCTCTTCTTCATCTTTGTTTTGGCTCAGCTTTTGTTTCTTAGAGGTGTACTTGTTCCAAATGTTTTCAACTAGGCTATGCATTTTGTCTGTTGTATCAGCCTCGTTAAACATTTCATTTGCTTTGTCTAGCATGTTGTACATCTCGTTGACATTCGAAGCAAGCGTCTTTGCCAATGTACCAAAATTTTCCAAAAATTCCTATAATTTTGTAAACAATATATTAATATTTTATTTTATTTCATATTTCTATTCAGGACATATAATTTTAATTTAGTTTTTAAGATAGTCAAACTTAGAACATATGTATAATATATTAGAACACACATAAGAAGGTTTAGAACATTAGACAAGTCAATTATTATGATTATATAACTTAGAACACAAGTATTTATTATTGTAATATTAGTTTAAAAATGTAGAACATAATAGAAACATGAGTATAAAGTATATTTAAAACATAGAACATAAGCATGCATAATTCGAACACATACTGGAATGTTTAGAACATTTACAAACCTAAGTATTATGAATATTTAAAACTTAGAACTTTAGTATTTATAATTGGATTCTTACTTTAAAAACTTAGAACATTATAAAACATGGTCATAAAGAATATTGAAACCTTAGATCATAAGCATACATAATTAGAACACACTAAGGAATGTTTAGAACATTTGACAAACTTAAGTATTATGAAATTTATATCTTAGAATACAAGTATATATCATTGTATTATTACTTTAAAAATTTTAAACATTAAAGAAACATGAGTATAAAGAAATTTTGAAAGTTAGAACATAAGTATTCATCATTAGAACATTTATTAGAACATAACCCTTTTTTAACAAGTTGCAAACATTTCTACTATTTTTTGTTTTTTCATATTTTCTATAGTTTTTTTATGTATGTTCAAATTTATTGTTTTCATGTTCTAATTTTCATTTGAATGAGTTCTTTGCATTATCCAACATGTTCTAAATGAATGTTCTTACCATCATTTCAGATTTTGCATTTGAAGAAGATCCTGCCATATTTGTTGCTTCTGTTTTTTTTGGGATTTCGGCTTCGGGCATTGCATTTTCTTGGACAGTTGGCTCAGCTCCTATGCGATTCAGCACTATACCTTGACCAAATCCCCTTGCTTTTTCAATGGCAATTCTGTTTGTCATTCTTTCTCTGTTCCACACTGTTAAAAGTGGGATTTGTCTTGGTACTTGTTGGCCTCCTCTTTGTAATCGATCGAAGTACAACACCTGTTCATATTATGACAAAATTTATTTTTTATTCAATATATTAAGGAAGTATTAAAAGAACATTAAAAAAAGGAAACAGAAATATTTACCAAGAGGAATGGTAGAGGTCCTGTATAGAAAGAAGTTCCGGCTTTCCATTCACAAACAGATTTCTTCCAATGTCTGTACACAAACGTGCTCCAATCCAGATTAGCAATCGTGTTTGTGTTCATACAGCTGTACATGAATCTGATGTATACTTGTGGGTTGTTGGTTGATCTCATACAGGAGTTCACTGCAGCAATGACGAAGTTCCAAATGAACTCATTGGATACTGGTTCAAGCATCAGGTCCTTTATTCTAGAAATTAGTGGCAAGTTTGTTGGGCTTCCCTTCTTCAGTTTGAAACTTTTCCTCCATGTTGCTAAGAACTCTACATAATTATCATCAATGTCTTCATTTTCTGGCTCCACAATCTCTTCGCCTCCCAATGGTACACCATACACCTGATGAACATCTTCAGGTGTGACAAAAATTTCACCACTTCCAGGCAGAACTATTGACTGTCGATCTACATTTGAGCTTGACACTATGTAATCTGCCAACGCTGAATTGGGATTTGCCATGCTCAGACTCAGAAATCCCCCAAATCCAATTTTCCTGACAGCTTCCTTGTGCTCGTCAGGCATTATCTTGATAAGTTCTATCAATTGCGCTGGGGGAATCTTCTGATACAACACCACCTTTTTCTTTTGCTTTGGAACAATCGGCTTTGTATCCTCATCAACCTCCAATATCTCCAGATAATCATCATCATCCTCTTCGATTTTCCTTAATTTTCCTTTGTTTTTTTCTGCTCTTGTCACAATCTGTAAAAAAAACATAGAACATATGTTGATCAGTAATAGAACATATCATTCATAGTTTAGAACATGTAAACTTATTACTTATTATAATAATTTAGGATTTTAATTAATGTAATTATGTTCATTTATATATTAGAACATAAGGTCTTTCTTTGTTTTAAATTATTAAGTCATCATGTAAATATTTTTTTTTATTATGTTCTAATTAAATTTACACATGTTTTAATTAATCAGGCATGTGTTCTAAATATTAGTTTTATGTTCTAAGTCACTGTACACATGTTTTAATTAATATTTCTATGTTCTAATTCATTGAACACATGTTTGAATTACTGTCTCTTGTGTTCTAATTTTATTAAGATGTTCTAATTTTTATTTTTTTGCCTTTTTCTACCATTTTTTATGTTTTCTAGTTTATTATGAAGAATTTTTAATATTTTAAATGTTACCTCTAATTGTTGTCTCTTTCTCTTGTTGAATGGCTTTTCCTCCTCTTCCGCCTCTTCTTCTTCTACTTCTTCTTCATCTGCCTCATAATTTTCATCATCTTCTTCATCTTCTTCACTGATGTCAGATTCTTCTTTCTTCACTGTTTTACGGGGCTTTCTCCCAACTTTCCTTTTTTGTTTCCTTTACAATCTCTCTCTCTTCCTCCTCTTCTTCAACAGCTTTTACACTTTCTTGTACTCTTAAGCTTCTTCTTGTTGGGGTTCTTGTTCCCAAGGCCTTTGCTGCCTTTTTCTGTACCACTCCCTTTCCTCTTTTTTCAACATATTTTTCATCCTTTTTCTCTTTCTTTTTTGTTCTTTTTCTTGGTGGTTGTGTCCTTGCCACTCTGAACTGACTAATTAGTATATCATCATCTGTTTCTTCATCGTCTTTTTCCACCGGATCTTCATCTTGTTTCTCAATGGTCACTGATTGCACTTTTGTCTTTGGTGCGACGCTTTTTCTCTTCATTCTTTTCGGAGGAGATGCAACAATTTCATCATTGTTAATGTTCTCATCTTCTTCGATTACTTCCTGCCTGTTAAACAGTAAAAATGCATTATAATTTATATTAGAACATGAGTTGTTAATGTGTTCTAAATTCTCAATTAAACTAATCATGTTCTAATTCAATTAACACATGGTTTAATTAATTATTCTTGAGTTCTAATTATATTTTATATGTTAAAACTAAGTTTACACATGTTCTAATTAAATATTCTTATGATCTAACTTAGTGTACACATGTTCTAATTAATCTTTCTGGTGTTGTATTTGTTTATAATATTTTCTAAAGAACTAGAAAATGCAAAATATTATATATATAAACTACCCATGTTCTAATTAATTAGTTGATATTGCATACCTTGAAGTTGATTTGAGGTTTGTAGATTTATTCTCATCGTTCTCTTCTTCATCAGTTTCTGCGTTTTGATTTTCATCATCGTCAGTGTTCTGATTTTCATCATCTTCTGCATTATCATCCTCCTCCCTGGAATCCTTTTTCTCCATTGGGCAACCAGTTGGTTTCTTAACATTCTCCCACCTGTTAATTTATGTATAAAATTTATTCTCTTATAATTTAAATAATTTACTAAAATATATTTGTTTAAGTTTAGAACGTACCCTGTACCTATTCTTGGTATTTCTCTGTCACTGTTATCATTCTTTTCCTCATCACCAACTTCTTCATCATCTGTTTCATCATTTTCAGTTTCCACGAGGTCTTCTTCCTGTTCCTTTTCATTATCATAATGAACTTGTTCATCATCTTTTTCTTCTTTGTTGGATTCATTCCTGAAACATATATTACATATGTAATTATATTTTTACATCCTTAAAATATATATATTTAAATTAAAATTAGATTAAATCTTTGGATCTTTGACTTACTTTGAATCATTGTTTTCCAACGAGTTTATAATTGCTAATTGTATTGCCATTTCTAACTCCTCATCTTCTTTTTCTTCAGTAATTGCTTTTGTTCCTGAAGATGATGCTTCTAACTCATTTGAATGAGTTGTAACAGTTGGCAGCCTTAACTCATCAGCTTATGTCTTCTCTTCCTTCTGTTCCTCTGATTTTGTTGGCTCTGCCTCAGCATTTTCTGTTTCTTTTTTATTTTTCAGGGGCATCTCTTCCTTTTCATGCTCTTTTGCTTCTAACTCATTTGAATGAGTTGTAACAGTTGGCAGCCTTAACTCATCAGCTTCTGTCTTCTCTTCCTTCTTTTCCTCTGATTTTGTTGGCTCTGCCTCGGCATTTTCTGTTTCTTTTTTATTTTTCAGGGGCATCTCTTCCTTTTCATGCTCTTTTGTGTTATCTTCCAACTTCTCAGATTCTTTATTCTCAGTTGTTACTTCCAACTTTTCCGATTCATTCCTTAAACAAAAATTATTACATATTGCACACTCTATTAGTACACACATACAACTAAATCCAAACATATATATATGAAATTATTCCATAGGATAGAATAATTAAAACATAAGTCCATGATATTAGAACATAAGTGTATTATATTAGAACATAAGTGTTGAATATTAGAACATAAGTGTTGAATATTAGAACATACATTACAGATAAAAATAACATTGATTCATTTGATTTAAATTTAAAATCAAACTAAATTAGTTCTGTTTTTCAAGTATTTTGAATGTGTTAATATTTTGATAAAAAATAATTACCTTTGATCATTGTCCAATATAGGTGCCGCCTTCACTCCATGAACATCACCTTTAATTTTCAATGTAACTTTTTTTGGTGGTTGACCCCTAAATGATTATAATTTATTCCAAATATCAGAACATAATTTTTTATTATAATGTATGAACATTTAAACAAGTTCCAAGTAATTAACAATTAGAACATAAGAGACACACATTTAGAACATAGGCAGCATACCTAGGATTTATTTTTTCCTTTTGTGGATTTTTAATCCTCACTATGATCCTTTCTTTTTCTTTCCTGTTTAGTTGTAGTTTTAAACATTTGTTAGTAAATGTTTTTAAATTGGAATTTATTTGTTCCTATTGTTAAATTTAATTAGGATTATTACCTCTTGATTGGAATTACTTCAGAAGTGGTTTGTACCTCTTCCGTAGTAAATTTCATGGTATGTTTAATCCTTTCTTTCGCTTGAGGGACTCTATTGTATTCAATTTCAGGAACACTCCTATCATATTGGTAAAACATTTTCAAACATAAGAAAATGCGGTAAGAATATTTAATAATTTTATTAAAGAACATATTATGATGAACTAAAATTCTGGAACTTACTTTTGAATCGAAATTGTTGATTCAGTTGAAGTTGTTTGCAACACGGTCTCTTGTTCACCGTCTATTCTTTTCATATTCTCATTCCTATAAATAAATTGTATTTAATTATATTAAATGATCAGAAAATATGTATACTAAATCAAAGTGCAGAAGACATGTTCTTAAGATTTTTCTTATGTTCTAAATATTTGCAAATATATTATAATTTAAATTCTGGAAAATTACCTTATAATGTCACATTCCTCCTCTGTTTTGGCAACATCCTCTTCTGTTTTTTCTCTGTTTTCAATTAAATATGTTTTAGAACATGCATGATAATATTTGAAAATTTTACGCATGACTTTAAAACTTGCATTATAACATTAAAACATGCTTTAAATAACATTTAGAACATACAGTATTTATTTTGTCACTCAATAAACTTTTATTTTCTTACATTTCTGAAATATTTTCTTCTGTAGGATTTGTATGAAGACTTGAAACAATTGCATTATCAACCTTTTCGTAGTGTATGTCATCCTCCTTGCTGAAAAAATATTAGAATATTTACATAAATCCCACTGTTAGATAATGTTAAAAAACTTTAGAACATGCTCAAACATTTTAAAATATCCATTTTATAAAATTAGATCATATGTTAAGGCAATGAAACATGTTGGAATGTTTAGAACATGGTAATATTTTTTAGAACACTTATAGAGTTTTTTAGAACATGGTAATTTTTGTACAATATATCTATCTCATAATATTTAATAGTTAGTTTTAATTTAAGAACTTGCCTTAGAAAAACATTCTTACATTAGAACATGCTTAAAACATGGATTGAACATTAATGTATGTTTAGAATAGGATGAAAACATTCAAACATGTATTTTTATTATTAGAACATGTGTTGCAATGACATAAGAACATTCTTAAAATGTTTAGAACATGGTAAATTTTGTACAATATATCTATCTCATAATATTTAATAATTAGTTTTAATTTTAGAACTTGCCTTAGAACAACATTCTTACATTATAACATGCTTAAAACATGGATTGAATATTAATGTATGTTTAGAATAGGATGAAAACATTCAAAAATGTATTTATATTATTAGAACATGTGTAGCAATGACATAAGAACATTCTTAAAATGTTTAGAACATGGAATCTTTTGAAATTTAGAACTTTCCTTAAAACAATCTTTTGAAATTAGAACATGCTTAGAACATGCTTTGAACATTAATGTGTGAGGGGGTCGAAAAAGCGCAAGGCTAATGCGTGACCTTGTCCCTCGTGGGTGTGACGATTCTTTTTATTCAATCAAGTGTAATTGGATTTCCTGTGAGTATACACCCAATTGACTAGTAATTATAGGAGTCGCCATTCAGTTTTCAACGACAATGAGAAAAACTGACAAAACCCGGTTATCGTGACATAAAGGGAGTGCAATTATGTTTGACCACGATGGCCGTAGGTTCCCTTGTGATCCCTGGTGTGGGGATCTCTCAATATACACCCGCAAGGTAGAGATTGAGGGTTCGGGGGACTGTAACTACCGAGAGGAGTAATTCGCTCGTCGATAACTCCAGAGGCAGGATATCCTTACTAGCTCAGCATAAATAATTGAAGGGACATGCGTTAACTATTAAACTAATCTGAGTTGATTTTAGCAATATGCAACATATAATACTAATTCGATCGTGATTATCTGATTTAAATAGCATTAAGGGACCTAGCATGATAATCCGATTTCCCAAAAATATTATATTTGTTAGGCGTGATAGAACAATCAGATTAGGTTAGTTTAACAGTTCATAAAAAGGGGGAGGAAAGCAGTTAAATCATCGAAAAGGGACACATTACGACGCACCCTTGAGAGGTACATCACGGTTCTCAGAAAACTAACCACTTTGACTTTGCTATTTCTCCTTTTTATTTAACGAATCTCAATTATGGGACAGGATACGTTCTGTTCGATTTATGGATCGATTGCGACAGAACGCGTGAACAGTTTCGCAGCGAGAGGCTCAGGCTAAGGGGTTTAAAGTCAATACTCATAATATATTATGTGTTGTTGTGTGTTGTTTCACGTCGAAACTAGGGGCCTATTTATAGGGAAGAGTTCGTGGAAAGATAGAATTGCAGAGTTCTAATCCATAAAGAATTAGGAAAAGAGACGTACCCAGGTATTTTCAGCGCCCAGGCCTGGGCGCCGATGATTTCGGCGCCCAGAGCCAGGCGTTGAAAATAGGGTCTGGGCAGTTTTGTTTAGTCAGATTCGGATTCCTAATGTGAGGGGGTCGAAAAAGCGCGAGGCTAATGCGTGACCTTGTCCCTCGTGGGTGTGACGATTCTTTTTATTCAATCAAGTGTAATTGGATTTCCTGTGAGTATACACCCAATTGACTAGTAATATAGGTGTCGCCATCCAGTTTTTAACAATAATGAGAAAAACTGACAAAACCCGGTTATCGTGACATAAAGGGAGTGCAATTATGTTTGACCACGACGGCCGTAGGTTTACTTGTGATCCCTGGTGTGGGGATCTCTCAATATACACCCGCAAGGTAGAGATTGAGGGTTCGGGGGACTGTAACTACCAAGAGGAGTAATTCGCTCGTCGATAACTCCAGAGGCAGGATATCCTTACTAGCTAAGCATAAATAATTGAAGGGACATGCGTTAACTATTAAACTAATCTGAGTTGATTTTAGCAATATGCAACATATAATACTAATTCGATCGTGATTATCTGATTTAAATAGCATTAAGGGACCTAGCATGATAATCCGATTTCCCAAAAATATTATATTTGTTAGGCGTGATAGAACAATCAGATTAGGTTAGATTAACAGTTCATAAAAAGGGCGAGGAAAGCAGTTAAATCATCGAAAAGGGACACGTTACGACGCACCCTTGAGAGGTGCGTCACGGTTCTCAGAAGACTAACCACTTTGACTTTGCTATTTCTCCTTTTTATTTAACGAATCTCGATTATGGGACAGGTTATGTCCTGTTCGATTTATGGATCGATTGCGACAGAACGCGTGAACAGTTTCGCAGCGAGAGGCTCAGGCTAAGGGGTTTAGAGTCAATACTCAGAATATATTATGTGTTGTTGTGTGTTGTTTCACGTCGAAACTAGGGGCCTATTTATAGGGAAGAGTTCGTGGAAAGATAGAATTGCAGAGTTCTAATCCATAAAGAATTAGGAAAAGAGACGTACCCAGGTATTTTCAGCGCCCAGGCCTGGGCGCCGAAGATTTCGGCGCCCAGAGCCAGGCGTTGAAAATAGGGTCTGGGCAGTTTTGTTTAGTCAGATTCGGATTCCTAAAATCCGTAGAGTTTGAGATTAATTCGAGTCTTTTAGCGCGTATCAATTTTGTGACGGAATGCGTCTGGGCCCGTTACGAACTCTAGGTTCTTTAGGATTTTAATTAATACGTAACTCTTATTTCTGAATCCTATTAGGAATAGGATTTTCGCGGTTTTCTATCTCATTTAGGATTTATGTTGGAGTGCAACACCTAATTCTGACAGGTTTCTATCTTTTATGATTTGCCACTTTTAGAAGCTACCTTTTACGGCAGTTACTATTTTTAGCAGGTTTCCATAAATAGCAGGTTTCGGGTAAAATGAAATGGGGAATCGAGATTCGTTTATTTTATAGGAGATGCGTTGTCAAGTGGAGTTTTTATGCTTTCATCATCGAACCTTTCCCTTGCAGGAACGGGGACAAAAGTAGGTGTCTATAGTTAGCCCCCACTTTGACTGAGTCTTGGAGTAAGACGATGGTCAAAGTATTAGACGGAGTGCGTCACACAAGCCATGGTGTATGTGACCTGTTTTGCGAAGGTCTCACGAGCCCCCGAGTGATAACATTTGACTTAAGGGTCATCACTTGAAGTGTCGACATATCCCTCACGTGTCATTGGGATTTGTCAACTGATAGTATAGAAACTTCCTCACTTTGTCATTGGAAGGATCTAAAGATGCGTAGAAAACTCCCTCACTTTATCATTGGGAGTAACTACAGATGTTTTCGAAATTGTAATTGGGCCTGGCCAAGCCCAATCACGAGGTAAAACGTTTTTAAAGATTCTCATTTTCAGGGCTAGCTAAACGAGAAAACCCCCTTGTTTTTATAGGACGTAAAACGAAGGAAAATCCAGCACATCGCTCTTTTTTGGAAAAACGAAAAACCAATCCTTTAATTTTTGGAAAAAGGGAAAACCAATCCTTTAATTTTCGGAAAAAGGGAAAACCGGTCCTTTGATTTTCGGAAAAAGGGAAAACCGATAAAAGTTATCGCTGCAACGACTAAGGACCTGCGCTGTTAGTGACGCAGACCCCGCCCGCTGAAGGTGGGCGAGCCTGTCCGCTGAGGGTGGACCCCCCGTCCGATAGAAGTGGACGAATCTGTTTTGATGTTTTTGAAAATAAGGACCTACGCCGTTTGTGACGTAGACCCCGCCGGCTGAAGATGGCGAGCCTGTCCGCTGAGGGTGGACCCCCCGTCCGATAGAAGTGGACGAATCTGTTTTGAAATTTTATTTTATTTTGTTTTGTTTTTTTATTTTTTATTTTTTTTTGAAAATAAGGACCTACGTGTTTTGCGCCGTAGACCCCGCCGGCTGAAGATGGCGAGCCTATTTTAAATTTGAAGACTTTATTTTTCGAAACTGAGGACCTGCGCGGCTAGTGACGCAGACCCCGCCCGCTGAGGGTGGGCGAGCCCATTTTGAATTTTTTGCCTATGTAGAAGAGCTTTTGGTGATTACAACCTGTTGGTGGGTTGTAATATTTCCTGATTAGATGTGTCCTATAAGTGGGTCCACACTGTGTATATTTTTGTTTAACGATATTTTTTTGAGATATCCAAACATGTTATGGTGCGTGGCGCAGTCTGGGAATGTGATTCTGATTGGCGCTCCCTGTTGGAGTCCACTTTTCGCGAGCCCCCAAGTGTTGGGGCTCGTCGGTTGTTTTTTCGCGTCTTGTAATCATGTTTGGGGTCACGCTCGTATGTGCGAGTGACCTCCTATAGTAGTGTGCTATTTTTAGTGAAACCGTGGAGTGCGACTTTAGCTTTCAGGCGACATCCAGTTTTGGCTTGGCCCGGATTATCCCTTTGACAGACAGACATTTTCTATTTGGAAAACCAATGACTTGACGACACATATTTTTGGTGTTTCGAAGAATGACCATGATATTTAACTTGCTTTTTTTTTGAAATGTGTACATGAGCGTTTTCTAAGATGAGTCTAAGTTTCGAAAAAGTTTCACTGTTATTATTATTTTTTTGCTTATTTGGGAGCTAAAGGTGCTTTGGGCTTGATCTTACTTGTAATAGGGCCTCGTGTTTTAGCAACACGGTCTTAAGTCCTTTCCTATTCCGTGTTTTTGTGAAATCTGGGCCTTGGGCTGCATTTTCCGCGCCCAAGCTCAGGCGTTAAAAATTTCGGCGCCCAGAGGTGGGCGCCGAAAGTTATTTCCTGGTAATATTTGATTTTCGGATTTCTAAACACGTTTCCGAATGGGATCAGGATGTTTATTGGATGCGTTCAGCTATATATAGGGGCTAGGTACGTCCTTATTTTCCGCCACTCTCAAATTCTTTCTCTCTTTTTTGTTGTGCTCTAATTATTTACTGATTTTGCCATGTCGATCCCTACTTTCTCACTCCAACGGACTGTTAGGCGTTGGCTACGAGCCCTTACTCCCACAGAAAAAGCTTTGTTAAAAGAATACCACTTAGAGGCACTTTTAGGCTTACAACAAATTAATATTGATTATAATTTTCTGCATGCTGCCCTAAACTTTTGGGACTCCGATCATCATGTTTTTTCCTTTCGGGGCAATGAAATATGTCCTTTGCCTGCTGAATTTGCTGCGATCCTTGGTTATCCTACTAATGCTACTCCAGTTACCCCTGGCACTATTGAAGAGGGTAAAACAACCATAAGGGCTTTCCTAGGGCTAGATGATAACATGTTTGCTGAACTTGTTGTAGACGATAAGGTTAACTTGGCAAAACTCGTAAAACATCATTTTAGGCCTAGTAAGAATATGACCGAACAAAAATTGAACCTTCGAGCCCTTGTATTTTGCTTGTTGAATCATTATTTGCTGTCGAATAATAATAATGAGTTCGGTGACATAAGGCTGATCCCCTTGATTAGCCAGATGGAAAGTTGCTATTCTATTATGCCGTTGGTTGTTGCTGAGACTTTGCTGAGTGCGGATGAGCTGAAGAAGGATGCCAAATCCGAAATTTTTAAGGGAAGCCCCCTATTACTGCAGGTAATCTATTTCTTTCTTTGCGCACACATACGCCACTTTTATATATTTCTTTTTGCCTGGGGCTGAGTTTCAGCGCCCAGGGCTGGGCGCTGGAATATTCGGCGCCTGATACTGGGCGTTGATACTGCGCCCCAGGAACCTTTTTTCTTTCCTTTCATTCTTTTGATTCGATCGTACCTGTTTTTGCAGATTTGGCTTGCGGAACAGCTTAGACTTTTGGAAGCTCCTGCCGATCCTAAACATTATCGCCCTATAGCTTTGGGTAACCGAAAATACTTGCACCAAGGCCAGGACGAGGCCGAATGGACCTCCTTTTTTACTTATGGCATTTGTTCTATTAAGTAGGTGGTACCATGGTGGGGTTTGACTGCTATGACAGGGGGGGTCTGATGTATCGGTTTATATTTCTTTGTTGGGGCTATCTTGTCCCATTTATATTTTCCCTTACCGAGTCATGCGTCAATATGGTTTAAGGCAGACTATCCCCTTTTCTGATACTGTACCACCTAAGGTAGCGACCTTTGCACAAACACGGGTCTTAGCGTGGGCTAGGTATTATGATGGTCTCCCGCGTTGGGCTATAGCTACAAATGGGTTTGTGGGTCTTTCTGGAAACTATAAGTTGTGGATGAGTTCCGATGACAAGGATGTGAGGACCGAGGCTCGTAATGGGGAGCCGCCTGAGCTTTTGATACCTCGTATTCGTGTTAAGTATGAGGGTCCTGATTCTGCCAGACCTCGTACCTATAGTTTTAAGACTGTGAAAGCTCGTCCTGATCGAAAGCAAAAGGAAGTTCTTCCCCGTTCCAGTGTCAGGCCTAAAAAGATGCCTAACATGAAGGGGCCTGTTGTTGTTAAAAGAAATGCAAGCTCTCGCGGAGATCGTCGCCGGAACAATGTATGGGTTAGGAAGGCTCAGCCGCCTGTAGAAACAGTGGCTAGTCCAGTTGATGATAGAAATCCTTCTCCCACCACTGTTTGTGCCCTTGAGGCTGAGCGGGCTATAACTGAGAATGTTTCTAAAGCTTTGGCATCTTTGGAAGTTAGTGTCCAGGAGCCAGTTCTTATGGAGATTTATATTGGGGCAGCGCAGAAGACTATGGGGGTAGATCCTGCGAACATTGCTCTCTTCAAGACTTTATTTGATGATCCGGAAGAACTAGAGTAGTGTAGTTCTTTGCTAGGGTGTAGGTGCCCTCTATTTATTTCAGTTGTGTTTGTTTTTATTCCTAGCACTTTGTTTTCCTTCTTATTATATTTTAATAAAGGCGTATTTTAGTCTCTATTCAATTTTGTTTATATGTCTAACACTTTTTTTACACAAAGAATATAATTTTTATTATTATTTGGACCGAATCCTTGGTAAGGATTGCCTACGTATGTTGTCAGAATCAGGTCGCGCGTAGTTCTAGCTTTAGAATAAGCTCTAGTATGCCGGATTTCGGTAGATATGTCCTGAAGTGGAAACATATTACTTAATCGGTCAAATGAGTGAAGTATTTGCCATTTCCATCTGCCGTTTTCCATAGGTTGCGTAAAATTCGACCAATTTGTTGGTAAACCTATTCGGATACGTACTGTACCCCCCAAGTGTTCGTTATTTTTCCGTTGTGTGCGAAAAAAATGACGAGCACTTTTTGAAAAAAGGAAAACTTTTGGCAGGCAGAGGGTTTCAACGCCCAGGCTGGGGCGTCAGAAATTTCGGCGCCCAGCCCTGGGCGCTGAAAATAACTTGGGCGGTCAATTTTGACGTTTTTGCTTCACATGTTCTTGCGTTTATTTCTATTTCGTTTTTTGTGCCTTGATATTTTGCTTCGTAGTTAAAGTTAATTTTGAGGCTATTTTGGAGGTTTTTTTACTGTTAGCGTGAAAAGCATTTTTGTCCAGATTAATTTTTTCTATTGGTGACTCAAAACAGTTTTGAAAATGGAGTTAGGGTGCGGAACTTATGAAGATCTTTGTGGAGGGTATGATGGAATCTATGTGAAACCGCTGTTGGTGGATTCTATGTTTTATGAATTTATTTTCTGGTAACATTTGCATTCGTTTTAAGTTTTTGATTTCTTTTTGATTTTGGGTTGCATGGATTGGCTCTTATGATGACATTGGTTGGCTTTTTGGGTTTTGAGGATGGGATAGTGTGGTTTATTTTGTGGGTTTCGGGAACTGGTTCACATGGCGTTATTTCAAAATCGAGTGGGCTTTGTTTGTTGGGCCTATAGTGGGCCACTTCTTTATTATTTTTTTTATTTTGCAAGTACATTTGGTGTTTATTTAGTGTTAGAATAAAATTTTTAGGAAAAATATTACGCCTTTATTGATTTGGAAAGTAAGGAAAACACACTGAAATAAAACTGACCCATATTCTAAAGGGCCTTAGGACCATCTAAAGTCTCTATTATTTTTTTCTATCAATCTAAAGAACTACTAGGCGCTTTTTACTAATGGTGCTCTATGTGGCTCAAGCCTGGGGTTTAGTCTCATAAAACTTTGGTCCTTCACCGGTACTCAACGCCCAGGCCTGGGCGCCAAAAATGTACCCATGCTCAAAAAAGGCCCTAACTTCTAGTGGGCCCTGCCATACTCATTCGACTTGAAAATTGCTGAAAGTCGCACCTCACGACTTTGTTAAGAGTAGCACACCACTACAAAGGTCGCTCGCACATACGAGCATGACCCCAAACATGATTACAAGATGCGAAAAACAACCGACAAGCCCCTGTGCTTGGGGGCTCGCGAAAAAATAAACCCCAACGAGGGGCGCGCGATCAAAATCACATTCCTAGACTGCGCCATACACCATACCATGTTTGGATATCTCAAAAAAAAAAAATTGTTAAACAAAAATATACACAGTGTGGACCCACTCATAGGACACATCTAATCAGGAAATATTACGACCCACCAACAGGTAGTAATCACAAAAGCCCTTCTGCATAGGCAAAATAAGAAATTCAAAATGGGCTCGCCCACCCTCAGCGGGCGGGGTCTGCGTCACTAGCCACGCAGGTCCTCAGTTTTCCAAAAATAAAGTCTTCAAATTTAAAATAGGCTCGCCATCTTCAGTCGGCGGGGTCTACGGCGCAAAACACGTAGGTCCTTATTTTCAAAAAAAAAAAAAAAACAAAACAAAACAAAATAAAATTTCAAAACAGATTCGACCACTTCTATCGGACGGGGGGTCCACCCTCAGCGGACAGGCTCGCCATCTTCAGCCAGCGGGGTCTACGTCACAAACCGCGTAGGTCCTTATTTTCAAAAACATCAAAACAGATTCGTCCACTTCTATCGGACGGGGGGTCCACCCTCAGCGGACAGGCTCGCCCACCTTCAGCGGGCGGGGTCTGCGTCACTAACAGCGCAGGTCCTTAGTCGCTGCAGCGATAACTTTTATCGGTTTTCCCTTTTTCCGAAAATCAAAGGATCGGTTTTCCCTTTTTCCGAAAATTAAGGGCTAGCTAAACGAGAAAACCCCCTTGTTTTTATAGGACGTAAAACGAAGGAAAATCCAGCACATCGCTCTTTTTTGGAAAAACGAAAAACCAATCCCTTTAATTTTTGGAAAAAGGGAAAACCAATCCTTTAATTTTCGGAAAAAGGGAAAACCGATCCTTTGATTTTCGGAAAAAGGGAAAACCGATAAAAGTTATCGCTGCAGCGACTAAGGACCTGCGCTGTTAGTGACGCAGACCCCGCCCGCTGAAGGTGGGCGAGCCTGTCCGCTGAGGGTGGACCCCCCGTCCGATAGAAGTGGACGAATCTGTTTTGATGTTTTTGAAAATAAGGACCTACGCGGTTTGTGACGTAGACCCCGCCGGCTGAAGATGGCGAGCCTGTCCGCTGAGGGTGGACCCCCTGTCCGATAGAAGTGGACGAATCTGTTTTGAAATTTTATTTTGTTTTGTTTTTTGTTTTTTTTTTTTTGAAAATAAGGACCTACGTGCTTTGCGCCGTAGACCACGCCGGCTGAAGATGGCGAGCCTATTTTAAATTTGAAGACTTTATTTTTCGAAACTGAGGACCTGCGCGGCTAGTGACGCAGACCCCGCCCGCTGAGGGTGGGCGAGCCCATTTTGAATTTCTTATTTTGCCTATGTAGAAGATCTTTTGGTGATTACAACCTGTTGGTGGGTCGTAATATTTCCTGATTAGATGTGTCCTATAAGTGGGTCCACACTGTGTATATTTTTGTTTAACGATATTTTTTGAGATATCCAAACATGTTATGGTGCGTGGCGCAGTCTGGGAATGTGATTCTGATTGGCGCTCCCTGTTGGAGTCCACTTTTCGCGAGCCCCCAAGTGTTGGGGCTCGTCGGTTGTTTTTCGCGTCTTGTAATCATGTTTGGGGTCACGCTCGTATGTGCGAGCGACCTCCTATAGTAGTGTGCTATTTTTAGTGAAGCCGTGGAGTGCGACTTTAGCTTTCAGGCGACATCCGGTTTTGGCTTGGCCCGGATTATCCCTTTGACAGACAGACATTTTCTATTTGGAAAACCAATGACTTAACGACACATATTTTTGGTGTTTCGAAGAATGCCCATGATATTTAACTTGCTTTTTTTTTGAAAAGTGTACACGAGAGTTTTCTGAGATGAGTCTAAGTTTCGACCAAGTTTCACTGTTATTATTATTTTTTTGCTTATTTGGGAGCTAAAGGTGCTTTGGGCTTGATCTTACTTGTAATAGGGCCTCGTGTTTTAGCAACACGGTCTTAAGTCCTTTCCTATTCCGTGTTTTTGTGAAACCCTGGGCCTTGGGCTGCATTTTCCGCGCCCAAGCTCAGGCGTTAAAAATTTCGGCGCCCAGAGGTGGGCGCTGAAAGTTCTTTCCTGGTAATATTTGATTTTCGGATTTCTAAACACGTTTCCGAATGGGATCAGGATGTTTATTGGGTGCGTTCAGCTATATATAGGGGCTAGGTACGTCCTTATTTTCCACCACTCTCAAATTCTTTCTCTCTTTTTTGCTGTGCTCTAATTATTTACTGCTTTTGCCATGTCGATCCCTACTTTCTCACTCCAACGGACTGTTAGGCGTTGGCTACGAGCCCTTACTCCCACAGAAAAAGCTTTGTTAAAAGAATACCACTTAGAGGCACTTTTAGGCTTACAATAAATTAATATTGATTATAATTTTCTGCATGCTGCCCTAAACTTTTGGGACTCCGATCATCATGTTTTTTTCCTTTCGGGGCAATGAAATATGTCCTTTGCCTGATGAATTTGCTGCGATCCTTGGTTATCCTACTAATGCTACTCCTGTTACCCCTGGCACTATTGAAGAGGGTAAAACAACCATAAGGGCTTTCCTAGGGCTAGATGATAACATGTTTGCTGAACTTGTTGTAGACGATAAGGTTAACTTGGCAAAACTCGTAAAACATCATTTTAGGCCTAGTAAGAATATGACCGAACAAAAATTGAACATTCGAGTGTATTTTTCTTGTTGAATCATTATTTGATGTCGAATAATAATGGTGAGTTCGGTGACATAAGGCTGATCCCCTTGATTAGCCAGATGGAAAGTTGCTATTCTATTATGCCGTTGGTTGTTGCTGAGACTTTGCTGAGTGCGGATGAGCTGAAGAAGGATGCCAAATCCAAAATTTTTAAGGGAAGCCCCCTATTACTGCAGGTAATCTATTTCTTTCTTTGCGCACACATACGCCACTTTTATATATTTCTTTTTTCCTGGGGCTGAGTTTCAGCGCCCAGGGCTGGGCGCTGGAATATTCTGCGCCTGATACTGGGCGTTGAAACTGCGCCCCAGGAACCTTTTTTCTTTCTTTTCATTCTTTTGATTCGATCGTACCTGTTTTTGCAGATTTGGCTTGCGGAACGGCTTAGACTTTTGGAAGCTCCTGCCGATCCTAAACATTATCGCCCTATAGCTTTGGGTAACCGAAAATACCTGCACCAAGGCCAGGACGAGGCCGAATGGACCTCCTTTTTTACTTATGGCATTTGTTATATTAAGTGGGTGGTACCATGGTGGGGTTTGACTACTATGACAGGGGGGTCTGATGTATCGGTTTATATTTCTTTGTTGGGGCTATCTTGTCCCATTTATATTTTCCCTTACCGAGTCATGCGTCAATATGGTTTAAGGCAGACTATCCCCTTTTCTGATACGGTACCACCTAAGGTAGCGACCTTTGCACAAACACGGGTCTTAGCGTGGGCTAGGTATTATGATGGTCTCCCGCGTTGGGCTGTAGCTACAAATGGGTTTGTGGGTCTTTCTGAAAACTATAAGTTGTGGATGAGTTCCGATGACAAGGATGTGAGGACCGAGGCTCGTAATGGGGAGCCGGCTGAGCTTTTGATTCCTCGTATTCGTGTTAAGTATGAGGGTGCTGATTCTGCCAGACCTCGTACCTATAGTTTTAAGACTGTGAAAGCTCGTCCTGATCGAAAGCGAAAGGAAGTTCTTCCCCGTTCCAGTGTCAGGCCTAAAAAGATGCCTAACATGAAGGGGCCTGCTGTTGTTAAAAGAAATGCAAACTCTCGCGGAGATCGTCGCCGGAACAATGTATGGGTTAGGAAGGCTCAGCCGCCTGTAGAAACAGTGGCTAGTCCAGTTGATGATAGTAATCCTTCTCCCACCACCGTTTGTGCCCTTGAGGCTGAGCGGGCTATAACTGAGAATGTTTCTAAAGCTTTGGCATCTTTGGAAGTTAGTGTCCAGGAGCCAGTTCTTATGGAGATTGATATTGGGGCAGCGCAGAAGACTATGGGGGTAGATCCTGCGAACATCGCTCTCTTCAAGACTTTATTTGATGATCCGGAAGAACTAGAGTAGTGTAGTTCTTTGCTAGGGTGTAAGTGCCCTCTATTTATTTCAGTTGTGTTTGTTTTTATTCCTAGCACTTTGTTTTCCTTCTTATTATATTTTAATAAAGGCGTATTTTTAGTCTCCATTCAATTTTGTTTATATGTCTAACACTTTTTTACACAAAGAATATAATTTTTTTATTATTATTTGGACCGAATCCTTGGTAAGGATTGCCTACGTATGTTGTCAGAATCAGGTCGCGCGTAGTTTAGCTTTAGAATAAGCTCTAGTATGCCGGATTTCGGTAGATATGTCCTGAAGTGGAAACATATTACTTAATCGGTCAAATGAGTGAAGTATTTGCCATTTTCATCTGCCGTTTTCCATAGGTTGCGTAAAATTCGACCAATTTGTTGGTAAACCTATTTGGATACGTACTGTACCCCCCAAGTGTTCGTTATTTTTCCGTTGTGTGCGAAAAAAATGACGAGCACTTTTCGAAAAAAGGAAAACTTTTGGCAGGCAGAGAGTTTCAATGCCCAGGCTGGGGCGTCAGAAATTTCGGCGCCCAGCCCTGAGCGCTGAAAATAACTTGGGCGGTCAATTTTGACGTTTTTGCTTCACATGTTCTTGCTTTTATTTCTACTTCGTTTTTTGTGCCTTGATATTTTGCTTCGTAGTTAAAGTTAATTTTGAGGCTATTTTGGAGGTTTTTTTACTGTTAGCGTGAAACGCATTTTTGTCCAGATTAATTTTTTCTATTGGTGACTCAAAACAGTTTTGAAAATGGAGTTAGGGTGCAGAACTTATGAAGATCTTTGTGGAGGGTATGATGGAATCTATGTGAAACCGCTGTTGGTGGATTCTATGTTTTATGAATTTATTTTTTTGGTAACATTTGCATTCGTTTTAAATTTTTGATTTCTTTTTGATTTTGGGTTGCATGGATTGACTCTTATGATGACATTGGTTGGCCTTTTGGGTTTTGAGGATGGGATAGTGTGGTTTATTTTGTGGGTTTCGGGAACTGGTTCACATGGCATTATTTCAAAACCGAGTGGGCTTTGTTTGTTGGGCCTATAGTGGGTCGCTTCTTTATTATTTTTTTTTATTTTGCAAGTACATTTGGTGTTTATTTAGTGTTAGAATAAAATTTTTAGGAAAAATATTACGCCTTTATTGATTTGGAAAGTAAGGAAAACACACTGAAATAAAACTGACCCATATTCTAAAGGGCCTTAGGACTATCTAAAGTCTCTATTATTTTTTCTATCAATCTAAAGAACTACTAGGCGCTTTTTACTAATGGTGCTCTATGTGGCTCAAGCCTGGGGTTTAGTTTTCATAAAACTTTGGTCCTTCACCGGTACTCATCTTGAATCCCATTCCTTTTGCGTTGACCCACTGATATGTCTTCACCCATCCGTTCCCGACCTCTTTTGGTGTTGATGCAGGAGAGATTAACCGGGTTGGATCGAAACCTTCATCTTGTAAAGCTAGGGTAGTCATCACAGTCTCGTTCTCCATAGGCCTCGATTCGTTAAACAATGTCCATAGAGCCTGGTTGTCCAATATTTCAGCTGTTTTAGTGTTGGTGAGGTGGGGTGCCTCATCCAAGGTGTGGCAATCATGGAAAATTTCAAATCCGGGTTTTAGCAAGCCATCCTGAACGAGGGGTTCAGGGAAATCACAGCATGGGTGTTCTTCTCCTTCCCGAACAAACATCCCGTTAAGGGTCCTTTGATATGGGGGAAGGAGGGTGGTTTGTTTGTCTTTGTTAAGGCGTAGCCTAGATAGGCGGTCAGCAATATCTTCCTCCGTTGGTTCATAACCTAAGCCAAAGGGAGTAGATTTGTCGGGAAAAGGATGGAATGTGCATTCCTTCTTCCTTATGCCCAATGGGGTTCCTGGGAAATAACCTTGAGCTAACATCATTCTAGGGATGACTCGGGATGCATGCGGGTCTAGGAATGCCGGATCATAATCTTCGATGAACTGGATTGTTTCTTCCATTTGAAACCCATAAAGGTCATCTGCAGTTTCGGCCGTTCCAACCATAGTACAACTGACGTCGGGAGGAGGGGCGCGGATTTCTAGTATTACCCCGTTATGGTTAAGTTTAACCATTTGGTGCAAGGTAGAAGCCACACCTCCTAAGTCATGGAGCCAAGGTCGCCCCAAGAGGAGGTTGAAAGTGGGCTTGATGTCGATTATTTGAAACTCCGTGGTGCGTGCCACAAGCCCGGTTTGTATGGTAAGGTTGATTTTTCCCAATACAGGCCTTCGGGAGTTATCATAAGCTCGTACCCCTTGCGTGGAGGTTTGGAAGTCGTCGTTTCCCAGCCCCAAGCAATGGGCAGTTCGCAATGGGCAGACATTAACCGCCGAACCATTATCTACGAGCGCTAGGGGGATGTTTTGTCCTTTGCATCCAACCACTAAGTAAAGGGCTTTATTGTGAGCACCCCCCTCTTTGGGTAAGTCTTTATCAGTGAAAACTATAGCCTTTTCTCCGGCATCTCTCGTGACATGGCTAACCAATGAGTCAAGTGTGATATCTGTGGGTACTGAGATGAGGTCAAGTGAGCGAATAAGCTTTTCGCGATGTTCCTTTGAAGTACACATAAGATCCCAGATGGCAATCTCAGCCTTGGTTCTTTTCAGTTGTTTCAGGAGAGGATTTTCAATGACTTCCGCGACGGTGGCGTGCCGCCCGTTCTCAGGAGTTTGCCTAACCGGGATGTCGTCCATAGGAGGTGGGTGAATATCCGGTTGGTATATCCTTCCGGATCGGGTGAGGTTGTCGACCTCGGGCTCCTGAGGGGTGGTGTCAATGAGAGCATACCCGGGCCAAGTTTCGGTGAAGAGGTCCTGGCCCGAGACTTGAGATAGGTAAATATCTTCAGCATCATCGTTCCACACACCGCACACTTCCCCCTCGATTCGATCCATAGGTACCACAGCGAGTGGTGCACCTTGAGGTGTAATATACACCGTGGGGTCGAAATTCTCTGGTTGGTCGAGAGAGATGTGACAAGAGCCGAGTGGGCTCTTGTTGTTGTTGGGTTTGCCAACGTTAGGGAAAGGTATCACTTCATCCTCTATCATGTCCTGGATCGTATGTTTTAGATTCCAGCAGTTTTCAGTGTCATGCCCATTTCCTTGATGGAATTTGCAGTAAGTACCTTCGACCCAATATTTGTTTTTGACAGGAGGGTCACGGGTGGGGCCTATATGTCTCAACTTTCCTTGATTGGTTAGTCTTTCAAAGGCTTGTACCAAAGTTGACCCGAGTGGGGCAAACTTTCGGTCTCGGACCCATCTTACAGGGTATTTTCGGGCAGGAGCCTCTTCTACAGCATGGACTTCTTGGGCTTGGGATGTGTTACCCCGATTATAGGTGTTGGTCTTATATGCAGGTTTGCTCTGTATGGTTTTGGCGAGGTCGTCCTCGATTTTTATTCCCACATCATAAACCCTTTTGAGAGTGTCGAGTCCCAGGTACCTAAGGTGTTGTCTGTAAGCCGGGTCCAAGTTGTCAATGAATTTTTGGACCAATTCTGTTTCGGGAGGCCTATTGATTAGTTTGGCCGCCTGGTCCCTCCATCTAGCAAAGTAGGTTGTGAAACCCTCATTTTTCTTTTGGAAGAGAACTTCCAGCTCGCGCATGGTGACTTGGAAATCCATGTTCGACGAGTATTGCTTGATGAAGACATTGACAAAGTCTTCCCAAGTGGGGAAGAGCTTAGGGTCCTGGTGATAGTACCATTTGAGCGGCACAGGTTCCAAAGACAAAGGAAAGGCAGGTAGGTACATGGACTTGTCCACGCCTTTCAAGTTCATGGTATTCACAAAGCTCAGTAGATGATCACGGGGGTTATCCGTGGCCTTGAACTTTGGTAAGTCAGATGAACTGAACTTTTCTGGTAATTTGCCAAAAAAAGGTTCAGGCTCGAGGGAGAAGTATTTGCTCCCCATGGTTTGCTGTAGGACCATTTTTTCAATCCTCTTCTCGTTTTCGAGGTCATTTTTGGCTTGCGCAGCCGCTAAGGCTTCATTTTCCATTTTCAGTTGGCCCATGAGTTGGGTCATTTGGACCATCTGGTCTCGCAAATCTTCGATGGACATGTTTGGAGGTGCGAATCAAGGTTTGAAATGAGGGACGACGGACGGAGCTTGGAGTTACTAAACCTGATGTTGGTGATGTATCTTCGAGACGCACTAGCCGTTGATTCCCTGATCGGCACCAAGTGGCAGGACCGGTCCTAGGCATAAGATAAGCTAAAGTTTAGGTTCCCAAAGTTTCAAGCATTACTTAGTCTAGACTTCGACTCTCTAAATTGGTTTTTCACTTTTTCGCTCTTTCTTCTGTCGGTACACTTTTTTTGGGTTTTTTTATTTATTTTGGTCATTCTTTGGATTTTCGAAACACTTGCCTGTGTGACATTCATAGTTGTTAGCATGTTCGGTTTTGGTGCCGAGCATTGCCGTCGTAGGAGGCCTAACGACGACACAAAGAGTTATTAATTTTTCGCGAGTCGTCTTTTGAAATCGAGTGCTTTTCTTACACCCTCGTAGCAATTCTTTTGATGAACATTTTTTGTGCTACGTACTTTCTTTTTGCTTGGGCACCGAAGCTGCTGCGCCTGACCAGAAAGCCAAGCAGCAACTTCAGCGCCCAGGAGTGGGCGTGAGAAATTTTGGCGCCCAGCCAGGGGCGTTGAAAAATGCGTCCCTGGCTGGTTCTCGTTTTCTGTTTTCTGTTTATGCGACTTCGATTTGCGTGCTTGCCTAATAACGTCCTTCACGCTCAACAGCGTTTGTGGGATTCGTTATAGGCCATCCCGAGTGTCGCTTATTTTGTGGCGATCATTCGGGTTTGCGGAACACGTGCTTCGTTATAACTCTTTGGCAAATTAGTCTATGAATGTTTGGGCAATTTTTAAGGTCATTGGTTTTCTAGGATAGTTTGTCACACACAATCACATATTTCGCTACACATAACTACATTACAAACATGGATTTGAAAATTAAATATGCCACGTAGTTTATGATAGGTTTCTATGGGTAGTTTATTTGCGCCTGGCTTGGTACCGCTTCTATCGTAGATCCAACACATGCCCCGGTCGAGGTAGTGTCTTCAACAGACGAATTTCGCTCAAGAGGCCAACCCGCAAGTGCAAGCCAAGGGGGCATGCAGGCGAGAGGGACCTAATGAGCGAGCGATTGGGTTCGGGATAGGTGTACTACCTGCACAAGTACCGAGTGGGAAACATGCGCGGCGTATGCACCCCCCTGTTGGCGAAAAAAGGTATCCTTAGTCCCAACTCCCGAGGGAGCCGAGATTCGTTATGATGTTCTGCCCGTTCACATTAATATGTTGATTTTCAGGTCGTCCCAACTTGATGGGGAAATAAACGCGGGGTAGGATCGTTTCACCCTTCGGCTATTTTGATTACCTACAAGCACGAGTATTTCCTTCACTATCCCCAGTGGAGTCGCCACTGTGAGGGGTCGAAAAAGCGCGAGGCTAATGCGTGACCTTGTCCCTCGTGGGTGTGACGATTCTTTTTATTCAATCAAGTGTAATTGGATTTCCTGTGAGTATACACCCAATTGACTAGTAATATAGGAGTCGCCATTCAGTTTTTAACGACAATGAGAAAAACTGACAAAACCCGGTTATCGTGACATAAAGGGAGTGCAATTATGTTTGACCACGATGGCCGTAGGTTCCCCTGTGATCCCTGGTGTGGGGATCTCTCAATATACACCCGCAAGGTAGAGATTGAGGGTTCGGGGGACTGTAACTACCGAGAGGAATAATTCGCTCGTCGATAACTCCAGAGGCAGGATATCCTTACTAGCTCAGCATAAATAATTGAAGGGACATGCGTTAACTATTAAACTAATCTGAGTTGATTTTAGCAATATGCAACATATAATACTAATCCGATCGTGATTATCTGATTTAAATAGCATTAAGGGACCTAGCATGATAATCCGATTTCCCAAAAATATTATATTTGTTAGGCATGATAGAACAATCAGATTAGGTTAGTTTAACAGTTCATAAAAAGGGCGAGGAAAGCAGTTAAATCATCGAAAAGGGACACATTACGACGCACCCTTGAGAGGTGCGTCACGGTTCTCAGAAAACTAACCACTTTGACTTTGCTATTTCTCCTTTTTATTTAACGAATCTCAATTATGGGACAGGATACGTTCTGTTCGATTTATGGATCGATTGCGACAGAACGCGTGAACAGTTTTGCAGCGAGAGGCTCAGGCTAAGGGGTTTATAGTCAATACTCAGAATATATTATGTGTTGTTGTGTGTTGTTTCACGTCGAAACTAGGGGCCTATTTATAGGGAAGAGTTCGTGGAAAGATAGAATTGCAGAGTTCTAATCCATAAAGAATTAGGAAAAGAGACGTACCCAGGTATTTTCAGCGCCCAGGCCTGGGCGCCGATGATTTCGGCGCCCAGAGCCAGGCGTTGAAAATAGGGTCTGGGCAGTTTTGTTTAGTCAGATTCGGATTCCTAAAATCCGTAGAGTTTGAGATTAATTCAAGTCTTTTAGCGCGTATCAGTTTTGTGACGGAATGCGTCTGGGCCCGTTACGAACTCTAGGTTCGTTAGGATTTTAATTAATACGTAACTCTTATTTCCGAATCCTATTAGGAATAGGATTCTCGCGGTTTTCTATCTCATTTAGGATTTATGTTGGAGTGCAACACCTAATTCTGACAGGTTTCTATCTTTTATGATTTGCCACTTTTAGAAGCTACCTTTTACGGCAGTTACTATTTTTAGCATGTTTCCATAAATAGCAGGTTTCGAGTAAAATGAAATGGGGAATCGAGATTCGTTTATTTTATAGGAGATGCGTTGTCAAGTGGAGTTTTTATGCTTTCATCATCGAACCTTTCCCTTGCGGGAACGGGGACAAAAGTAGGTGTCTACATAATGTACCAATTTGAATATTTTCTAAAACATTCATTCATGATTAAAACCTTTAGAACATGCTCCAAATTTAAAAGTTTTGTTTTATAAAGCAGATGTTGGCCCAAAACAATGAAACATGTTCGAATAACTTTAGAACATTCTTAACATCTTTAGAACATGGAATTTTTTTCGAACATTCTTTCTCTACCACCAGATCCATCATTAAAACATTCAATCATGACTTTTAAATTTAGAACTTGCCTCAGAACATCATTCATACATTAGAACATGCTTAAAAGATGTATTGAACATCATAAAAACTTTGAAACATGTCTTAATATTATTAGAACATGCGGAAAAAATTAGAACATTCATATTTAATAACAGATCTGGTATAAAAACTTTAAATTATGACAATTAACTGTAGAACTTTATTTTGAACATAAATTTAACATTAGAACATGTTTAGAATAACAATTTTAGTCGATTTTCTTTATTTGAAACTCCAAATAAATTGAAATCCTTACGTATTTGTAGCTTTTTCTAAGGAGCATTGACACTAGATTCGATTGCGTGTTGAGCTTCCTCGCTTTGCATGTGCTCGATTTTCCTTAATATTTCAAAATTAAGCAACAAAAATTAAAAAATTAATTGAAATTAACGAAACATTTAAACTATATGAATTTGTTAGATTATCACTAACCTTGTATTTTCGCAGTTGTTCGAAGAATCAATCGCATTTTCGTCACCTGACTCCACCGAAATTGCGTACAATTTTCAGCTTTCAAAATTTTTTGCGATTTTGTTGCAATTTTTTTGATTAAGCGTGATTAAAGTATAGAATGATGAATTGTTGTTGTTTTTTGCAATAATTCTGCCGGAATTCTATTAAATAGATAGTATTTGAGCGGTTTTTCGTCCGTTGTAGGGAGTGAGTGGGAGGTTGAGGAGAGAGAAAATGGTGAGAGAGTGGAAGTTATGGCAACTGACGAGAAATTTTTTTATTTTTTTTTTATATATTTTTGATCCGTTTTTTTTTATTTACGATCATGCCATTATGGCAGTGGCTGGGATGATCGTGGCCATTGATTTGATTCTAATCCAATGGTGTAGAAGGTGTTCTTATATAAGAAGTGTACTTACATAAGGGAGTGTTCTTACCGGATCCGTCCCCTATATATATATATATATATATATATATATATATATATATATATATATATATATATATATATATATATATATATTGTTAGAAAAATTATATTTAGGCTATAAAATTGAAAATAAATTATTTCATGAGTTAATTTGATTATAAATTTATGATAAGAAAAACATAAGAAATTATAACTTTTGAGCAATCTGAAAAACATGCATTATAGTACGGAGTATATATATTTCATGAATTAATTTTTTCATAACTTTTTGTTAAATATATTTGTTAGTTTTCCGTAAAAAAGATGTGAGATGAGTATTATTCTAGTAATATTAGGGATGTCAGTGGGGCGGGTTTTGCGGGAGACCCGCCCCGCATCCGCCCCAAGTAGGCGGGGATGGAGGTGGGTTTGGCGGGTGATGGGGCGGGGATGGGTATAAAAATCGTACCCGCCATGGGTGATGGGGCGGGTGTGGATTTTGTGTTGAACCCGCCCCATCCCCGCCCGCCCCGCCCCATCCCCATTCGCTCCGCCCCATCCCCACTCCCCCCGCTTCATAACCGCCATGGGTGATGGGGTGAATTTTGATTTATTTGCATCTTTAGGTGATAATATAAATTTAGGTGAGATTTTTATGTTTTTTGTTTGGATTTTTTTTGTTATGACGAGTATTTTTTTCGATTATATAGGTTACTTTAGTCATAAGGTATTTTTTTTCTATAGTTAACTTTGATTACTCCGTATATATGGCAAATGTTTGCTAAATAAGAAAAATTAGGCGGGTATTAGCGTGGGTATGAAGCGGGGATAAGACGGGGTGGATACCCAGTTGGGTGGCGGGGCGGGGATGGATTTTAGCTTACACCCGTTGGGGCGGGGATGGGGATGAATTTTGTACCCGCCATGGGTGATGGGGCGGAGATGGGGATGAAAATTTTAGGTGGGGATGGGAATGGAGGGACCTACATCCGCATCCGCCCCGCCCCGCCCCGCCCCATTGACATCCCTAAGTAATATACATATATTTTGTCAATAATGTTTGCCATAAATATCATTGTGATACGCAATGAAAGTCAATAATATATTCAAATTAGATATTTCCTTTAATTTAGTAAATACTCATAAGTTGATAGTCCTAAGTTTTTTTGTCTTTCCGTATGCTGGGATGAAATAGTCCTAAGTCTATTTAGTTATTTTTTTTCCCATATACCCGGTGCAATATTTATATGTATTACTCCCTCCGTCCCGAAATACTTGTACCGCTTTTCTTATAAAGCCGTCCCGTATTCCTTACACTGTTTCTATAAATGATAAACTTTTATAAATATTATATCAATTGCCCCCCTTCACGTGTCATTCTGTGGTCCCATGCGCTCTCCCCAGGGCCGTCTTAAACATTTTGGAGGCCCTGTTCTATTTTGTCCAAATCTAAAAAATGGGCCCCTAGCATTAAACCCAAATTTGATTATCGCACTTTTTAAATATCAAACCCAAATTTGATTATCTCACTTTTTAAATATTAAACCCAAATTTGAATCAGATACTCCGTAGTATTATCAGTGTTAATATCAATTGTCACTGTTTATGGAATTATCAGTGTTTACGAAATACTCCGTAATGAAATTATCAAACCCATATATCGCACTTTTTTATTAACAAACCAAAATTGACATGACACTTTTTGAAATTATCAAACCCAAACACTGATAATTAGCTTGCTGTAGAAGTAGTGTAGTTTATTTCCTGCTTTTTATTTTCCTATTTTGCCTTGAACGTTTAATTAGCTTGCTGCTTCTGTCTTGTATCCCTTTTACTTGAAGGGGCTCATCCCCTATCTTTCACAAAAAAACAAAAAAAAAGCTGGGTTTGAATTGTTTGACAAGCACAAAATTAAGAAAAAAAATAGTAATTTACAACTATAAAAATTGTAAAATTGTAATTAATAGGAAATTAAACCATGAAAAAAATGAAATTAAAAAGAAAAATAATTTTAATTTCATAAATTGATAATTGATAAGCATGAAAATACCTTTGCCTATGCGATTTTTGTTCTTCATCTTCAACAAATCCATAAATCTCACTCCTTTCTAATACTAAACAAATACTCGGTTCTGATACTCGGTAGAGGATAAAAAAATAGCCCTTTGATATGAAAGTAGATGTTAATTTGCCAAAAATTTGGTTCCATTGATAACAAATTCTTTAGTTCTTCTATTGTATTGAATATCTGATGAAAATTCAGATAAATTTTTCGGTTATTCCATTGAAATTTAATAGTTTTTAATGAAAATTGTTGATTAGAATTATTGGAATTTGAAATAATATTGGAAAGGAGTAACTTAAGGGAGATGCTGATTGAATGAAGCATTTAATGTAGCGGTGAATGGAGCGTTGAATCTTGAGAAACGAAAGCGTGGCTGGGAAGTTGAATATATTGCTGAACTGATTAGCAGGCCAGAACATTCATTTAATTAAAGTTTTTTTTTTTTTTAAGTATGTAAGTTGGGCTGCGAAAATGGGCCCTATTTTTTTTGGTGGCCCTGTGCTATTGACCAGAATGCACAGGGCCACCACCGGGCCTGGCTCTCCCCCTACCCCCTTACTCCCTTTAAAAAGTTGACACATATCCTTATCTATATTAAAAAATACCCCACTATCAACTACGATCTAATTAAATAATAAGTCAATTACTTTGTATTAAACTATGTGCCCGTCAAACCGGTTCAAGTATTCCGAGACGGAGGGAGTATTATATTTTATTATGACCAAAATTGACTGATGCAATATTTTAAGAATTGGTTCGTTTCCTAACTTGTCGAGGTTTTATTTTTAAAAAATAATAATTTTGATTATTTCCGTATAATGTATGATGTAGAATTTCGTAAAATTATTTGATTATCTTATGAAAGGCATATCATATTTGTTAGGATATGTTAAAACCTTTAATAAATATTTATTTTCATATTATATATTTTTTAATAAATCTATCTATATCTATTATTTAAAAAGCAAAACCGTTGATGATTAGGTGACATGTGTCCTCCTCTCCTTTTATCCATCAACTATTATTATTTTTAATTTTTTGTTTTATTATTATAAATCAAATGCTAACAAAGTCAAATATTTTACAAATAGTTAGTTGAAAGACGAGATACAATCTGGGCCCCACTCCTCTGACTATAGCAAAACCTATCCTGGTGAAAATATGAGCAGCAGCACGAGCTCCAATGTCCTGTGTCTTAGAAAAATTCTGAACCCGATTCAACAACGCAACAACATCCTTATCCAGCTCCCCCAAAGAAGAGAAAGAGAACGGAAGAAAGCCATAACCAATGGCCCTGCAACGTGCTTCGTACTTGACCCGCTTTCGAACAGTCGCATCAGTCACAACTAGACCTGGTTATTGGACAGGGTAGTCCAATGGATATAGGGTTAGGGTCAAGTTAATAGGGCTTTTATTGGGCAGGGCTCTTATTGGACAGGGCCTTTATTGGACAGGGTCATTATAGGTTCAAACTTATACTACAATTATTTTGAAAATTAAAATAGCAATGATACAAAAAATTACGTGTATAGATTCGTATTTACTTGTACTTGCACATGACTCTTTTATTTTTCATTTTTCATTGCTCGTTTATTGACCCGCCCACTAATGACCCGCTATTGACCCGCGACCCGCTTTTGACCCGCCCATTATCGATCCGCTAAAAATGACCCTTTCAATACCCGACCCTCTTTTGACCCGCACCGACCCTGACCCGCCCCGCCCGATAACCAGGTCTAGTCACAACCCGGCCAGGAGCAAAGCCAGACAACCCAGATTGTGTCAAAGGAGATGATCCCATCAAGTCAATACACACATCACAGCCCCGATCCCAAGAGTAGAGCAACACGTCAGCTGGTCGGAGAGCTCCATCGTTCCCTCCACATAGACCAATATCAACCTCTTTCCGTGCCAAAATCCCAGACCGATAACAAATATGAACAAGGGTATCCCGAATCACATTATGCCGATGTTTAATACCCACCATGGCAGCACATGACACCGCATGATCACCAAAGATGTCTCCCGCAAAGACCCTGGAACAAGCAGAACATGCGCAGTAACAGAGAACAAAGGAACCCCCAACCGATAACACAACACACATCGGTAAGCCTTAGCATTCATCGTCTATCCCAAACCTGATATGGGGACCGCACGAAGACAAGCAGAGGTGTGATCTCCCTGCTGTGATTTCCACAACGCCGACTGTCGAGAAGATAAAGAGAAAGTGGGTTCTACAGATGCAGTAACCTTTGTGAAATATATATCTGCCAATTTCTTCATGAGTTTAGGGGCAGCGACCTCACTAGGGTTACTCAGAATGTCATACTCCACTGTTCTACTAAATAGACTCAACGCATCCTCAAATACTCGACCAGGACCAACAATACCAGCATGTCGTACAAGGTTTTTCTGCAAACCAAAAGACTGCAATCGAGAAGCAAGAAAAGTATAATTACGAACATCACCTGCGGAATAAACACCAAGTCCGCCAAAAGAAAAAGGTAAGGTGGAAAGATGCCACTGCCAATCGCCAAAGCCAGGCCCCAAAGCAGTTACAATACGCTCCAAGGCAGATCGAAGAGCCTCATCAAAAGTGCGCTGAGCCGCCTCAATAATACAAGGAGGACAGGTACGCAAAGCAAAGTAGAGTTTAGAAACTACGGTACATGCCCTAAGTAACAATAGCTCACACTAAGGATCATCAAGCTGAGCAACCTTATCCATAAGCCCAATGGTCTTGGTCACCCTCTACATCACAAGCTCACCATTAAAAGATGGATTAGAACTAGCGGGACCACCTAGCAACTTAACACCATGCAAATGATGAGAAATATCAGGGGGAAAGACTCCCACAAGCCTGCTTCGAGGGTCCTCTGTAGGCCAGAAAACATCGGTCTTCTCCACGTTAAGATGTAACCCGAGACAAGGCTCGTCCTCCATAATCAACTGCAGAACCTTCCCAACCACCAAGGTGTCACCAATAATAAAGCCATCATCCAAATACCATGCCTGAAGACATACATCAAAAGCATCCCTGATTTTACAAACAGGGGTTGTAATGAAGGAAATAATGCCCTTGGTCCAAGTATGCATTCTATGTTAAGTCTAATAAATGCGGTTCAGTATTAATTGACAAGTTAATAATTCAGTGAGATCAAGTGAGCTGAATGCCTAGCTAGAGGCCGCTTCAGTTCAAGTGGAATTAATGATATTAATCCACATCTTACTCTTGACTGAACCCGTAGGGTCACACAAATAGTACGTAAACGGATCAAGTATCTAATGGCATTAGATACTCTATCTATGAATATTCGGAACCGACGGATCTTGGTTTCAGTGGGAGCTAAGATCGTCACAGGCAAGAAATGAATACTCCGGAAACGATGATATTGCCGGAAACGGAAATATGGATCGTATCGGAAATATAAATATTATCCAAGTCGTAGATGTTGCCGGAAACGGAAACATGGTACGTATCGGAAAATATTATCGGAAATGGAAATATTGCCAGAATCGGAAATATTGCCGGAAACGGAAATATTGTCAGAATCGGAAATATTACCGGAATCGGAAAATAATTCCGGAAACGGAAATATTAAATATTTGTTCGAAACGGAAATTAATTCCGGAATCGGAAATATTAAATATTGTTCGTATCGGAAATGAATTCCGGAATCGGAAAATTTAATCGGAAGCGCATCGTACGAATAAGCATCGGACGAGGCCTGCCGGACGAAGCCCAGCACGAAGCCAGGCCATCGCCCAGCAAGCCAAGCGCGCCGCAAAAACAGCAAGGCCAGGCCCAGCAGGCTGCGCGCAGCGCGCAGCGCGCACAGCGCGCACAGCACGCGCAGCGCACAGCGCGCACAGCGCGCGCAGCGCGCAGCGCGCGCGGGCGCTGAGTGGGCTGCTGCTCGCGCGCACGCATGAGGCCCATCGTGGCTGTCGTGCGTGTGTGTGCAAGTGTTTGTGTTCGTGCACGTTTCCTAAAACATGCAGAGTTCGGTTAATGATTAAATTCCTAATTCTATTTGATAAATTAATTAAATTAGAGTTCTTGTAGGATTCTAGGTTTGATTAATTTGTATCTGAATAGGATTTCGATTCCCTTTCCATACCGCTATAAATATGAGGCTAGGGCTCACAATTTATAACACAAGTTTAAAAGTATTCAAAGTGAGTTTTTGAGAGAAAAAATTCAGTCACACATTTGCCTATAAAGTGCCGAAAATAATAGTACCTTAAGGGCGATTCTAGTTGGTCAATCTTAAGGCGGATCCGGACGTGCTGTGGACTATCTACGGAGGGACGACACTTGGAGTCCTAAAGACTTGTTCTTGTTCGGTTCGGGCGCAGCTAGGGAAGGCACGCAACAAAGAGTATGCATCTATTCTATGCTAAATGATTATGTGTAAATAATATGTTTTCCTGGGTTTATGGTTTTTCCGCATGATTTATGAATTGTCATATGTATCATAACCTTACAGTGGTATCACGAGCCCCTTATTATTTTCATAATCTAAATTGCATGAACATGGTTAAATATTACAAATTTGCAAGAATTAAAAGGGGTGATTAATTTTCGTAATTGTTAATTAATTGCAAATTGCGTTTATTTAATTATACGTACGCAGTTTTTCGGCAGTTTCTTCGTTACTCATCCGAATTGAGTGATTTTTGTGTCAATTCCGCATGTAAAAGGCATTCTAAAAATTTTGACAAAAATAATATTTTTCTGCCGAACCCAGAATTCTCAAATTCGAAGCCTAACTATGACTTTTCGAAGGTTTTAGTTTTTCGAATGCAAAATTTCGTAAATTTAAGATGTTAAATTAAATATTTGCGATTCTTGTTGATAAATCTTGAATTTTTGATTGACCTACTGCATATGTTTAACAAGTTTGAATGCCTAGTCTTGTTAATTATGCAATCTAATTATTAATTATGATTAATTTGTTGAAAATTAGAATAATTTAGAATTAATTTGATTTTCATAATTAATTGTAATTTAATTAGAAACCTATGATTAAAAACCACCATAAAAATTGTAAATTTACGATAAATTTTAAATTTTTATGACCTAGACTTGAATCCATATCAATCGGAAATCAATTGGATAATAAATTTTCGATTTTTTCGCCCTAAAATTATGAAATTAATATTATTTATTAATTTGTCATTAATTTTAAATATAAATTTTAAATTTTATGCGATTCGTTCATAAAACTTGCACGCACGAAGCAATGGACGCTTCGTGTTACCCTTAAGGGGTGTTGTATAATGCGGGCATGCGACGACGAGCAAGGGAGCTCGTCGCCCGTGCGGCACGAATGCAATGAGCAAGGGCGTAGTGCACGAGCACAAGGCAGCAGCCCTGCCTTGTGTCGTGTGCCACGAGCAATGAACGAATGGGCATGGGCGAAGAGCGAGCCAAGGCAGTCGCGTGTGGGCAGCAAGCGAGCTGCGCCACAACGCGCGCTGCCTCGCACAAGAGCGCGCAGCCTCGCGCGCAGCGAGCGCAAGCTCGCGTGCCACGAGCGCTGCGCCCAGCATTACTCGCGCGCACAGCGAGCGATGTCGCCCGCCCAGCGAGCGATGTCGCGCCCCAGCGAGCGATGTCGCGCGCCCAGCGAGCGATGTCGCGCGCCCAGCGAGCGATGGCTCGCGCGCCCAGCGAGCGATGTCGCGCGCCCAGCGAGCGATGTCGCGCGCGCGCACTGCGAGCGATAGCTCGCGTGCGATGAGCGCTGGCGCGCGCAGCGAGCACCAATGCGTGCGGAGGCTTGCGATAGGGAAGCAGCAGCTATGCGACGAGCGCATGGGCTGCGCGCACATAGCCAGCAATGGCTGTGTGCGTACGGCCCATGGGCGTGCAACGCGTAGGGTGTCTGCGTTACGATTAGATCGTTTTGAATGTTTAATTTGAAAATTTCAGTTCACGTAATTTTAATTAATTTTAAAATTAATAATTTGAATTATTTTCTTGGATTTTAATTTTGAATATTATAATTATAATAAATGTTATTTATTCTAATTATTTTACTAAAATTAAAATCATGAATTAATTTAAATACGACTGAAATTAAATTAAATTTTTGGATTCAATTATAAATTGATATGAGCTTTAAATTTTAATTAAATTTGTATGTTTCCGGTTGGACTAGAAATACATTTTTATGTTTAAAATTGGTAAAGCATATGAATTTATTGGTTTAAGTGGGAGCGCTTTTTAGTCATAAACTCTTGATTAGGTCTACAAATCCTTAAGGTTAAAACAACTTGATTAGAATTAATAAGGACTGAATAATTGGTAGATTATTGGTGCCCTTGATTAATTGCTGCAAATGTTTACGTGATGCATAATGTGTTTTACTAACCAGCTATGTGGGCCATTCATGATAATGAATGGGTGAATGGTATATATTGTATATGTACTGTTTTGCAGGTTATGAAGTGACTAGTATGGCCCAAATAGGATAGAAAATATGGTCTGCGTACCATTAATTTGAATGTAATTGGTCTAAAGTACCAAAGTTATTTTTCAATTCAAATATGGTCTGCGAACCATCAAATAGTTGTAATTAGTTATAGCTTATCCTATTTGAAGAAAATGGTGCCTCCCACGGAGATTTTCAAGACGGATTTTGAAGTCAAAGCTTCAAGATGAAGTCGGGCCATACTAGATCACAAATATCTTATGCATGTTTTAAGTTATTTATTGTTTTAAATATGTCTTAAAATGCATGAGATCAAAAGCTTGATTATGTTGCATGATTAAGGATTTTAGTTCACTTAAAATCTAACCAACATAGTAAGAGCCTTAAGTTCCAAACTTAAAAATTGAGTTAAAAGGTGCCATGCCAAAATATACACTTGCTTGGATATCCTTTACATCAATCTAGTAATAGTTTTCGCTCAGCGAGGTGTTACTTATTGGTCCTAAAGGGGCAAGGTACACAAATAATTGTGAGTACATGTTAGTTTTGGTGAAACTCAACGATATAAGTAAGGAGTCCTTTTATGTCGTGGCAAATTCGATAGGTTTACCTAATAAGTTCTTAGACGTACCTATCAACCAAGAATAGTTTCTAGACTATTAGCAAAAGGCTTTTGCTTACCTAAGATGTTCTAGGATTAAGTCGACAAACTGTGCTTAGTTCTTCAATGATTTTAGGATCTTGGAATCATTTTATTCACACCTGCCGGAACACATAACTTGAATAAAATGCTTAATAAACATTGAATTATGCATGTATGCTAGAATTTAAGTTTATTAAGAGAAACTGTGAATGGTTATTTATTTGTTTATTCTTTTCAATTGTAGTTTTTAATATGGCAAACAACAATCAAAACATCATCATGGGTTCTGAGCTTATGGTCAAGCTGAACCTGACAAATTTTCTTGAATGGGAAGCTAAGCTAGTTGAAATAGTCAAACTCAATGGACTTGAGTATGTACTGTCACATCCCATGCCAAGCTACTATGCCAGAGACATGACCCCTGAGAGATTTTACGCCTGGGATGCGGATCTCAAAAAGGTTATGAGTCTCATGCTGAACAATATCCCTGATGATTGGGCTAAAAGGTTTGTAGCCTATGAACCTTTTACGCTCATCAAGAATCTGAGGGATATCTGTCGTGAAAGTACGGAGGACAGGGACCTGAACGTCCATGAGTTGATTGAATCAATGTCTGGTCTAAAGGTTAGTTCTCCCAACAGGTGTTATAGGATGGAGGTCCAAGAAACACATGTTCAGCTCCTTCGCACTAAACAGAGGGTAGGCGTCCCACTGAGGTTCCATGTGGATCTTATGTGTTCATATTTTGATCGCCTAAGTCTACTAGGAACACCAATAAGCGAAAGGATGGCAGTCTCTGTCTTGCTCAATTCACTACACAGTGGGTTTGGTCGCTTCAAGCAACTATACCTAAGTGAACCAAGAGAAGAAACAGTTGCAGAATTTATTCACCTTGTCAGAAAGGCTGAAATAGTACTGGACTGTGAAGCCAAAGATTTACTCAAGGCTAGAAAGAGACCATTCAAGAAAGGTGGAAAGTCCAAGGGCAATGCTAAATCAAAGCAGGACAAGTCCACATCAAGCTGTCTTTATTGTGATGGAATAGGCCATTACAAAAGAGAATGTCCAAAGCTAAAGGAAGATCAGAAGAACGGAACAGTCGTTCCATCTTCAGGTATTTTCGTTATAGACTGTATACTTGCTAATTCAACTTCTTGGGTATTAGATACAGGTTGTGGCTCACACTTATGTTCCAATCCACAGGGACTAAGAAGAAGTAGAAAGTTAAGCAAGGGTGAAGTCGACCTACGAGTGGGAAATGGAGCACGGATTGCTGCATTAGCTGTAGGAACTTACTATTTGTCGTTGCCCTCCGGGCTAGTTTTGGAACTGGAAGAATGTTTCCATGTTCCAAGTCTTACTAAAAACATCATTTCAGTTTCTTGCTTAGATGCTAAGGGATTTTCCTTTATAATAAAAGACAATAGTTGTTCGTTTTATTTTAAAGAGATGTTTTATGGATCTGCTAGATTAGTCAATGGACTTTATTTATTAGATCACGACAAACAAGTATATAACATAAATACCAAAAAGGCCAAAAAGGATGATTCAGATCTCACCTATCTGTGGCATTGTCGATTAGGCCATATAAACTTGAAACGCTTAGAAAGACTTCAAAGGGAAGGAATTCTAGAACCATTTAACTTAGAGGATTATGGTAAATGCGAATCATGTTTACTTGGCAAAATGACAAAGCAACCTTTCTCTAAAGTTGGAGAAAGAGCAAATGAACTATTGGGTTTAATCCATACAGATGTATGTGGACCAATGAGTACAAATGCTAGAGGTGGTTTCAGCTACTTTATCACTTTCACTGATGACTTCAGTAGGTATGGTTATGTCTACCTAATGAAGCATAAGTCTGAATCCTTTGACAAATTCAAGGAATTTCAGAGTGAAGTAGAGAATCAATTAGGCAAGAAGATCAAGGCACTGCGGTCTGATAGAGGCGGTGAATATCTGAGCTATGAATTTGATGACCATCTGAAAGAATGTGGAATTCTATCAGAATTGACTCCTCCTGGAACACCACAATGGAACGGTGTGTCAGAATGGAGGAACAGAACCTTGCTAGACATGGTCAGGTCAATGATGGGTCAGGCCGAACTTCCATTAGAATTTTGGGGACATGCACTAAATACAGCTGCACTCACTATAAATAGAGCTCCGTCTAAAGCTGTCGAAAAGACTCCATACGAATTATGGTTTGGAAAGCCTCCAAATGTGTCTTTTCTTAAGATTTGGGGATGTGAAGTATACGTCAAACGATTAATTTCAGACAAACTTCATCCAAAATCTGACAAATGTATCCTTGTGGGCTATCCAAAGGAAACAAAGGGGTATTACTTCTACAATACATCTGAGAACAAAGTGTTTGTTGCTCGAGATGGTGTCTTTTTGGAGAAGGATCACATTTCCAAAATGACAAGTGGGAGAAAAGTAGACCTCGAAGAAATTCGAGTCGAACAACAAACTCTAGAGAATGCTCAAGATGACATTCAAGATGAAACTCAGAGATCTTTGGAAGAATCTGGTGAGAATCATGGTCAATCTAGAAATGTTACCCCGCGTAGATCGCAAAGATATAGATCTCAACCGGAAAGGTACTTGGGTATTTTGACGAACGAGAGCTATGACGTTCTATTACTTGAAAGTGATGAACCTGCGACTTACAAGCAAGCTATGACGAGCCCTAGCTCCAAGCAATGGCAAGAAGCCATGCAATCTGAATTAGACTCCATGTCTGAAAACCAAGTATGGGATTTGGTCGATTTGCCAGATGGCTACCAAGCCATTGGAAGCAAATGGGTTTTCAAACTGAAAAAGGACAAGGATGGGAAACTTGAAGTTTTCAAAGCTAGATTGGTTGCAAAAGGTTACAGGCAAGTCCACGGTGTGGATTACGATGAAACCTTTTCACCAGTTGCAATGCTAAAGTCTATTCGAATAATGTTAGCAATCGCTGCATATTACGATTACGAAATATGGCAGATGGATGTCAAAACTGCTTTCTTAAACGGCATTTTAACAGAAACTGTGTTTATGACACAGCCTGAAGGTTTTGAGGATCCAAAGAATGCTAAAAAGGTATGCAAGCTAAAGAAATCAATCTACGGATTGAAGCAGGCATCCAGGAGCTGGAATATACGTTTTGATGAAGCAGTCAGTGACTTTGGTTTCATCAAGAACGCGGACGAATCTTGTGTATACAAGAAGGTCAGTGGGAGCAAAATTGCTTTCCTAGTATTATATGTCGACGACATATTGCTTATCGGAAATGACATTCCTATGTTGAACTCTGTCAAGATTTGGCTTGGGAAATGTTTTTCGATGAAGGATCTAGGAGAAGCACAGTACATATTGGGCATCAAGATTTACAGAGATAGATCTAAAAAGATGATTGGACTTAGTCAAAGCACTTATATCAATAAGGTGCTTGATAGGTTCAAGATGGCGGACTCCAAGCGAGGCTACCTACCCATGTCTCATGGAATGACTCTAAGCAAGACTCAGTGCCCAAAAACACTTGATGAGCGTAGACGAATGAATGGGATTCCATATGCATCATTGATTGGTTCAATAATGTATGCTATGATATGTACACGCCCGGATGTTGCGTACGCACTCAGTGCTACGAGCAGATACCAGTCAGACCCAGGAGAGGCGCATTGGACTGCTGCCAAGAATATTCTGAAATACCTGAAAAGGCACAAAGATGACTTCCTGGTCTATGGTGGAGATGATGAATTAATTGTTAAAGGCTATACGGACGCAAGTTTCCAAACCGACAAAGATGATTTCAGATCACAGTCTGGGTTTGTCTTCTGCCTCAACAGAGGAGCAGTAAGCTGGAAAAGTGCTAAGCAAAGCACCATTGCGGATTCTACAACTGAAGCGGAGTACATTGCTGCACATGAAGCAGCAAAGGAAGCTATATGGCTAAGGAAGTTCATAGGAGAACTTGGTGTAGTCCCCTCCATTAAAGGACCAATAGCCCTGTATTGTGATAATAACGGAGCTATTGCACAGGCAAAAGAGCCTAGACACCACCAGAGAGTCAAGCATGTACTTCGTAGATTTCACCTTCTACGAGAGTTCGTTGAAAGAAAAGAAGTCGAGATAAGCAAAATTGGAACTGATGACAACATATCAGATCCATTAACTAAACCTCTGCCGCAAGCGAAGCACAACTCGCACACTGCAGCTATGGGAATCAAGCATATTGGAGAATGGCTTTGATGTCTCTGTTTAATGTTTTAAAGTTTTAGAGTTTAAATCTTTGTAAAACATTATTGGTTAATCATTCACAATAAATGAAAGGAATTCATTTTTCCATTTGATTTGTGGTTTATTAAATGATGAGTCCCTTCAATTTGACGATATATTCAAGATAGACTGTCAGGACCAGTCCTGTGACTAAGAAATGTCTATCAAGTGAACTTGAATGTCAAAGGTTGAAAATGGTCCCTAATCGGAGTTTTCTATAAAATTGGACGCATAGAAAACGTTAGACGATTAGAATGCAAGATGACTAGTAGTTCTGTTTCTTGAACTATGTGGACATGGCAATGTCATAATCATTTGCATAGATACTTACTTTGGGAAGACTAGTATCGGACAAGACCTATGAAACTTTACTGTAAGAGATGAAAGTCTGTCATAAGTAAATTTCATTAAATTATTAGACACTAAATCCTCAATACCTGAGTGATTTGAGATTACTTGTTTGAGAACTGGTTGCTTTGACGTTGACCAACCGTCGCACCGTAAAAGGAGGCTATAAAGGCAACGCTCAGGTAATCACCTATCAAACGAAGTCTAATCTCAAGATCGCAAGATTGGGATTGTCCTCCCATAAATCGGGATGAGATGCTTAAAAGTTGTACAAGGCCACTCGGAGAGCTAGAAACTGTGAAATGCATGGCCGTGCTCGGATGAATCATAGGCTATGATTATCTGTTTATTTGATCAGTTGAACTCTGAAACCGAGGAACACCTCTGGACATAATAAGGATGACAACTCTTACCTTATGTTCAAGAGCAAGCATCGAGCGACAAAGGAATTAGGAAATGCACACTTGTCCCTAAGGACAAGTGGGAGACTGAAGGAAATAATGCCCTTGGTCCAAGTATGCATTCTATGTTAAGTCTAATAAATGCGGTTCAGTATTAATTGACAAGTTAATAATTCAGTGAGATCAAGTGAGCTGAATGCCTAGCTAGAGGCCGCTTCAGTTCAAGTGGAATTAATGATATTAATCCACAGCTTACTCTTGACTGAACCCGTAGGGTCACACAAATAGTACGTAAACGGATCAAGTATCTAATGGCATTAGATACTCTATCTATGAATATTCGGAACCGACGGATCTTGGTTTCAGTGGGAGCTAAGATCGTCACAGGCAAGAAATGAATACTCCGGAAACGATGATATTGCCGGAAACGGAAATATGGATCGTATCGGAAATATAAATATTATCCAAGTCGTAGATGTTGCCGGAAACGGAAACATGGTACGTGTCGGAAAATATTATCGGAAATGGAAATATTGCCAGAATCGGAAATATTGCCGGAAACGGAAATATTGTCAGAATCGGAAATATTACCGGAATCGGAAAATAATTCCGGAAACGGAAATATTAAATATTTGTTCGAAACGGAAATTAATTCCGGAATCGGAAATATTAAATATTGTTCGTATCGGAAATGAATTCCGGAATCGGAAAATTTAATCGGAAGCGCATCGTACGAATAAGCATCGGACGAGGCCTGCCGGACGAGGCCCAGCACGAAGCCAGGCCATCGCCCAGCAAGCCAAGCGCGCCGCACAAACAGCAAGGCCAGGCCCAGCAGGCTGCGCGCAGCGCGCGCGGGCGCTGAGTGGGCTGCTGCTCGCGCGCACGCATGAGGCCCATCGTGGCTGTCGTGCGTGTGTGTGCAAGTGTTTGTGTTCGTGCACGTTTCCTAAAACATGCAGAGTTCGGTTAATGATTAAATTCCTAATTCTATTTGATAAATTAATTAAATTAGAGTTCTTGTAGGATTCTAGGTTTGATTAATTTGTATCTGAATAGGATTTCGATTCCCTTTCCATACCGCTATAAATATGAGGCTAGGGCTCACAATTTATAACACAAGTTTAAAAGTATTCAAAGTGAGTTTTTGAGAGAAAAAATTCAGTCACACATTTGCCTATAAAGTGCCGAAAATAATAGTACCTTAAGGGCGATTCTAGTTGGTCAATCTTAAGGCGGATCCGGACGTGCTATGGACTATCTACGGAGGGACGACACTTGGAGTCCTAAAGACTTGTTCTTGTTCGGTTCGAGCGCAGCTAGGGAAGGCACGCAACAAAGAGTATGCATCTATTCTATGCTAAATGATTATGTGTAAATAATATGTTTTCCTGGGTTTATGGTTTTTCCGCATGATTTATGAATTGTCATATGTATCATAACCTAACAACAAGACCTATGAAACTTTACTGTAAGAGATGAAAATCTGTCATAAGTAAATTTCATTAAATTATTAGACACTAAATCCTCAATACCTGAGTGATTTGAGATTACTTGTTTGAGAACTGGTTGCTTTGACGTTGACCAACCGTCGCACCGTAAAAGGAGGCTATAAAGGCAACGCTCAGGTAATCACCTATCAAACGAAGTCTAATCTCAAGATCGCAAGATTGGGATTGTCCTCCCATAAATCGGGATGAGATGCTTAAAAGTTGTACAAGGCCACTCGGAGAGCTAGAAACTGTGAAATGCATGGCCGTGCTCGGATGAATCATAGGCTATGATTATCTGTTTATTTGATCAGTTGAACTCTGAAACCGAGGAACACCTCTGGACATAATAAGGATGACAACTCTTACCTTATGTTCAAGAGCAAGCATCGAGCGACAAAGGAATTAGGAAATGCACACTTGTCCCTAAGGACAAGTGGGAGACTGAAGGAAATAATGCCCTTGGTCCAAGTATGCATTCTATGTTAAGTCTAATAAATGCGGTTCAGTATTAATTGACAAGTTAATAATTCAGTGAGATCAAGTGAGCTGAATGCCTAGCTAGAGGCCGCTTCAGTTCAAGTGGAATTAATGATATTAATCCACAGCTTACTCTTGACTGAACCCGTAGGGTCACACAAATAGTACGTAAACGGATCAAGTATCTAATGGCATTAGATACTCTATCTATGAATATTCGGAACCGACGGATCTTGGTTTCAGTGGGAGCTAAGATCGTCACAGGCAAGAAATGAATACTCCGGAAACGATGATATTGCCGGAAACGGAAATATGGATCGTATCGGAAATATAAATATTATCCAAGTCGTAGATGTTGCCGGAAACGGAAACATGGTACGTATCGGAAAATATTATCGGAAATGGAAATATTGCCAGAATCGGAAATATTGCCGGAAACGGAAATATTGTCAGAATCGGAAATATTACCGGAATCGGAAAATAATTCCGGAAACGGAAATATTAAATATTTGTTCGAAACGGAAATTAATTCCGGAATCGGAAATATTAAATATTGTTCGTATCGGAAATGAATTCCGGAATCGGAAAATTTAATCGGAAGCGCATCGTACGAATAAGCATCGGACGAGGCCTGCCGGACGAGGCCCAGCACGAAGCCAGGCCATCGCCCAGCAAGCCAAGCGCGCCGCACAAACAGCAAGGCCAGGCCCAGCAGGCTGCGCGCAGCGCGCAGCGCGCACAGCGCGCGCAGCGCGCAGCGCGCGCGGGCGCTGAGTGGGCTGCTGCTCGCGCGCACGCATGAGGCCCATCGTGGCTGTCGTGCGTGTGTGTGCAAGTGTTTGTGTTCGTGCACGTTTCCTAAAACATGCAGAGTTCGGTTAATGATTAAATTCCTAATTCTATTTGATAAATTAATTAAATTAGAGTTCTTGTAGGATTCTAGGTTTGATTAATTTGTATCTGAATAGGATTTCGATTCCCTTTCCATACCGCTATAAATATGAGGCTAGGGCTCACAATTTATAACACAAGTTTAAAAGTATTCAAAGTGAGTTTTTGAGAGAAAAAATTCAGTCACACATTTGCCTATAAAGTGCCGAAAATAATAGTACCTTGAGGGCGATTCTAGTTGGTCAATCTTAAGGCGGATCCGGACGTGCTGTGGACTATCTACGGAGGGACGACACTTGGAGTCCTAAAGACTTGTTCTTGTTCGGTTCGGGCGCAGCTAGGGAAGGCACGCAACAAAGAGTATGCATCTATTCTATGCTAAATGATTATGTGTAAATAATATGTTTTCCTGGGTTTATGGTTTTTCCGCATGATTTATGAATTGTCATATGTATCATAACCTTACATGTAAAACCAAAGCAAAGAGCAGAGGACCAAGGGGATCACCCTGCTGCACCCCTTGAGACGACCATAACGTGTGCTCTCCATAATACAATCTGGCTGGAGTAGAGTAGCAGAATTCAACCCATCGCGAAATGCCCAGACAACGAAGACGAACTTCTCGTAACATGGCTGCACGATTAACTAAATTGTTTGCTACTTCTATTTTATAGCTCCAATACATGTTCCATTTCATCTTCCTCATTCAACATCAATTCACCATTTAATTTATACGTATTCTTTCAACCTCTTCCACACCATCTCCCTCTTTACCAATACTAATTTACCGTTTAATTTATATATTTTTCCAACCTTCACATTTCACCTTTATTTAAATCACACTTCCTATGTTCTTTACAATTCTTTAGGCATGTTTGCCAATACACTCTTTAAAACATTAATATATTTAATTATGGATAAGAAAACTTATAACAATTTGATATTTAAAAAATAAGAATAATTATTTTAAATAATCCAATCTTTTGACGAGTTTCCGTTAATAATCCAACATTTGGATTATTATGTAATAATCTAACCTTCATATCCCAATAATTTTTATTGCACCCATTTGACTTACAACATGTTAAGAAAGTCAATTTTTTATTTTTTATTTAAAAATTTTGCCTCCTTCCTTCATTAATTTATACCCCTTCCTCCATTAATTTCAACCCCTTTTATTTCTACTTTCTCCTTCCTTCCCTTTTTTCTCCATTAATTAAACCAAAACAATTTGAGCAGCCACCATAACAAGGAGGAAAAAGAGGTGGCAGTGGAGGATGGTCAATGCAATCGATATCAAGTCGCTTCAAGCTTCCCTCGCAGAGTCACAAGCAACCTGTACATATGTAGGCTCACCAGATTCTCTCCTTTTCCATCTGTAAATTTGAGGTCAAATTTTGTAGTCAATTTAACTTTCTCTCCATCCTCCTTTAAACATATGTCAGTCAACAGATCAAAAAATAAATAAAAAATCACAACATCATCAAACCTCAAAGTAGCATTATCACACCCAAAAAAGAAAAAAATTCAATCAAGTGACTAATGCTTTTGAAATTTCACAAAACTACCAACAAAATAGATAAAAATCCAATAAAAATTAACAAACAACAATATCGGTCAGTAGAAATGAGTTCAAGTTACTAAAATGTATTGATTCCATCAAAACCTCAGATAGTAAGGGCTCAAATTCCCAAAAACTAATACTTAACTGAATAAATAAGTACCTAAAACACCAAAACAATCCCCCCAAAAATTTAAACAAAGTTCCCTACAAAATTAAGCATAGTCCTTTCAAAATTGGCCAAAAAATCAATACCATTTAGCCAATATTAACCGGCGGTTAAAATGGCCACGAGATTAATTAATACAGGAAGAAGGGGGAAATAGAGAGAGAGAGAGAGAGAGAGAGAGAGGGGGGGGGGGGGGTTTGCGGTAGTGAAGGAAGTAGGAAGCAGAGGTGGCGGTGGAGGAAGAAGGAAAACGGAGGAAGGAAGAATGGAGGAACGAGAAAAGAAAGAAGAAAAAATGAGATTATTTTGTTTTAAAAAATTATAGCAAATGGTTACATGACACATGTACATGTTACCTGCTGTTTCGGGTTGGTGACCGGTTGGGTACAATCAAAGTTAATGGGGTACAAAGGTTGGATTATTAGATAATAATTTAAAAGTTGGATTATTAACGGAAAATCCCCAAAAGGTTGGACTATTTTAAACAAATTTTCCTAATTTCATTGAGACGAAACTAACAAAATTTAACATAATTATGTTTTTCCCTTAAGTATAAATCATAAAAGGAAGTCAAATGATCTTGTGCGAATAGTGGCGAAATCAAATTGTGTCATCTAATAGACTAATAAGAAACGGAGGAAGTCCTTAATAAACTTGGAACTTTAAAGAACAGGTAAACAAGTTACAATACAATTATACAACTGCCCGTTCTTTAAATGGACTCGAGAGCTAGTTAGAAATAAAAATATACTAAGAACTCACCAGGAGATGACACATGTCATTCCTGGAATGAATTTTAGCATATAGTTATTGATTGATTATAATTGATTTGATTATTGATTGACATGTAATATACCAGAGACTTTCTCCATTGTAAAACCAAGCTAAGTTGGTGGAGAACTCACCTTTATCGAGCCCCATTACCTACAAAATGTTTGAGAGTGACAAGTAATAACCTGCGTAGATGAGCGGTAATTAACCTATGTTAGGTGCTGGTCAGTAGGGTCCCTCCTTCTTAACTACGGAGTATTAAAAAAAAACACTTATACTTCAATTTTTACTCATATTAGGGGTATATCCGTAATTCCGTATATTATTTTATGTGGCCAGCTTATTATTTTTGCAGGCAAAAAAAGATAGAAAAAACGAGGAGATATTTTCCCCTATTACCTGAAAACAGATGATGTAAAACCCCTACTTTGAAATCCCTAAACCCTAAACACTCACCGAGCAACAACAAACCCCTTTTCCTTCAAAATTATCATGACATTAAAAATGGCGAAACTATGAAACTTCCTACAACTTCACCATTTTCATTCTCATCTTTTCTTCGTTGAATTTCTTCAACCTCCATGGCTACTACCCACCTTCTTCGCCATTACCATGGACCTCTCACTATCTCTCCTACCACCAGCCTCACTGACTTCGTCATCAACAACAACAACGGTGACGACAACGACGATGATGTCGGTTTTAATTTGTTGCGGAAGACTCCTCTCCAGCTACAGACTTTGGAGAATTTGTTCTCTGGTAATTTTTTTTTTGAATTTGAGGATAATTAATTGATAATTTGTCACTCATTTCTGTTTTTGTTGTAATTTTGGTAGTTGTTCTATAATTGATGAATTATTCATGAAAATGGCCATAACTCTACTTTTTCTATTCTGTTGGCATTTCGTGGAATATGTTAATTCTAGCTGGTTTGCTTAATTTCTACACTTTTTTGCCCTTGGAAATGCGCAGCATTCGATTGGGATTTATCAGTAACGGAGCTGTATTTTGAGGAATTAGTTACCAGTACAATCTCCACAATTCTATTATTTATTTTTGTATTAATATGGATGAGTAAGTCATGTACTCACGTCAATTTCCAGAAATCTACTTTTCAATTAGTATTTTAGGAGAATGTTTATTCTAGCTTGTGCACTCATTTTCTGTCACTTTTGTGTTCGTGCTCAGGCAAACTGTGCCATTATTGATTTTTATTTTTGGTTTTTACGTTTGAATTAATTAGTAATGAAGCTATTTTAAGGAATTAGTTAAAAGTATAAATCAGAACTCTAAATTTTGCTTATTTCGAATAAATTGGTTGGCTATTGAATACTGTTTGAGCTGTTATTTATTTTTGTGGGTGAATTACGGGGAGTAGTGATTTGATGATAGTTTTGGGATTCATTGAACAGATGATAAGAACCCAACACAGAGTAGACTGGAGGACTATGCTTCGGCTTTAGGCCTGACTTGTGAGCAAGTGAGAAGATGGTTTATTGAGCGTCGTCGAAGAGATAAGCAAGATGCTGCTAGAAATATTCAAGGAGGGAATGGGTCTGCACAGAGGACAGATAAGGGGAAGAGTAAGATGAAGAAAAAGAAGAATTTATCAAGTTTGGAGCCAGGAGAGCATGGGAGTTGTACAAGAAAACCTGGTCTCGTGCAGGATATGTTATATTCTCCAGACTATATATTTATGAAGATATTCAGGAAAGATGGTCCGCCCCTTGGTGTTGAGTTTGATCCTCTTCCCGATACAGTGTTCCAAGGCAGTAACGGCATTGCAGGTTGGTCCTTGCTGTTTGAAGCTACGACTTTGTTGAATTTCATTTTTTTTTCTTCCAAGGCAAATCTAATGAATCAATCTTTTTAGTCATGGAAAGTACTTTTTGGCTTTGTTGTGGTTTTAGATTTTTTTGCATATAGTTTCTTTCCTTGGTCTTAGGCGCGGTTATCACTTATTTTGGTAAACAAAGCTCATTAGGGTATAGGGTTTGATGAACTTCTCCCTGCATATTTTGATTATATTATATTTCTTTTATATTCTGATGCTTTCTGTCTTGGTGTCCATTTGGATAAATCTTTAAAGCCTTTTTTGAGGTAGATCTTCAAATTCCCCTATTCTGCACCTTTTTTTCTAGCTATCTATGTAGTATATATTTTCTATTCTGTTTTTCTTCTTGGCATAGTTTCTTGTTACTATTATACAAATGAATAGTCTGACACAATTTTTGGCTCCTCGCTTATTAATTTCTTGCTGTCTTGTTACTCTTCAAAGTCAGAACAGAGAACTACTATTTCTATTTTTGTAGTTTTTTTGCGTAGGTTTTTGTGTCTCTAAATGACTCCAGATGACGAATTTGGTGAATGTTCTGTAGCTGATTAGCATTCCTAGTATAGCAGTGATTTTATTAGGTGTTCAAGGAGGTAATCTTGACTCACGAGTCCCTTTCTCGTTCCTCTTGTTATCAATAAATTGACTAAAACTCCAGTTTCACCTGAAAATACTTAATGTGAGCCAGTGAATACAAGCGATGAAGAAGATGAGAGTACTAGAATTGTATTAGGACGCGAACTTAAAGATTAATAATGTGAGAAGGTAGAATAAGGTAGGTGCTCTTCCTGTGGCTTTTGTTATGTCAAGTAAACTGTGTCAAATTCCTAAGTGAGCAGTTCTCATAATATAGAGCCTTTCTGTTATAGAGTTGGAGGTAGCCTGAAGAAAGTACCCCTGGAATCTTGTGAAAATATCACGTGACAACTCTTGTATAGTGGAAGGAAGCTTTTAGAGTTTGGAATTTGGATCTTCTTGCACCACTCGGTCAGTCAGGAAAGTAAGCCATTATGTGAAGATTCCTCATGTTCTCGAGCTCCTCGCCTTTTCTTCTTTCTTTAGTATTTTACTTTTATCTTTGATTGAAATGTAATTACAGTAAAGATTTTTTAAAAATAAAATTGCGTGAAGAATTTTAAGTTTATTTTCTAATTATTAGTAACTTGGAAATTAACTGCTAATTGCTGTCTTGGGAATAAGAAAAATAAGCTGATGGATATGTTTAGCAATGTGGTGCTGGACTGCTGGTTGCAGGAAACGACCTAGGTTTAATAACCCATTGTTTACAAAATAGGCCTTCTTATCTGTTTTTCCATTTCAATATATACAGCGTTCATCATCCTCTACTGTGGTCAATTGCTTTTAGATGTCTGAATTTCAATGTTTCCTTCCCCATGAAAAAGGAAATGGAGGAGATAACAGTAAATTTAAATCCATGTTACTCTCGCTGCAAATCAAGCAATAGCTGTTTGTCTTATTCATCCGTTACTATAATTTTTCTTTTGCTCATTCATGTATAAAGCACCCAAAGATGAGGTTTATCATTTATAGAGATTTTGTATGAATCTTGTAATTAAATCCCTGTTCCCCTCCTGATTTTAATCTTTTATTTCACTTCATGGTGTTAACCAGGTAGCAGATGTTGTGAGGCTGCAAGTCAAGGTGAACAAAGGGCCTTTAAAAGAAGGAAGGTAAGGCCACATTTTGTTGATTTAGACAGAATGATTATGGAATATTGTCTGACTGGGAATTTCTATTTATTTTGTTTTTGCATTTGGTAAAATATGAAAAATGAGTTAATTGTTATCTTTGTTTGCTGTTCCAAGGATGACTTGTCCACTTTCTTTATACTCTCCGATGCCTATGTTATATACATTATTTTCTTATCCAACAAAGATTACAAAGTAAGAAGGCATCGATCCTCAAACCAAAGCAACTGTTGGAGTTAATCATCACCTTTGAAACTCTAGAATTTACTTGTAATTGCCCTATCTATTATTTTAGCCTACAAGAAACTTAGGTTATTCTACCCACCTACCAAATCACAAGATAAGGTGGCTCTTGAAAAGATAAGTGAATTTTGTTCCAACATAAGCACTGTAAAGTGCTGTTAAATCATTAAGCCTCTTCAGATTTGTTCCTTAACCCCTCTAAACCCCAAAAGAAACACATGAGTACATGACAGAAAAGTGGAAACCCAGTACGGATTCCCTCAAGGATAACGCATCACATGAAAAGTTGACAACAAAGAAAAGTCTGAAAAGAAGGATTCACATGACATTTAGTTCTGGACTTGCTTCAATTTCAGGTGACGAAATCATCCGTTTTAGACACTGAGCAATGTAGTCGAATGAAAATTCCCATGAAGAAACATGGAAAGGGTAAAGGTTTGATGTCAGTCTTGCAGCTGGTTAATTCTCATGCTCCTTTTCGAGATAATGATGGAGCACTTAAACGGGGGAAGGTGCTGGAACCTGTCAATTTTCTTTCTTGGTAGTTGAGTGGCTTTTTGTTTTCCCCCCTCAACCTTTTGACGTTTCTATCTGTACCATTTTCTGTTCCATTTCATAGATGCTTCCTCGTAAAAATAGTCAACCAGGAAAAAGACACGGCATGGGCAAAGGATTTATGACTGCTTCACAGCTGGCGAATCCTGATTCCAAGAGGAGAACACAGAGACGGAAACCTACGGCTGTATGTGGTCTATCGAGCTTTTGGATTTTTTTGTTGTTGTGCAATACTCTCTTTGTAGCTGGCAAATCAATGCTACGACCTACGAGATTGATTCATTTAAGAAAGTATTGAATGATTTATTTGTTTTCTCTCTCTTTTACTTCAAGCAGGTGAGACGGTCAGGGAATAAAGTTCAGGAGAAAAAGAAGCCTCCTCCTCGTCGAAAAAAGGTAAACTTGTTGGATTTTGCATGGAATATTCTTGTACTAGTACCGCCAGGAATACTAACTTTATTGTCACATATATCAGGTTGAATCTATTCAGAAAGAAATTCAGAAGGCACAAAGAAATTGTTGCAAAATTGCTTTGGATTTATCAAGATATGATGAAAATCTCTGTTCATTCTCTGCGAAGGCGGATGACGAGGAGCTTGAGCTAAGGGAGCTCCAAGCTGGACCAAACCCACTAACTTGTGGTGGTCATTTTGCTAATGTTGGGAATGGTTGCTGTTCGCTTTGCAAAGGTTTGCTTATTCCCCCCCCCCCCCTAAAATTTAAAATACTGGCTGGCGTGGCTACTGATTGCTTTATCTGGTACAGATAGATCTTCACAGCTCACACTTACTGTTTTGGATGTCCCAAACAGAACCTTGCTTTCCCTTTTGTTGTTTAACATTTTTTTAATTAAGTTAAACGAATAACTTAAGGCCTGTTTGTTAGCGTTTTGAGGTTTCAGTTATTCTAAAATTCTGAAAACCATAAAAAGTAGTTTCTAATTTTGTGTGTTTATTTCAGAATTGACATGACAAGTAGAACTAATTTTAAGTTGATTGTTGAGCCTATATCATGTTAAAACTGAAACTAGCTTTGATTCCAAATGGGCCCATAGTTATTTATCTTGTTTTCTCTCTCCATCAAAATTCTCTCTTACTTTTTTATTTTCTCTATCTACCCTTTTCCAGTTAATTTTTTTATTATGTATGTAACAACTATTTCTGATCTCCGCCCAAACTCAAGTGTTATGCCCTTTTTGTTGGGACATAAGAGAGTATATGAGTATTTATTTCCCTCCGATTATCGACTATCAATGCTTCATTGTAAAACAGGTCTTCTTCCTAAGTTCCCCCCTGATGCTCTTAGAATGAGAAAGCCACTTTGTATGCACCCTTGGAATTCATCCTTGGAGCTTGAGAAGAAACTTTTTAAGGTATCTTGTCTTATTTGATTGTTCTCTCCAAATTTGTATGTTTGAGATTCTTTTTGCATATTATGGGGTTTTAGGGTTAAATCATAATGGACTAAATCAAAATGGCTCTTAAAACCTCTTCGCTTCCTTTCCATGAAGTAGAAGATGGTCCTCCAGTTGTCGTCCCATTATCGCTTTTGGGTCAATTGGAAACAACCTCTCTGCAATTGCATGGGTAAGGTTGCGTTCGTCCGACCCCCCTTACCCCGCTTCTTGCGGGAGCCTTTGTGAGGCAATGGGGTAATGATAATGATGGGGTTTTAGGGTTATGTTTTTAAATGCCTGCTGCTATGGTGCCTAGTGAGCATTTTGTTGTAGTCTTATTGAGAAGTTACACATTTGCAACGCTTTTGCTACCTAACCTAAGTGAAATTTTGACTTGATCTTGTACCGTTTTTGCTACCTCTTTAGGCGCTTTATGCTTATTGGTTTTTGTTTATTAATTTGTTTAGTTTCCCTAATGAAGAAAAAGAAATGCAAAGGAATATGCTGAGATTTTTGCTATGATTCTGATCGTTGTGCTTTATTAGTTTCAGATGTTTTGAACTTTGTGTTGATGAATGTTGTTTCCGTGAACAGGTTTTCCATTTTCTGTATACTTATGCTGCAATACTAGATCTTTGTCCATTTAACCTTGATGAGTTTGCAGAGGCATTCTGCGATAAGGTGAGTTGCTCTGTTTCCCTTGACGCAGTTTACCGTTACCACATTATGGTTCTCGATTTAAATTGCTTCACGTTCTTCTTGCTTTTATAGCATACCATGTTTTGCATCTCAATTTAAGTTGAGATATCAAAAGCTAAATTTTGTCGCTCTCTAAATGGCTTTCAGGATTCCTCATTACTGGGGAAATTGCATGTGTGCCTCCTTGGTCTGTTGCTGTCTGATATTCAAAAGGAGATTTCTTATGGAACTTCCATTCACTCAAATAAAAATGGCATGTTTCTAAATTTGCTTCGTATGGTGAGTCTTAATTAGGGGAGGAATTCCGTTTCCGCATGATGTGCACTTGCATCATGTTTTTGTATTTGTGAATCTCAGAAAAGATAGACTAGCTTATTGTTCATGAATTACGTGACAGGCTGGGACACAAGATTATGCTGTGAACCTTTGGAAGACATCTCTAAACCCTCTGACATGGACCGAAATATTGCGACAAATCCTAGTTACAGCTGGCTTTGGATCAAAAGATAGTAACCAAAGTAAAGGATGTCTTCCCAAGGTGTGTGCTGTTTCATAATAAATGAGATGAATTTACATTGCTTCCAATGCACTGTTGCTCTAAATTTAGTGTTATACTAGTGTGTAGCTCGAGCGATGTCTCAGGTTTCTACTTTGAATAATATAATTTGATTTTGTTTTGAATAATTGTTATTTTGAACTATTTTCGCTTCTTAAAAATTATATGTTACTCCCTCCGTATTTAAATAGGAGATACACTTGGCCGGGCACGGGTATTAAAGAAAAATAGTTGAATGAAGTAAAATAATAAAGCAAGTGGGGTTGGGGTAAATATTTTAATCAAGTAAAATAAGTGGGGACTACTAAATTTTGGAGGGGTGTGGGGTGGGGGGTTAATGAAATTAATTGTTTAATGTGGCAGTTGGGTTGGAGTACTATTTAATTAGATGGTGGGGTTGAAAAGTTACTAAAAATGGCAAGTGTTTCTCCTATTTAAATACGGCCGGAAATGGTAAGTTTATCTCCTATTTAAATACGGCCGAAAATGGTAAGTTTATCTCCTATTTAAATACAGAGGGAGTATCAAATTAGAATGTCTTGCCATCTGAATGTAGTGGATGTATAAAATAATTGAAAAAGTTAGTACATACTTCCTCCTTTTCACAATAGATGCATCATTTTGACTTTCTACACTATTTGTATACTACTTTGACCATCAATATCTTTAATTACATATTAATAAAAATTATAAAATTGGATATTTTGAAAATATATATTTGAGATTAACCCAATAACAATTAAAAATTACAAAACCTGCCTTTACATATTAGTAATAAATGTGGTCAAAGTTATTAAATGAATAGTGTGAAAAGTCAAAATGGTGCATCTATTAGAAACAATGGAAGTAGCACTTTGTGTTATGACAAACTGGTTTGTTATAACGGAAACAAGAGATTGATCTTGAGGAGTACAAATTACAGAGTCAAAATGGTGCATCTATTAAGAAATGAAGGAAGTAGCACTTTGTGTTATGACAAACTGCTAAAAAAGAGGGGTAGCCTCTTTCTTTCTTTCTTTCTTTTTTTTTTTTTTTTTGACGTCTTGGTTGTAACGACTCTTTCTGATTATTGGCATGCTCTTTTGGAGTTAGTGCCTCACCATTCTTCGTACTTGTGATATGATGACAGATGACATCTCTAGCATCTGGAACTGTTACTTTTTTGTTTACCATTCATTCATAGTTTCATACATCATATGACAATTCTTGGCTGCCTTTGGGTACCATCTGTGCGTCAAAATTGTATGAAAATGGCATTTTATATACCTTCTCCGTTTTTTTTATATCCTCTTGCCATGAAGTTTAAGGAAGACAATGGAGATGGTAAACGTACAACTTGATTAAAATAAATTTATACTTAATAACCCAACCTTTTCCTCGGACTACTGTTGAAGTTACTTTAATTAATTTCTGTTTACCTTCTCCAATCTCTTCATTAAAGTGCATGCCAAGGGTATACATTAAAAATACGGAGTAATGCAAAAGGAAGGAGCAAGAATATGTTTTTTGTGTGTCATGTGTGTGTGGGGGTTGGGGTGAGAGCCTTTCTTGCTGCCCTTTTTGGCTGCGTTTCGGCCCCGGATATAGGTGTGAAGTCTAAACTGGAAGCATAATTAGATCTGAGTCATTTGACTGTCTCTTCTCACAAGCATTTTTTGTGAGCCACTTTTAAAAAATGGCCTTCAACTGCGAAGTGATGCTGATGTTGTATACTTGTATTACTTGTATATGATTGATTCTGCTTAGCATAAATCTTGCACAGTCGAAGCTGTGTAATCTATACTCCATATTCGTTTTTGTTTTCTTGAGGTCGGTTCTCTAAGAGCTTTTTAGTGTTTAGATGCATGCGTTTATCACATGGTCGTATCTCTCTTTTATCTACTAGTCCTTTAGCATATATGCATTCAAGAATCAATGCATAATGATATAAATATTTTCTTTCTCTCTCAGGAATCAGATCATATGGCCAGGTGTGGATTTCACCCTGATACGTTGAAGGGAACACTTTTTAGCATTTTGTTTGAGCAAAAAAACAAGGGAATGAAGGTCAATGAGTTGGCAAAATATTCGCAGGTCCGTCTATGTGTGTTGCTTTACACGAATCTCATCTATATGATGTAGACAGTAGAAATGTGTCACTTTTGTGAAATACGTGATACTGAATGACGGAATTTTGTATTTGTCTTGAAGATAGTGGACTTGAATCTGGAAAAAACAGATGATGAACTTGAAGATTCAATTTGCTCAATTTTGGCCAGTGATATTACTTTATTTGAAAAAATCTCGTCATCTACATATCGTCTACGTTTAACATCAATCATGAAGAAAGACGAAGATACTCTGTCGGATAACGATGACAATGGAAGCATTGACGATGGATCGAGGAGTTTCCATAGCACTAATGCCGAGTGTGACTCTGGAATATCTTCCTCAAGGCCTGATATGGGCCATCAGTATCCTGAAAATAATCCATCTAGTCTTTCTTCTGTCATAGATGAAAGTCACCCCGGGGAGTCATGGCTGTTAGGTTTGATGGAGGGAGAATATTCGGACCTAAGCATTGAGGAGAAGCTGAATACTTTACTTGCTCTTGTTGATCTTGTAAGTGCAGGATCCAGCATTAAAATGGAGGTAAGTTGTAGTGATTTAGATTTGCACCATAACATCTGATCTTTATTGTTTCCTTTTTCGATGACTTTTGTAAGTTTCTTGCTTTTGTTCCTTGTCAAATGCCACACAACTATCCACAAGTTTTCTGCCTTGCTCCCCGACAATACAACCTTCATTGTATTTTACGAGTTCAACTTATCATGCAACAGTACACAGCCATCTCACGATATTAATTGCAATCTCATTCTTAAGAGTTTGAAAAGTTTGCCTGGCCATAACCTTTTATAAGGCGTGTTGTTTCAGGAAGATAGCTGTCGACTCGTCGGCGCAGTTAATTGCAGAAAATTCATTTTGTACATTCTAAATCATGGTTGCTATGAGTATTTCCCTTCCCATCTGTTTTCAATATCTTGAAAATGATGAACATTATCGTATCACATGTAGAACTTCTAAATTTGCGAATTGCGAGGTTGGAAAATTGTGTACCCTTGTTTTGAACCTAAAAATAACCATTTCCCTATGAGGTAGGAGTTTTAAATTAGAATTGTAGCTATAAGGAATATATCTTCGTCAATAATTTAACTTATAATTAAATAAGAGAAGTGAGGAATAACTTAATGAATTCTTTATCTCATAACAGTTTTTGCTTTGTGGGTTAATGCCTTGTAAATACCTTTCAGGTCTTTATTGTTTTTCTCTGTATGATTTTTGTTCCACTTTTTTCCCCGAAACGTGTTGTCTTGTTGGTGAAGGTTACATTAGGTAGATAGTTGTGGCATAAATACGAGTTATGAGATTAAAATGACTGCATTTAGAATGGCAATTCTCTCCTTTTGTATCTTGCACTATCTAGATCTGATGGCTGATAGTTGAAAGATATGGTGCTTGTTTTACCAGAATGCTATCGGATGCTGAACATGTTTAATGTGTTGGCAGTCCATGATGTTTGGATGTCTTTACTGAAGGCCTAATTTTGCTAAGCAGTACGATGCTGTTGTTGTATGGACGGTTTATATTTTAGTTGAGACTCGTAATCCTTCTGTTTAGTGTGACTGCAATTCTAACACTCAAAAGACTTGTTTTACCACAATTCAAATATACATAAATTAATCACTCCTATTGAGCCTAAACTTAGTCAATTCCAATAGAAGATCAACAATCACTTGATCGCCTTATTTTTTTGCAGTTCTTAGTCTTTGTGGACTTTAGGTGTCTAATAACCATAGTAGAGATGGTTGACGTATGTATATTGCATGGCTATTTCTTGAAGATTTTCCGCATTTACTTGAATCTGGAATTGCTTTTGGGTCAATTGGAAACAACCTCTCTGCAATTGCAAGGGTAAGGTTGCGTACGTCCGACCCCCCTTACCCCGCTTCTTGCGGGAGCCTCTTTGAGGCAATGGGGTAATAATAATGAATGAACTTGAATCTGGAATTGCGTTGTAGGATCCATCGGCAGCAATTGCAGACTGTGTTCCAAGGACTTATCAGCATGGGTCTGGAGGAAAAATTAAGCGATCAACAGTACAGAGACCTAGCTTGCATATCTCATCCTGCGGCGATGATAGAGAAAACGGGCGTTTCTCTTCAGCTTTTTATGCTGTTGATTCATCAGTAGTGTTATCAATGATGTCTGAAGAGTGTAGATATTCTGGCAAGAAAAAAGGTTCTAATGGAGCAGGAAATGGAGATGATCTACATCCAATTCAATCTATTTTTCTGGGTTCTGATCGCAGGTATAATAGATATTGGCTCTTCTTGGGTCCTTGTGATGCTGATGATCCTGGACATAAACGAGTCTATGTAGAGTCTTCTGATGATGGTCAGTGGCAAGTGATTGATAGTGAAGAGGTGACCTTTGATATTTTTTTTTATTTTCCCTGTATAAGTTGCATCTTCTCTTTTTCCTTCTCTTTTTCTTTTTCAAATCTTATATCTTGAATATGTTTCTGTTGATTATGGTTGCAGGCTCTATGTGACTTGCTGGATTCTTTGAATGATCAAGGTAGGAGGGAAGCTGTCCTTCTGGCATCACTGGAGAAGCGTATGCCATTTCTTGTTGAAGAAATGTTGAGCAGGATACCAATTGATATTAGCGGCAGCCAGTCAGCACAATCTGGTCTATCTGAGATAGACAGGATCAATGAAGATAGCCCGTCACCCATATCTGATATAGATAATTTGTCGTTGGGTGAGACTTTATTTAATGCTGTAACATCATCTGATGCTGCACCTTTCATAGTTGGAAAAAAGGCAGAACAGCAAAAACAGAAATATGAGCGGCTTCAAGCTTATGACTCGTGGATATGGAATGACTTTTACTCCATTCTTCATGCTGTTAAACATGGAAAGCGGTCATTTTTTGATTCGTGGACAAGATGTGGAAGTTGTAATGATCTTTACTGGCGTGATGAAAGGCATTGTAAGACATGTCATACTACATTTGAGCTTGACTTGGATCTTGAAGAAAAGTACGCTATCCATGTGGCTACATGTCATGCCCCTGAAGATGCTGATATCTGTCCGATGCATAAAGTGTTGCCATCAAAACTACAGGCTCTCAAAGCTGCAATCCATGTGATTGAGGTATGTTACCTTTGGTCTAAGTGGTCTAACTTATTATTTGACCTTTAGTCTTGGGCCAATATATTATTTTACCTACAGTTGCGTTTTTCAGCTTTGGCTAAACTTGTGTATTTACAACATGAAAGGCCTGATTCAATTGTGTTTTCCATTAATAAGTTCCAGATGCATATTGCGTGGACTGGTTGGTGCAGTCCTGCGGTGTCTGAAAGACATTCATTTTTCTGGTCTAGGCTCTACATTTTGAAATAATGAGACACTTCATTTACTTCTTCTAAACAGATATTAGGTGGTATATATTGATTTCATTGGTTTCTTTCAGATAGTTTGCATGTTGATTTGGCTAATTTGTAGCTCTAGATTTACCTTTTCTTCCCTTGCATCCACCACAGCACGAGTTCCAAAAGTTTAAATTCTAATTTATTAGTATGTTTAGACAACAGTTTTGTAGGGAAAGGAAAGGGAAAGAAAAAGAGGGAAGGGGATGGTAAAGGGAAGATTTTCCTTTTAAATATTCCCACTTTTTGGAACGGTATAATTCATTAATGAGGAAAGGATAATGGTTCCCGCCTATTCCTTTCCCTCTTTTCTCCAACACAGCGTCCAAACTAGGAAAAATGATCAACTTTAATGAGGAAATGATCTTCTTCGCTTTCCCTTCTTTTCAAATTTTCTCACCCAGAACAGACCAATATTATTCACTACTCCCTCGGTCCCTTCAATGTTGCTCAATTTGACTTTTCACGATCTCCAAGACACGATTAAATCATAAATATTCTAATTCAACCCATGTAAAAATTATAAAAAGTTGAAAATCTAAAAATTTACATTGAAATGATTCTAATAAGACCCCACATGGGATTACATTATGTTTTACAAACTAGTGAGAATTCATGGTCAAAATTTTTCAAGTTTGACCCAAAAATGCAATGGGACAATCTTAGGGGGACAGAGGAGTACATAACTGATTTCCTTGCTAAGGATTGAAGAGTGATAGATTCTGTGTTACTTAAAGTTCCTTTGGCAATATTGTACATTTGTACTAGGACTAGGAGCATGAGTATATGCAGTTCATAGAGTAATAGGAAAATAGTCTAGTGGATCTTTGTAGAAACTGTGGATCATATGATGATTCTCAGAAAGTTGAAGGCAGTGGAAATAATACTTCATGGAACATCTCCATTCATGCAAGAATAATTATGAGTGACACTTGGGGGAACTTCGCAATCTGCTGGGTACCCTTTAGTTTATTTCCTTGACGAGATCTCAAGTTTTCAACAAAAAAGGATGGATTGGCTTACTAATGGTTTTTTTTACTTGTCATTCTTTCTATGTCTAACCCTCCTATGCCCATACCTGCAATTGCATGGAAGAAGGATGACAGAAAGGATGGCGGTGATGAGAAGAGCCATGGTGGTTTCGGAGGAAAGAGAGGAGACATAGTGGTTCCATTCTTTAATCCGGCAGAAGCCAAACAAATATTAACTTGTCTGGTTGAACCAAACAAAAAAAATCAGAATTCCGTTCTTGGTTCTTCTCCCTTGCATTATCCAAACCGTGCCTTAGTATTTCTGAATAAGTTGGAATAGCCCAACTTGTGTTTTGGAATTTCAGGGTTATTATGCGCGTTTTAAGAGCTCTGTAGGTCATACAATATCGTGGTGGCCTTAATTTTCACTGTTGTGTTGGTGTCTGGGTGGGTTGATTAGAGAGGATTGAGGAATGATAGGATTCCACGATTGGCTGTGTTAGTCTAGCTTATTTGTTGAATCGGGTGGGCCTTTTGCTGTATGGGCCAATGATCATAGCCTCATACGGTAGGCTACTAATCCCGGTATGCGCTCTCAACTGTAACATGTGCTGGGCATTCTTCATTTCCCCTTTCTCTTTGCTTAATTTGTTAGAATTCTGCTCCACCTTCGTAACACTTCTTATTTGATTTATTTATTCCATTACTGAAATCTGTTCTGAATTTAACAAAGACGTCCCTTTGGCTGATGATCATTTTTCTGGGGTCAAATAAACCACCATTATGGTTCCAAACTAACATTTGTCTTACAGTTGATTATGCCAGAGAGTGCACTGATTGGGGGATGGAAAAAATCTGCTTACAAGCTTTGGGTTCGGAGGCTCAGACGCACCTCTTCTTTACACGAGTTTTTACAGGTATATAATTTAATTATTCTCTGATCTATTGCTTTCTTGTTTTCTGTTCACTTGGTATCAATATTACTGGTGCATCTTTTTCAAATTTAATTATGTTTGTTTGCTACTGATTGTTTCTCTGGTATTTATGTAATAGGTTCTAGGTGATTTTGTTGGTTCCCTTAATGTGGATTGGGTGTCACAATTCACTGCCACACATAAATGCAAGTATACAATTGAAGATTTTGTTGCAGAATTTCAAACTATGCCCCAAACTTCATCTGCTGTTGCACTCTGGCTGGTAAAATTAGATGCCATGATTGCTTTGCAATTGGACGAGAAAATAGTTGAAACTGCTAAAGGTATGCTAGTTAATAAGTTCTTTTTTCCTCAGTTTTTTTCGCCCTTTGCTAGTTCAAGTGATATTGTGGTCTTTTAGATGGATGTGCATCACATGTATCTAGCATCTCTTCTTCGAAGGACTGCAGAGATGGTTAGATTTAGATGTTCATATTAAGCCCTAAAAACCCATAAGGAATTACTATAGGAAGGTGCTCTCTGCTTCTCTAGTTTCTTAGTAAAGGATGGTTCATGTTTCTTCTACCATTCCTTTAATTAAGTCATTATTATTAGCTTTGGTTCTATAATCCTAAATTAAGAATCCTAGTCAATCTTTCGTTGCTTATCTTTTTGATTTTCTTTTCCCCTTATGTATGTGTGTGCTTGGATGTCGGTGAGTCTGCTAAAGTATAGACCTATGCAGTTAGCTGTCAACCTCTTCACTCTCAGGATTAAGAGTCTGCTCATATCAGTTGCCTTCTCATTAGGCCTAGTGGCCTACTGGGGTAATGTTGTTATTATAGTCTCCGTGTCGCGGTTAGTTTTCTGCTAATAATTCTAGCGAATTTGTGACAGTTGTGTAAAGGGGCCAAAATTGAAGCTTTTTATCTGAGTGATGTAATGTGAAAGTTGCCACTTGCCAGTGAAAGAACAAATACTTGATTGCAAAGATTGATGTAAAATTAGGTAATCAATGGGCTGCTAGTTGTTAATTGATTGTTGGTCTAGTTGATTGTATTCATCTCCTTAGCTGAAAAGCTGTGTCCAACTCGGGGTTTTCACTTAGGAATACGGGGTGTTATTCGTTAATAAGTAAAAAAATAAAAAAAAGCAGCCAGATTCTATTAGAATTTTCCTTTAAGAAGCTAGCTCAGAGTTCAAGTTCATATCTCATCAAACAACAGCTCTGAAGTGGGAGAAGATGTTTGATAAAGTCAACAGGCTAAAACCTACTAATGCGTGAAAGACTTGCTAAAGACATTCGAGGGATGGTGCACTTGTTTATCCCTGAGAATTGCATACACTTCTCCTGTGTTGTATAATGTGTTGTCTTTTCATCTATGTTTCAGTATGTTATGGTTTCATTTACATAGTTTTATTGAGCCATATTTAACTTGCTTATTCCAGGCCAGAACTTAGTAGCCGCCCCGGTAATGGTTTCAGTTGATGATGATGACTGAGATGTGCACCGCTGGCCTGGTAGAAGATTGATTTATTTCCCTTTACAAAAGGCAGACAGACCCGGAAAAAGGCTATGTTCTCTACGATTCTACAAGAGAACCCTTTTGGATAATAGCTCGGAGGCTTGGAAAGTTCAAATGGTAAAGGCTGCGGGTATCTTGTACAGAGGAGAAGGGTTGCTGACGCTCATTTAATTTATTTTGAATATTTTGGGCAGGTTGGCTAAAGAGATAGTGTGTACAGATAGAACTTTAGAAGCTTGTGGTGAGTCGGTGATCGACGCCACAATTATCTTGTAAAACTAGTTTATAGTATACGACACTAGAGTAGAAATCAAGCATCCATAATTCAACACCCATGATTTCTCTGTAGAACAATGCTCTAAAGCATACCAAAATTTTGAAGCTGAGTGTCATATTATTTTGTCATGACACAACGATCGTGTGTTCGTTATACATATAAATAAATGAAGGTGATTTTTTTGTTGATCATGATATAGTACTGTCCAAGTTATAGAGCTGTTTAACTTTGAGAGTTTGAGACATAATTTCGTTGTTTGACCCAGGCTCTTTTACTTTTGATCGTCGCTCCTTTTTTTTTTCCCTTTTATCTTGAGTACAAACTTGAATATTTTCTATTGCTAATTTCCCCGTCTCTTCCCACTCTCTTAACATTTGAACAGGATGATTGTGCACCATGTAAGCAAAACAGGTCATTTGACTTGTCTATGTCAGGTTTTGGTTCATAAAATAGAAATTTATTATCTATAGTTAAAACACAAAAACAATTACTTTAACCGGGTCTCTAGAAAAGAGAATGAAAAGCCTCCTAAAGTAGTACTCTTTCTTATGTAGTTACTTTCTCTATCCCTTAATACTCATACCGTTTTGACTTTTTGCACTATTCACATAATTTATTTTGTCACTATTTTATTTCTAGTATATGAAAATAAATGTTAGTATATAAATATTGTTGGCTTCATCTTAATATATATTTATAAAATATTAATATTTTTATAAGTTTTTATAATAGAGTTAAAGATATTGGTGGTCAAAGTTGTGCATTGGCAAGCTTGTTCAATCAAAACGGTGCGAGTATTAAGGGACAGAGAGAGTATGTATTATTGATGCTACACTGGCACATTTATCTTCACTCTTCTTTTGTACAAGTTCATATGTGTTGTAATATTTTGAATATAGAGGATCCTTAAATATTGATACAAAAAACTTCAACTCCCTCCGTATTTATTTAAGGAATACAATTGGCCGGGTACGAGTATTAAGAAGAAAAATTGAATGAAATAAAGTAATAAAACAAGTGGGGTTATATAGATATTTTAATAAGTAAAACTAGTGGGGACAATGTCATTTTAGGGGGTGGGGGTGGAGTGTAGTTCTGAAATTATTTGTTTAATATGGTGGTGGGACATAGGGTAAATAAGATGTATTATTTAATTAGATTGTGGAGTTGATAAGTTACTAAAAATGGCAAGTGTAGGCCAGAAAAGACAAGTATATCTCTTAAATAAATACGGAGGGAGTAATATAGAGGGAGTGTAGTTTTGTTTAAAATGTTTTCCAAGAAAATAATTTTCCCTTTCCAATTATTTTAGGTTGTATGTTATTAAGGTATGTGAAATAGTTTTTCAATAACTCTGTAAAGCAGTGGCAGATCTAGGAAAAATGTTTAGTGGTGCAAAATAAAAAAGACAAATTTGTTAAAATGACCTTTTATAACCCAAATTTTGAGAGAATGAACCTTTTATAATTTTTTTTGCGAAAACACAACTTAACGTTAATTTTTTTTGCGAAAGACAAACAAATAGTAGTTTCCGGCATTGACTTGCACGTGATGTGCACGTGTGCCTTATTTTTGCAATCCACACCCCATTTCCCTCTCAAATTGGAAGCTTTAAAACCTAAAGCTTAAAAAAAATCGAATTTTTTTCCCAGAGAACTAAGTTCTTCCTCCCCAACCCCAGGAATAGTTGAAAAAAAATTTGATTTCCTCTGCAATTAAATTTAACAAGGAATCAGGTACATTCTCCTTTGCCCCCCAATCTATTCTCCTCCTTCTTCTTCAACCCCCCCCCCCTCCTTTCTTTCTCTCTCCTCAATCTTTATCTTTCTAATTCTCTCTATTTACAGATCCAAAATCTTCAACATTAGTAAAAAAATTTATGAAAATTTCGTTTCACAAAGATTCGATTTTTAATCAGCTTTAATTTCAATTATGTTCTTTAATTTTTTGGGTTTCTACAAATTTGTCAAAAAATTGAAGTTTCCAGAAAAATAAATTGTACATAAAGTACCAAATTTGGTAAAATCTTTGGAAAATTTGTTGATCTTGGGGGGCTTTTATCCCACTTAATTAACCAACACAATAACATACCACAGTTCCATATCGTATGCTTCGGCGAAAGAACGACTCGTCTCGTTTAACACAAGCAGGATGGTACGCCTTAGCTCTTAGGGCTATCCCTGTTACCACACCAAATTAAACAAAATTGAATTAAAAATGGAGAAAGTAAAACCCTAAAACAATGTGCAGAAAAAGAAAATGAAAGAAGCAAGCTCACCGGTAGTCACAAAGCACGAGGTTAACGCCATCGAAGCAAACATCCTCACCCTCCTTCCTCTTCTTTAAAGCTTCCAATTTGAGAGGGAAATGGGGTGTGGATAGCAAAAAAAATAAGGCACACGTGCACATCACGTGCAAGTCAACGCCGGAAACACTAAGTCAATGCCGGAAATTACCATTTGTTATTCTTTCGCAAAAAAATATAATGTTAAGGTGTGTCTTCGCAAAAAAAATTACGTTAAGGTGTGTATTCGCAAAAAAAATTATAAAAGGTCATTTCTCGTAAAATTTCGGTCATAAAAAGTCATTTTTTGCAAATTTGCCAATAAAAAATACAGATTTTAGTGGGGTCAAGTAGTTACTTTTATAACCAAAGTTGAAAAAATATAAAGAAAATTAGCAAAATTTAACAATTTAAGTGGGGTCAATTAACCCCTCTATTTGTTAATTGAATCCGCCCCTGCTCTAAAGAATGGAATACATTTTTTCATTGAAAGGAAATTTAAATTACCTTTTCACTTTTTTTGTCCTTACGCTCCTCTCTTTCCATCCATCCTCACTTATCTACTCAATTTTTTTAAAGAATTATTTTGTAAGGAACCAACTAAATGAAAACTAACGAAATCTTGATTTTTCTTGGAAAATATTTTTATTTTGAATGACAAACCAAATGGGATCCTAATGGAAAATTTATTTTTGTAAATCTTATTAGTTGATTTAATTTATCATCTTACTCTTTTATCCTGCAATAATTATACATTTCCACTGGAGAAGCCAGTAGTCCATGATCCTACTGAGATCACGTCGAACGCTACCCATAAACTTGGTTATGGGTCTATAAATTTTAGATCCTATGGGGTGGGGTAAAGCTCTACTTTTTTTCATACCCAACGTCACCCATAGACCATTAGGACCTGAACCCAGTTGGACAAGCTCAAATTTAAATTGAAAAAAATATAACAGAAATAAGGATTCTCTAAGCTGTCAAAAACTGACCCGACCCGAGAAACCGACCTGAACCGACCTGTATTTTTAAGGACCCGGATCAGACCCGAGACCCGAAATTTTGTTAAAATAGGAAGCCCGTAACCCGACCGTATCCAACCCGTTAAAACCGATGACCGATTTCGACCTGTTAATGCATGACCCGGACCCGAACCTGATACCCGACCGAAATATAACCGATAACAAAACTGAGTCAGCTTACCCGACCGAAAAATGACCCGAACCCGATTCAACACCCGACCCGATGTCAACCCGAAACCGATTATAACCCGATGAAACCGGTTATTGACTAAATTCGCGACAACCCGTTATCCGAATTTACGCGACCTGTTGACAACCCGGTTTGTCATTGACCTAACTAAATAATAACTTAAATCAAGTTAATATATTTTTTATAATTACCTAATCTAGAACAAGTGAAAAGCGTTAAACCAAATTTAACTAAATTTATAAAAGTTAATTATAAGCTTAAAACTTGACTAATTCTGATAGCTATCGACCCGGTCTTAACCCGTGTTCTATAGTGACCCCGACCTGAATTTTAACCAACCCGGTAATTATCCGATTCGAACTTGACCCGACTCGTTAAGACCCGAACCTGTAATTGTACCCGATTAGAAAAAGACCCGACCCGAACTCGAACCGAACCCGACCTATACCGAAATGAAAAAATAACCCGACATGACCCGACAAATTTTCAACCTGACCTGAACCCGACCTGCACCCGGTGATAAAATGACCCGACACGACCCGACCAGATTATGAACCGAGACCCGAGATGACCAGACCCAGACCCGACTCGAGTAACCTTTTTAACAGCTCTAACCCAGTTGGAAGATTGTTGTTGTAGCAAAAGCCAAAATTCCCAACTAATGTAACATGCACAAAATAGCCGTTAATCTTTTGTAACCTCATGACAAAAAATATTCAAACCAAACCACTTTGTAACCTCATGACAAAAAAAATTCACATTTATGAAAACAATACGAATTTCTGTCAATCTTTTTGTTCAAATTAAATTATTCAAGAAAAACAAAATTAAAATAAAAAAACCAAATCTGCTTTTCTTTAACGGCTACATTGCCCGCCTTTCCCCCAAAATTTGAATTCCTCTCCAACTTGAAAACTGTGCCTTTCTCTCTCCTCCAATATCTATTTGAAATCTTGTTCTTCTGTACCTCTCATATTGCTCCTCCCCCACCAACTTTTAGTCTTCTTCGTCATTATGTTACTTTAATCAACCATTAATTCTCTCATTTTTATTCTTCAATTTTGGATTTTAATCTTATAAACCCACCAAAACTTAAACAAGTTGTTGCTTAAAAATGGGATGTTGTTTGAGCAAGAAGGACCCATGTTCAAAATCTGTACTATCTAATTCCCAAATCCAACAAAATGATCCAAAAAATACTCAAAACCTCACTGTTCCTGTGAAATTGGAGCAGGCTAAGACTCAAGTAGCGACAGCATTGGAGACTAAACCGGAGCCGAAAGCGGAGCAGGAGAGAGAAAGTGAAGGAAGTGAGACATATTCAAAGAAGAAGAAGGAGGTTTTTGTTATACAACACCGGAAAAGCAATGACAGGCGTCCCGCCGGCCCGGATTCGGATGGGTCGGCATCCATTACAACGGAATCGAGCGAGCCGAGTCGAGAAACCGAAGAGATTGGGAGAAATATACTGGCAGCTGCAGCGAGTGGGCAGGTTGTTAGGACTTCTAGTTGTACTAAGGAAGAAGTGGATGCTATTTTAATTCAATGTGGTAGGCTGAGTAGGAGTTCTTCCGGGAAAGGGGTTGTGAATGCTGGGCATGGAAGGAGGTATTCGGGGTCGAAGCGGAGTTTTGATTTCGATAGAGAGAATGATAGTGTAGATGAGTCAAAGAGGAAAGGGAATGGGAATGAGGAATTGATTGAGGGGTTGAACAATGATGAGGATGAGAGGTCGAGGAGGCGGCATTCCAGAGGGTCGAATCGGAGGAGGACGACGCCGAGTAGGAGTAGGGAGAGGGAGCAGCAACAACAGCAGCAGCAAAGGTCAGGGAGTAGAGAGAGGTCGCAGAGTAATGGAAGAAGGGTTAGTAGGTCTCCTGGAAGAAGATCAGAGAGTCCTATGACTCACAGTAATGGGAATGTGAATGGGAGTGTTAGGCCTGGGAAACTGGTGTCTGTACCTGCAACTGTGACTTCACTGTCAGTGGAAAAAGGCAGTAATGGGAATGCAGGAGATGGGGGGAATGGGAATGGGAATGTGAAAAGGGTTTTGGTGAAGAGGAATGTGGGTTCGCCGCGGTCTCAGTCACCTGCAAGGGCTCATTCTCCTGTAAGAGGGGTCAACCAAGGGAATGGGAATGGTCAGCAACAGCAGCAGCCGGTGGCGGTGTCGTTGAGTCGGAATGGATCAAGGAAAGCTGAACATTCTCCGTATAGAAGAACCCCTTTGAATGAGATTGACATTAATTCCCTTCCATTTCATCCTCTTTCTAACAAGAGGGCAGTCACTAAAGGGAAAGAGATTGAGGAGGATGTTGTGGTTGTTAAGCAGCCTATTAATTCTGGATTTCAGGTATATTTCTTGCTTCTCTTTTCCTCTAATTCTTCTTATGTTATTCAATTCTTGTTTTTTTAATACTTGTTAGAATTTAGGGCAGCTGATATGTACCTGTTGGTTAAATTACATGATTGATTAGCTTATTACCTCGGACAAAAGATTAAGGATTTAGGATACAGAACAAGTTTTGGGACTTCTATTGAACCAAGATCAGGTTGTGGAAAGTATGAAAAGTATTCAATTTACTATTCTGTGAAATGTTTTGTGCATATTTATGGGTAACTTGTTTCAAAATACACTCTCAGTAAGATTTGGGGTGCCTTTTTTTTTTTTTTTTTTTTTTTTTTTTTTTTTTCTATCTTTACTACTCATATATATATATATTTGGCAGAGTTGATCAATAAACAGTGCAGTATTGATTGACTCTCTTTCAGGTTATGGGAAGTTTTAAGTGTAATTTCTTTTCTTAATTGCATCATACCCTTAATTAAAGCTAAGCCGATAACAGCTTCCTGTTGTAAATTGTGATGCAGCAGAATAAATATGCAGAGACAAACAATATAAAAGTATCTGGCCAAGGGTCTCATAGAAGAAGTAGCAGTAGAGGGGCTGACGGCTATGAGGTTACAAAAACAAATTACTGCAGAGTGAATGAGATTCCAACTCCTAATGTTGAGCAAATGAGTGAGGGTAAGGGAGGGCAATTAGATGCAAGTGAGTATGATGCAATGTTAGCTCCAGTTGAGACTCTGAAAATACCCCAAACATTGATGAGAAGTAGGTCTGCAAGGCGATCACGAGACCTTGACATCAGTGTTGAGGCACTTTTAGCCCCGGCTAATGACTATAACTCTCTACTCCTTCAAGACATTCAGAATTTCCATCAGAAGAAAAGTTCAAATGCAAATGCTGTGAATTCTAACATTGATGTTCCTTTGACACTCCCACCATGTGTCAGCAAAGCATGCTCAATCGTTGAAGCTGTGGCAGATCTCAACTCCATGACCGGGTCAGGGTCTGATGACAGGCGAAAAACCCCAAGGGAAACCAACTTCTCTTTGAAAACTAATGGTAACAAGAGGGCAGTAGAGTCTAAAGACCCCTTTGTTGAATCTGAAGTGAAAGTTGGTGATGATTTAATGGAACCCAGTTTACACAAGTATGTTACAGTAAGGATGAAAGGTGGAGATTTTGATGATGAGGAATCTTCTGGTAGTAATAGTTATGTGGGTGGAAGTCAGCATAATTGGGTTTCTTCTTCAAGTTGGGAACCAACATCAGCTGATTCCACTGATTGTTGGACTTCAAAGTCTTACAGTCGAGATGAGTTGAGTCCTGTTGTTGGATTTCAGAGACACGCAATATCTGAATATGCTGGTGTGATCAATGAGGAATCTGAGAGGAAATTCAGCAAAGGAGGATCAGCTCGTGTTAGGACAATTGCCGGTAAAGGTCCTATTCCATCAACATCGAAAGCAGCTGCTGCCTCAATGTAAATTGTTCCCAAAAAATTCAGTGTTTTTGCTTTAGTTTCACTCTAGGACAAAGATTATTATGTCTGTTAAGTAGTTGCATACTTTGCAACTCTTTTTTTTTTTTCTTTCCCTTTTAGCCTCTCTTGAAGATTGTTTAGAGAAGATTTTCCTCTACGGTATGGCTTTTATCGGGTTATTTTGAATATGTCAATGTCCCGAATAAATTATGTCTAAATACAAGAATGAACCAAAAAGTTCCCAAAGACTCTCTACCTGTATCTATGTGTATTATTAAGATTTTCTAGCAGCAATATGTAGAAGAGTGATTAGGGAGTGTTTGTGGAAGAAGTAGATAATACAAATGCTCTTCATCCGGCAAAGTTTGAACATGCTTTGAATGGATATAGATGGAGTACAAAGATAGAAACAGTAATAAGGAGGAAATAAAATACTTGACATGGGTTGAAAAACATGTAGTATGCTGCTAAAGAAAGGCAATACATCTGGTCCAGCGGCAAGGTAGACAAAATAGTTGCTTCACTGTGAAGTATATCAAATATATATAGAATAGGCATCAGGCATGAATATCATGCAACATTTTGTTGCATGGAGGTAAGCAATTTGTTTCACAGAATCGCAAATGCATTATGTGGTTGATCAATTATGTTTTTGGGAAATGCAGGATTGGCGCTTTCCTAGTTTAAATTGCTGATACCACGGAATAAATCAATAATGAAAGTTTAACCTTTGAAAATACGGATATTTCATGAGATACCCCCGAGGTTTAAGTTTATTCACCAGGTACCCTCGTTGTTTCAGTAATCCACCAGGTACCCCTCAGGTTTCATTTTCTCGCATGACTTAACCTTGCCGTTAAGTGGCCGTTAAGTGGCCGTTAGAAACTTTTTTTCACCAGGTACCCTTGTAATTTATTTCACCAGGTACCCCTGAGGTTTCATAGATTTTCACCAGGTACCCTTATGTTTTTATGGTAATTGCACCAGATACCCCAGCTCACCAACGGCTAAAAAAACTAGCCGTTGGTGAGCCTTCTCTATTTAAAGGGGGAGCATCAGCAACTCTTCACTACAACTTTCTGTTCTTCCCATTAACCAACTCATATTTTCCCTATTTCCCAACTCACTTTCAAATGAGCTCATATTCTCAATCTCAATCTTCCTCTACAACGTATGAATCCTCATACGTTGTAGTTCCAAACAAAACATGCAACATATGTGGGAAAAAATTTGCAATAAGAAGTTCTGAAACAATGAAAAATCCTCAAAAACTATATTACAAGTGTGATTTATGTGACAACTTCAAGTGGTGCAAGGGAAGCATTGAGCAACCACTGCCAATGAGAAACAACAAAGGTAGCACAAAGGAAGGAGAAATTGAAGAAAATAGAAGCTTGAATGAAGAAATTCACCAAATGAAGAAGAAACTCGAGCAACAAAAGAAATTAATGCATGGAGCTATAAAAAATGGCATTCTAATGTTTTTTATTCTAGTATCATGTTTACCTCTTTTTCTCAGTTTAGGGGGTCTACCTGATGCTCTCTTCATGGGTGGTGGGAGGATAATAGAAAGGTCAAAAGAAGGCCATTGGGTTGGGTCAGGCATGGGGTGCATGTGCTCTGAGTAAGTTAACTTGTATGCTTGCCCTTTGAAGTAGTGAGACACAAAATCAGTAGCCTCAAGTCTTTGGTGGTAAATAACCCTAAGGCCATGTCTGCAAGGTATGCCAGATATTTGCCATACTCCACAACCACAAGTCCTTGCATCTAACTTAATAGGGTATTTGACAGCCCCCTCTTTCACTTCATATTCCCCTCCCACAGCAGCTGTTACAGAACAAAACCTAGACTGTTGACTCCTCTCTTCTAATACCCCAGCAGCATATTCAGTCAATTGGTTTGGTCCCATTTCTATAGCCTTGCCAAATCTAGACCCAATCTTCTTCATACACCAACTCCCAGCCTCTATTAGATCCAAGCATCCAAGCACAAACAAAATAAAGCAGCAAAACAGAAAATGTATTAATAAAAAGGACAGGGGTGGTGTAAAACATATGCAACCACAGTGTAAAAAGCAGTAAAGATAGAACATTTACCTTCCATCAGAGTGTACACTGGCATGTCTCTAAAAGGCTTGGTACAAGCGTTGAAAGATTCAACAAAATTGGTGGTGTTGTGATCATAAACCACTTGTGGTTCAAACTTGTGCCTTGACCACTGCTTTGGCACTTGGGACAGATAATCAACAACCTTTGGATCAATTTTGGCAATCTTCTCCATTGCCTTGTTGTACACATATGGGTTGTATGCATTTGCAGCAACCCAGAAAGACTTATGGACTTATGGAATGCAGTTCCATACCAGCCAGTTTTTTTTTAAAAAAGTAGCCGTTGGTGAGCAGGGGTATCTGGTGAAATTACCATAAAACATAAGGATACCTGGTGAAAAACTAAGAAACCTCAGGGGTACCTGGTGAAATAAATTACGAGGGTACCTGGTGAAAAAAAGTTTCTAACGGCCACTTAACGGCAGGGTTAAGTCATGCGAGAAAATGAAACCTGAGGGGTACCTGGTGGATTACTGAAACAACGAGGGTACCTGGTGAATAAACTTAAACCTCGGGGGTATCTCATGAAAAACCCGTTGAAAATAGTATGTACTCTAGTTTATAACATGTAGCAGAGGGAGTATTCATCAATATTGTCCTTTTAATTGCATTAACAACGGCAAGGGTAAATTCAATTTCTGTTAGTGTGCAACCTCTCAAGTCTCAACCAACCAAATGTCATACTCATTAAGAAACACAGGCTCCAGGAATCCATAGGACACAAAGAGATATTAAATATTAACGGGTATCATTGAATGTTACTGTGATTTCAACGAAGCGTCGTTAATTAAAAAACAATCAACAAAAGAATCAACTAGTTTTTCACTTTGGTAAAAGGTAAGTAAAATTTATTTAGTAACACTAGAAAAATTAACTTACTTTAGTCTCATTAGGTTTTAATTTGTTAACATGTTCATAAAGTATTCCTCAACTAGGACCTATATCTAGCAGATGTGTTGGCAAAAACAAGAACAATGTTTTTTTTTTTTGACATAGGAAGAACAAAGTTGTTGCTACTAGATAACATCTCCTAGGAAAATGCTTGTGAATATTTTAATAATTTTAAAAGCTAAATCTAAACAATCAACAATTGTGGTTTACTATTAGAATTCTTTTGAGACTAATCTTAAACTTATATTTTTCATTAAAGAGAGTAATCTTAATAATCCAAGTTGTTGTTGAGAAATGTGACACACAACTATTTGAGCACACCCCGTAAATAATCTATCACCCGACCTTATTTTGTACTCCCTCCGTTTTTAATGTTAGTCCTCTTTTCATAATTATGTATTTTTCTTACTAGTTCCTTTTGAAATTTTTCGTATTTGTCTAACATTTATCCCCATTATACCCTCGTAAGTATTCAAGTTGACCATTTGTTTACTCCCAACCAACCTTTTATTCAGGGGCGAAATGAGGGGGCTGCCGGGGGTCATGGCACCTCCATGATATGTTTAAATATTAAATATGTACAATAATAGCACATGTCTCATAATAGCATTTGTTTTACCTTACTAAATAGACGTTGGAGGTATAAGGTTCAAATCTTAGCTCCCTCACATTTATAATTGTTTATTTTATTTTATTTTTATTTTTCATGGTTATAAAAAGTATGAGTTAAGTTTTGGACGCCCTATATATAATTTCTGGTTCGGTACCTGCTTTTATTTCTATTAATCCTTAATCATTTCTCTCCCTACCCCTACCCCTACCCCTACTCATATAAGTTAGATTCATGTGATGTGACAAGTGTAATTATATTAGATTGTCTTAGATTCCAAAGATAATTAACATTAAGAAAAACAAAGGGAGTATTAGTTTGTTGAATCATGTACTTCGTATATGGCACTCCGGTGTTTGTTCTACTTGACTTATGGAGTAAAATGTTATGACTTTATTGTTTGAAAGAATCTTAATTCTTAAGCTTGTAAGCATTCCTCTATAGTCTATACCTAAACGAAAATGATATATTGACGAATATGAAGTTTTCTAAAGCGACTTTAATGATCTGCTCCATACATAGGTGGTTTTTCGGCATTTCTCATTCCTTTTTCATATCTGTTGCTTGAAATCAAACAATTGCAACTATAATATCTGCTCCGTACATAGGTGGCTTTTCGGCATTCTCAATTGAAAACGTACGACTTATAAGCTTTGCCAAAATTCAACTACACATTCTACCTCCTTTTTGCAATACTTTCGTGATAGAGGATAAATCTAATCTTGGGGCTTCAACCATCAGCTTATTTGTACACTATTATTCATCAACGAAATTTGACAATCATTTTGTCACCATTATATAAGAAAATACATAATCAAGTGCGATCTTGTTAAATTCATACTCCCTCCGTCTCAAAATTATCTTCCTGTTTGACCAATTTCACAGTTTTTAAGAAAAATATTTGGAGTGGATAAGTCTAATAATTGGATTGTACTTGTGTTGGAATAAGCAAAATGGTCCCTTCCTCTTTTGCACATGGATCCTAATCAAAATAGTTTAACCAATAAGAATACAATAATATTTATTCTCAACCAATCAAAATGCTCAGATTTAAAGCACACAGATTCAACACAAATAGAGGTCATATGGGGTCATTTTTCCCATCAAATGGTCCCCTCCTCTTTTTCTGATTTTTGTGTTATTAAATTAGATTTTCTTGTTTTTTTTTTTTAATTTTAGTGGTCCCAAACAAAGGTAAAGTGAAAAGTTAGTACATCTATAATTAGAAACAGGAAGATAATTTTGAGACGCTCGTTTAGGAAAGCAGGAAGATAATTTTGGGACGGAGGGAGTACTAATTAGAGGATTTCAAATATCAATTTTTTATAATTTTAACTTATACGCAATTATAGATATTAACGTTTAAAAAATCGCATCAGAATAGGTGCAAAAAAAATGATGCAAGTATTATTAAAGGAAGGTAGTATATGAAAAGTACCTACAATAAACCAAATTCAACTACCCTATAAATCGTCCCTATTTTCATCGGACTACCCTCTCAGCCTCTCTGATAACATTCAAAATATGTTCTCATGCCCGTATTGGCTACAGGCTAGTCCGTACATAATAATTTTACTTACATTCTCGTTTTTGCTCTGGGCCTCGTCCTCGTCCTCATCATCGTCATCGTCATCGTCATCGTCATCGTCATCGTCATCGTCATCAGAACTAGAATTGGACCTTTGAGTAATCGATGCTACGTGTTGTCTCAAAAGACTGAGGATCATATCCTCAATCAATCCCATAATACGGTTTTCCAAAATAAAATCGGATACCATCCAATTTAAAATTAAGCTCGTAGTCGAACTCGAACTTGAACTATTATCATCGTTAACCATACTTTCAAGTTTGGCTTCAAGCATACGGTCAACTTGCTCTTGACAAACTTCTTCATTTCTAAGTAGAGGAACATTTTTACAAGGAATTAAATTTGCATTATCTGAACTACTTGACACTGGTTCTGGGTTTCTTAAATTAGTATGATTTGGATTATGTGCTAAATTTGGACAATTTTCATTTGTTTGGTTTGCAATGTGTGGAAAATTTGGACCACTTTCCAGGTTTTGCATATACATTTGAAAATTTGGGGGAAAACTAAAATGTTGATTAGGCTGAAAATTATTTGGATTCATTTGGATTGGATAATCAGGGAAATTAGGATGGAGATTATTTGAATTTGTTTGGGTTGGATAATTAGGGAATATAGGATTGGGAAAATTTTGACTAGGCTGGAAATTATTCGGATGGGTTAGGTTTGGATATGAAAAGTAAGGATTGTGATAGTCTTGATTAGGTTGTGAATTACTTTGGATGGGAATATTAGGAAAATTACCAATCGAATTTTTTTGATTAGGTTGGAAATTATTCGGATGGATTTGGTTTGGATAACGTGGGAGGTTCTGATTATGTTGGAAATTATTTGGATGCGTTTGGTTTGGATTATGGTGGTTTTGATTATGTTGGAAATTATTCGGATGGATTTGGTTTGGATAACTTGGGAGGTTTGGATAATGGTGGTTTTGATTATGTTGGAAATTATTGGGATGAGTTTGGTTTGGATAAGGTCGGAGGTTCGGATTAGGGTGGTTTTGATTATGTTGGAAATGATTCATATTATATTGGCTTAGATGATGTGGGAAATTAGGATTGGGAACATTTTGAAGCAGATGTAAATAATTTGTATTTGGAGTTGTTTGTGGGTTTGGAGGAATTCTGGGATTCGGATTATTTGAATCCATAACTGGAAATAATAAAGCAGAAAGAGAGATATAATTTAGAGGAACAAGTGAAAATGGGAAACTGAATTGGTATTTGATTATTGAGAACAAGAAATCTAGCCGTTAATACTACATTTTTGAAATTATGTTTTACTTTTTTGGCCGTTGGAAACAATGGAGTTTTTGGGTGGAAAGACAAGTTGTGACTCACTCTGTGAGCCTAGACCCAGCGTCAGTCAAGTACCACTACCGTCATCATAGAGGTTTGGGTTGCAACAATCGTGGTCCTGCCTACTCTACACCGAAGAACTATATTTCAATTTCAGTTATGTTTTGGCAGAGAAAAATAAGTTCAAATATGGTACTCATAAGTTCAAACATGGTACTCATAAGTTCAAATATGGTACTCATAAGTTCAAACATGGTACTCATAAGTTCAAAAATGGTATTCATAAGCTCAAAAATGCTACTTATAAGTTTATAGATAGTGTTCATTTCTCAAATATGGTACTCAAAAGTTTTCAAAATAATGGTGAAATTACCGCTAAGCTCTTGGATATGTGTTTGAAAACACATCTCTGAGATGAGCCTCTCCGCCCTCACTCTACACCAACATGGTGTATCCAACATGGTGTGAGTCTAATATGTCACTATGCTACCGTTCTCTTTACCTGAATTTCATTTATCTTATCTTATTGGTCATTAACTTATCTTATCTGAATTTATCTTGTTGATCCTTATTTGAAGTTATAAAAAGGCGTCATTTAAACTTATTGACCCTTATCTTATCTTATCTTATGTGAAAATCGGACAGCTTTATTACCCAAGCATTTAGTGATGATATTTAAGTACTCCATAAAATTAAATTAGCCTTAGCCTTAGGTTGGATGACTAATAGTGAAACCTATGTGTAGAGTTATTTATTTGTTGGAGATTGATTGTCATAATGCAACTTGCTTAATAATTTGCTTGACTTTGTAGTGGTCACTGGACAGTCACACTTTAAAGATTTTTTCTTCCAATTTCATATGCTACCTTGTGTGAAAGAGGGTTTGTACTTATGCTAGAAATGACTAAATGAGATGCACAATTCTGTGAGCCTGTTCTACCACTCCCCATGTTTCTGATACTATGATTATCAATCTTAGTGAAATGCTATTAGCCATTAATCGGGTTACAAAAGCACACTAAATGGTGGGATAATTGCTCTAAGAAATATGTTCCTTTGGAAATAATGATTGTAATTTCACATGTTGATCTTTTACCGTTTTAAGCTTCTCATTACCTGCAGGAGTCCCTATGCTATTAGTATTTCATTTTGGTGCAGATTGTCATGTTTACTACGTACAAAGTTGAGTGCTGAATTGGAGCCTGACCTGATTACTGGCATAGTGGTACACCAGGTGTGCAACTTGACAGTTCAGAGTGCTAATAGGCGATAGTGGTAGTGACCCCTTATACTCCCTCCATTCCCTTTTGTTCTTCCCCTAAAGAATGTTGGGTGTGGTTTAAGAAAACTGAATCTTAGGTTTGTATTGAGATATGAGTAATGATTGGGTGTAAGAATAATGATTGGGTGTAAGAGATTTTATATTTAAAATAAAGTAAGGAGAGAGAAAATATTAAAGAAATAAGATAAATGGGAGATATTTTATTATTAATAACAAAAAATCTGTAGCCAAACATTTTTCTTAATCTGGGTGAATTTTTGAGCCCTGTTTGTCTCGTCAAACTTCTTTAGCCAAACATTTTTCTTAATCTTTCAAGAAATCACACGCAAATTTCACATTAATTGTAAACAATTGAATTAAGCTCAATCACAAGCAAAATGAACTCTTAATCATAGCGAAATTGCACAAACTCATTTCCAACTTCTATCTGATTCTTTTTTGACGTCAAATCTAGAAAATTACGGAGTATAGCCTAATCACACCTCATTCAATACAAAATACAGATCTCAGATGTAAAATTTCTTATAAATCCACAATAAATCCATTTAACAGCATATCTGAAAGATCTACAACAAATCAACAAAAGATCCAACGAAAAGCATAAACCAAAACATCAAAATCCAAAATCAAAACCAAAAATTTGTATACCTGCATATTACATTTGACAAGGTCAAGAGGAATAACAACCATATGAGTAAGACCAAAATTCAACCAATTAAACCCAGAAATTCGAGAAAATTCAACCCAAAATTAAACCCAGAAATTCGAGAAAATTAACCCAAAATTTCGACAAAAAGCAACCCTAAAAATTTGAAATATGAACACAAAAATAAATTAATACCCGATTGATCTCAATATCACAAATTTGAGGATTTAAAGGTCAAATTCGACCATGAAAACTCTAGATCTAGAGTTTTCATAGTTGACTTTCACCATCTAAAGCCATAATATATATTCTACGGATTTTTCCAGAGGGTGGTGGCGGTGGCGGTGGCGGAGGTGTGGTAGTGGTGGCGGCGATCTAGAATTTCACATATAGATCTTAAGAACAGAGAGATTTTGGAGGAGAGAGAAAAAAATGGGAGAGGATGATGGAAAATGTAGATTGACTGCTTACAATATGCATATTCATTGTTGAAGTAGAGGTGTTTGAATATGCATTTCCAGGAACGACCAGAGAGGGAGAAAAGTGAGAGGAGGAAGGAAGGGAGAGAGAAAAGTGAAGGAGGAAAGATCAGAGAAGTGAAGAGAGAGAAGAGAAGGGTCGGTTGAAAAGAAGAGAGAGATGAAGACAGGGATGGGTGAATTGGGAAGAGGGAATGAATAAAATAAGGAAAGTGGTGAATTTATGTTGGAATAAGGGTAGAATCTTAGGGTTTTTTTGGTAAATAGTGGGGAATCTTAGGGTAAATTGGTAAAAAAAACTATGGCCAAAAATAGTAAAGATTCAGTAGGGGAAGAACAAAAAGAAATGCTAAAAAAGGAAATGGGAAGAACAAAAAGGAATGGAGGGAGTAAGTCATAACAGAAGCATAAAGGAATGATCACGCTAATTCTGGAGTTTCTAGACTGCCACACAAGCTTCAATTAAATGACAATCAACCATATACAGAGTAAAACAGTGTTTTATGCGGGAGATGATACAGTTACCCTGGGGGTAACCTGACTGGACTTACCCTGATTCAGGTAAGGACATGTCAGCCTAAAAAAATTTCATTTTAGGGGGGAAAGACCCTTTTTAAGGGGGAAAAATGTTCACCCTTTCTGCCATTGTTGCACTCCACAGCGCGAAAAAAACCGCCCAAATCTCTGTAAAAAAAATCCCGCCCAAATATTGTAACCTATTCCTAAAAAAAAAAAAAAACAAAAATTCAACTCGACATTTCTGGGAATAGGTAATTTTTCATGAAACTCCCTTATATTTCTATAGCATATATCATTGTGATATATTTGTTTAAAATAGAATCATTCAATTGGATTCTTGGGTATATCTATATGTTTTTTTTCGTATGGTTTATCAAATAATCTATTCTCGAATGTGTATTTAGAGTTTATCAGATCTTCTGTATTTCCTCTAAATCTGGTTTAATGCGTTTAATTTGGAAGGGCGGAGAAAACAATGGGATTTTGAATATGTGCAGCAATTAATTAATTTATTAATTTGTGTATGTAATACAAATGTAATTTATTTAATGCGTATGTAGTATTAATACTCATTAATATTTGCAGTAGTATTTTATAAATTAGATGGCCGAGTATTTAATATAATATGTATGATTTATTTAATAATCTGGAAATTGTATTAATTGATTATGTATTTTACAGTGAAATGGTTAGTATAGACCTAAATGGTGAACCAGAGGCCGAAGATGGTACTGTTGTGAATTTTACTACGTCGCAACCCCCTAAAGAAGGAATGCGTTTTGATTCCGGGTTTTGAATTTAGTGAATTTTGTCACCGTTATGCTTATAATGAAGGTTTTTAGATGTTTGTGAGTAGTGATGAGTTAAAGAAAGAGTATAAGGATAAGGGTGTTAGTAAAAAAGGTATAGGAGATCTTGAGGCTAGGGCGCATATGATGCAACGAATAAGATTAAAATGCAAGAAGGGAGCGGTTAAAAAAAGTGAGGGGTCTAATGTTACAGGATGCAAAGTGTTTGTTTATGGTGTTAGGTTATGATTCATATGACAGTTCATAAATCATGCGGAAAAACCATAAAGCCAGGAAACATATTATTTACACATAATCATTTAGCATAGTTTAGATGCATACTCTTTGTTGCGTGCCTTCCCTAGCTGCGCCCGAACCGAACAAGAACAAGTCTTTAGGACTCCAAGTGTCGTCCCTCCGTAGATAGTCCACAGCACGTCCGGATCCGCCTTAAGATTGACCAACTAGAATCGCCCTTAAGGTTCTAATATTTTCGGTTAGGTAGGCAAGAATATTGGCTGATTTTTCTGCTTAAAAATCTTAGTTTTGAATACTTAAAACTTGTTGTATAAATAATGACCCCTAGGCCTTTATTTATAGAGTTATGGAAAAGGAATCGTAATCCTAGTAGGATACGAATTAATTGAAATTAGAATCCTACATGAATTCTATTTAATTAATTTATCCAATAGGAATAGAAATTTAATCATACACTGACTCTTGTAGATTTAGGAATCACGCATGAGCACAAACTCACCCACACACGGCAGCCACAAGGGCTGCCCATGCGCGTGCGAGCAGCAGCCCACGCAGCGCGGCCCACGCATCCGTGGCCTTGGCGCGCGCTGGGCCTGCCTTGCGGTAGGCCTGGGCGCTGCCTTGGCTGCGCGCGTGCTTGCTGGGCGATGGCCCGGCTTCGTGCTGGGCCTTCGTCCGGCAGGCCTCGTCCGATGCTAATTCGTACGATACGCTTCCGATTAAATTTCCAGTTCCGGAATTTATTTCCGATACGAACAATATTTAATATTTCCGATTCCGGAATTAATTTCCGTTTCGAACAAATATTTAATATTTCCGTTTCCGGAATTATTTTCCGATTCCGGTAATATTTCCGATTCTGACAATATTTCCGTTTCCGGCAATATTTCCGATTCTGGTAATATTTCCATTTCCAATAATATTTTCCGATACGTACCATGTTTCCGTTTCCGGCAACATCTACGACTTGGATAATATTCATATTTCCGATACGATCCATATTTCCGTTTCCGGCAATATCATCGTTTCCGGAGTATTCATTTCTTGCCTGTGACGATCTTAGCTCCCACTGAAACCAAGATCCGTCGGTTCCGAATATTCATAGATGGAGTATTTAATGCCATTAAATACTTGATCCGTTTACGTACTATTTGTGTGACCCTACGGGTTCAGTCAAGAGTAAGCTGTGGATTAATATCATTAATTCCACTTGAACTGAAGCGGCCTCTAGCTAGGCATTCAGCTCACTTGATCTCACTGAATTATTAACTTGTTAATTAATACTGAACCGCATTTATTAGACTTAACATAGAATGCATACTTGGACCAAGGGCATTATTTCCTTCAGTCTCCCACTTGTCCTTAGGGACAAGTGTGCATTTCCTAATTCCTTTGTCGCTCGATGCTTGCTCTTGAACATAAGGTAAGAGTTGTCATCCTTATTATGTCCAGAGGTGTTCCTCGGTTTCAGAGTTCAACTGATCAAATAAACAGATAATCATAGCCTATGATTCATCCGAGCACGGCCATGCATTTCACAGTTTCTAGCTCTCCGAGTGGCCTTGTACAACTTTTAAGCATCTCTTCCCGATTTATGGGAGGACAATCCCAATCTTGCGATCTTGAGATTAGACTTCGTTTGATAGGTGATTACCTGAGCGTTGCCTTTATAGCCTCCTTTTACGGTGCGACGGTTGGTCAACGTCAAAGCAACCAGTTCTCAAACAAGTAATCTCAAATCACTCAGGTATTGAGGATTTAGTGTCTAATAATTTAATGAAATTTACTTATGACAGACTTTCATCTCTTACAGTAAAGTTTCATAGGTCTTGTCCGATACTAGTCTTCCCAAAGTAAGTATCTATGCAAATGATTATGACATTGCCATGTCCACATAGTTCAAGAAACAGAACTACTAGTCATCTTGCATTCTAATCGTCTAACGTTTTCTATGCGTCCAATTTTATAGAAAACTCCGATTAGGGACCATTTTCAACCTTTGACATTCAAGTTCACTTGATAGACATTTCTTAGTCACAGGACTGGTCCTGACAGTCTATCTTGAATATATCGTCAAGTTGAAGGGACTCATCATTTAATAAACCACAAATTAAATGGAAAAATGAATTCCTTTCATTTATTGTGAATGATTAACCAATAATGTTTTACAAAGATTTAAACTCTAAAACTTTAAAACATTAAACAGAGACATCAAAGCCATTCTCCAATATGCTTGATTCCCATAGCTGCAGTGTGCGAGTTGTGCTTCGCTTGCGGCAGAGGTTTAGTTAATGGATCTGATATGTTGTCATCAGTTCCAATTTTGCTTATCTCGACTTCTTTTCTTTCAACGAACTCTCGTAGAAGGTGAAATCTACGAAGTACATGCTTGACTCTCTGGTGGTGTCTAGGCTCTTTTGCCTGTGCAATAGCTCCGTTATTATCACAATACAGGGCTATTGGTCCTTTAATGGAGGGGACTACACCAAGTTCTCCTATGAACTTCCTTAGCCATATAGCTTCCTTTGCTGCTTCATGTGCAGCAATGTACTCCGCTTCAGTTGTAGAATCCGCAATGGTGCTTTGCTTAGCACTTTTCCAGCTTACTGCTCCTCCGTTGAGGCAGAAGACAAACCCAGACTGTGATCTGAAATCATCTTTGTCGGTTTGGAAACTTGCGTCCGTATAGCCTTTAACAATTAATTCATCATCTCCACCATAGACCAGGAAGTCATCTTTGTGCCTTTTCAGGTACTTCAGAATATTCTTAGCAGCAGTCCAATGCGCCTCTCCTGGGTCTGACTGGTATCTGCTCGTAGCACTGAGTGCGTACGCAACATCCGGGCGTGTACATATCATAGCATACATTATTGAACTAATCAATGATGCATATGGAATCCCATTCATTCGTCTACGCTCATCAAGTGTTTTTGGGCACTGAGTCTTGCTTAGAGTCATTCCATGAGACATGGGTAGGTAGCCTCGCTTGGAGTCCGCCATCTTGAACCTATCAAGCACCTTATTGATATAAGTGCTTTGACTAAGTCCAATCATCTTTTTAGATCTATCTCTGTAAATCTTGATGCCCAATATGTACTGTGCTTCTCCTAGATCCTTCATCGAAAAACATTTCCCAAGCCAAATCTTGACAGAGTTCAACATAGGAATGTCATTTCCGATAAGCAATATGTCGTCGACATATAATACTAGGAAAGCAATTTTGCTCCCACTGACCTTCTTGTATACACAAGATTCGTCCGCGTTCTTGATGAAACCAAAGTCACTGACTGCTTCATCAAAACGTATATTCCAGCTCCTGGATGCCTGCTTCAATCCGTAGATTGACTTCTTTAGCTTGCATACCTTTTTAGCATTCTTTGGATCCTCAAAACCTTCAGGCTGTGTCATAAACACAGTTTCTGTTAAAACGCCGTTTAAGAAAGCAGTTTTGACATCCATCTGCCATATTTCGTAATCGTAATATGCAGCGATTGCTAACATTATTCGAATAGACTTTAGCATTGCAACTGGTGAAAAGGTTTCATCGTAATCCACACCGTGGACTTGCCTGTAACCTTTTGCAACCAATCTAGCTTTGAAAACTTCAAGTTTCCCATCCTTGTCCTTTTTCAGTTTGAAAACCCATTTGCTTCCAATGGCTTGGTAGCCATCTGGCAAATCGACCAAATCCCATACTTGGTTTTCAGACATGGAGTCTAATTCAGATTGCATGGCTTCTTGCCATTGCTTGGAGCTAGGGCTCGTCATAGCTTGCTTGTAAGTCGCAGGTTCATCACTTTCAAGTAATAGAACGTCATAGCTCTCGTTCGTCAAAATACCTAAGTACCTTTCCGGTTGAGATCTATATCTTTGCGATCTACGCGGGGTAACATTTCTAGATTGACCATGATTCTCACCAGATTCTTCTAAAGATCTCTGAGTTTCATCCTGAATGTCATCTTGAGCATTCTCTAGAGTTTGTTGTTCGACTCGAATTTCTTCGAGGTCTACTTTTCTCCCACTTGTCATTTTGGAAATGTGATCCTTCTCCAAAAAGACACCATCTCGAGCAACAAACACCTTGTTCTCAGATGTATTGTAGAAGTAATACCCCTTTGTTTCCTTTGGATAGCCCACAAGGATACATTTGTCAGATTTTGGATGAAGTTTGTCTGAAATTAATCGTTTGACGTATACTTCACATCCCCAAATCTTAAGAAAAGACACATTTGGAGGCTTTCCAAACCATAATTCGTATGGAGTCTTTTCGACAGCTTTAGACGGAGCTCTATTTATAGTGAGTGCAGCTGTATTTAGTGCATGTCCCCAAAATTCTAATGGAAGTTCGGCCTGACCCATCATTGACCTGACCATGTCTAGCAAGGTTCTGTTCCTCCGTTCTGACACACCGTTCCATTGTGGTGTTCCAGGAGGAGTCAATTCTGATAGAATTCCACATTCTTTCAGATGGTCATCAAATTCATAGCTCAGATATTCACCGCCTCTATCAGACCGCAGTGCCTTGATCTTCTTGCCTAATTGATTCTCTACTTCACTCTGAAATTCCTTGAATTTGTCAAAGGATTCAGACTTATGCTTCATTAGGTAGACATAACCATACCTACTGAAGTCATCAGTGAAAGTGATAAAGTAGCTGAAACCACCTCTAGCATTTGTACTCATTGGTCCACATACATCTGTATGGATTAAACCCAATAGTTCATTTGCTCTTTCTCCAACTTTAGAGAAAGGTTGCTTTGTCATTTTGCCAAGTAAACATGATTCGCATTTACCATAATCCTCTAAGTCAAATGGTTCTAGAATTCCTTCCCTTTGAAGTCTTTCTAAGCGTTTCAAGTTTATATGGCCTAATCGACAATGCCACAGATAGGTGAGATCTGAATCATCCTTTTTGGCCTTTTTGGTATTTATGTTATATACTTGTTTGTCGTGATCTAATAAATAAAGTCCATTGACTAATCTAGCAGATCCATAAAACATCTCTTTAAAATAAAACGAACAACTATTGTCTTTTATTATAAAGGAAAATCCCTTAGCATCTAAGCAAGAAACTGAAATGATGTTTTTAGTAAGACTTGGAACATGGAAACATTCTTCCAGTTCCAAAACTAGCCCGGAGGGCAACGACAAATAGTAAGTTCCTACAGCTAATGCAGCAATCCGTGCTCCATTTCCCACTCGTAGGTCGACTTCACCCTTGCTTAACTTTCTACTTCTTCTTAGTCCCTGTGGATTGGAACATAAGTGTGAGCCACAACCTGTATCTAATACCCAAGAAGTTGAATTAGCAAGTATACAGTCTATAACGAAAATACCTGAAGATGGAACGACTGTTCCGTTCTTCTGATCTTCCTTTAGCTTTGGACATTCTCTTTTGTAATGGCCTATTCCATCACAATAAAGACAGCTTGATGTGGACTTGTCCTGCTTTGATTTAGCATTGCCCTTGGACTTTCCACCTTTCTTGAATGGTCTCTTTCTAGCCTTGAGTAAATCTTTGGCTTCACAGTCCAGTACTATTTCAGCCTTTCTGACAAGGTGAATAAATTCTGCAACTGTTTCTTCTCTTGGTTCACTTAGGTATTGTTGCTTGAAGCGACCAAACCCACTGTGTAGTGAATTGAGCAAGACAGAGACTGCCATCCTTTCGCTTATTGGTGTTCCTAGTAGACTTAGGCGATCAAAATATGAACACATAAGTTCCACATGGAACCTCAGTGGGACGCCTACCCTCTGTTTAGTGCGAAGGAGCTGAACATGTGTTTCTTGGACCTCCATCCTATAACACCTGTTGGGAGAACTAACCTTTAGACCAGACATTGATTCAATCAACTCATGGACGTTCAGGTCCCTGTCCTCCGTACTTCCACGACAGATATCCCTCAGATTCTTGATGAGCGTAAAAGGTTCATAGGCTACAAACCTTCTAGCCCAATCATCAGGGATATTGTTCAGCATGAGACTCATAACCTTTTTGAGATCCGCATCCCAGGCGTAAAATCTCTCAGGGGTCATGTCTCTGGCATAGTAGCTTGGCATGGGATGTGATAGTACATACTCAAGTCCATTGAGTTTGACTATTTCAACTAGCTTAGCTTCCCATTCAAGAAAATTTGTCAGGTTCAGCTTGACCATAAGCTCAGAACCCATGATGATGTTTTGATTGTTGTTTGCCATATTAAAACTACAATTGAAAAGAATAAACAAATAAATAACCATTCACAGTTTCTCTTAATAAACTTAAATTCTAGCATACATGCATAATTCAATGTTTATTAAGCATTTTATTCAAGTTATGTGTTCCGGCAGGTGTGAATAAAATGATTCCAAGATCCTAAAATCATTGAAGAACTAAGCACAGTTTGTCGACTTAATCCTAGAACATCTTAGGTAAGCAAAAGCCTTTTGCTAATAGTCTAGAAACTATTCTTGGTTGATAGGTACGTCTAAGAACTTATTAGGTAAACCTATCGAATTTGCCACGACATAAAAGGACTCCTTACTTATATCGTTGAGTTTCACCAAAACTAACATGTACTCACAATTATTTGTGTACCTTGCCCCTTTAGGACCAATAAGTAACACCTCGCTGAGCGAAAACTATTACTAGATTGATGTAAAGGATATCCAAGCAAGTGTATATTTTGGCATGGCACCTTTTAACTCAATTTTTAAGTTTGGAACTTAAGGCTCTTACTATGTTGGTTAGATTTTAAGTGAACTAAAATCCTTAATCATGCAACATAATCAAGCTTTTGATCTCATGCATTTTAAGACATATTTAAAACAATAAATAACTTAAAACATGCATAAGATATTTGTGATCTAGTATGGCACGACTTCATCTTGAAGCTTTGACTTCAAAGTCCGTCTTGAAAATCTCCGTGGGAGGCACCATTTTCTTCAAATAGGATAAGCTATAACTAATTACAACTATTTGATGGTTCGCAGACCATATTTGAATTGAAAAATAACTTTGGTACTTTAGACCAATTACATTCAAATTAATGGTACGCAGACCATATTTTCTATCCTATTTGGGCCATACTAGTCACTTCATAACCTGCAAAACAGTACATATACAATATATACCATTCACCCATTCATTATCATGAATGGCCCACATAGCTGGTTAGTAAAACACATTATGCATCACGTAAACATTTGCAGCAATTAATCAAGGGCACCAATAATCTACCAATTATTCAGTCCTTATTAATTCTAATCAAGTTGTTTTAACCTTAAGGATTTGTAGACCTAATCAAGAGTTTATGACTAAAAAGCGCTCCCACTTAAACCAATAAATTCATATGCTTTACCAATTTTAAACATAAAAATGTATTTCTAGTCTAACCGGAAACATACAAATTTAATTAAAATTTAAAGCTCATATCAATTTATAATTGAATCCAAAAATTTAATTCAATTTCAGTCGTATTTAAATTAATTCATGATTTTAATTTTAGTAAAATAATTAGAATAAATAACATTTATTATAATTATAATATTCAAAATTAAAATCCAAGAAAATAATTCAAATTATTAATTTTAAAATTAATTAAAATTACGTGAACTGAAATTTTCAAATTAAACATTCAAAACGATCTAATCGTAACGCAAACACCCTACGCGTTGCACGCCCATGGGCCGTACGCACACAGCCATTGCTGGCCATGTGCGCGCAGCCCATGCGCTCGTCGCATAGCTGCTGCTTCCCTATCGCAAGCCTCCGCACGCACTGATGCTCGCTGCGCGCGCCAGCGCTCATCGCACGCGAGCTATCGCTCGCAGTGCGTGCGCGCGACATCGCTCGCTGGGCGCGCGACATCGCTCGCTGGGCGCGCGAGCCATCGCTCGCTGGGGCGCGACATCGCTCGCTGGGCGGGCGACATCGCGCGCTGTGCGCCCGAGTAATGCTGGGCGCAGCGCTCGTGGCACGCGAGCTTGCGCTCGCTGCGCGCGAGGCTGCGCGCCCTTGTGCGAGGCAGCGCGCGTTGTGGCGCAGCTCGCTTGCTGCCCACACGCGACTGCCTTGGCTCGCCCTTCGCCCATGCCCATTCGTTCATTGCTTGTGGCACACGACACAAGGCAGGGCTGCTGCCTTGTGCTCGTGCACTACGCCCTTGCTCATTGCATTCGTGCCGCACGGGCGACGAGCTCCCTTGCTCGTCGTCGCATGCCCGCATTATACAACACCCCTTAAGGGTAACACGAAGCGTCCATTGCTTCGTGCGTGCAAGTTTTATGAACGAATCGCATAAAAATTTAAAATTTATATTTAAAATTAATGACAAATTAATAAATAATATTAATTTCATAATTTTAGGGCGAAAAATCGAAAATTTATTATCCAATTGATTTCCGATTGTTATGGATTCAAGTCTAGGTCATAAAAATTTAAAATTTATCGTAAATTTACAATTTTTATGGTGGTTTTTAATCATAGGTTTCTAATTAAATTACAATTAATTATGAAAATCAAATTAATTCTAAATTATTCTAATTTTCAACAAATTAATCATAATTACAAATTAGATTGCATAATTAACAAGACTAGGCATTCAAACTTGTTAAACATATGCAGTAGGTCAATCAAAAATTCAAGATTTATCAACAAGAATCGCAAATATTTAATTTAACATCTTAAATTTACGAAATTTTGCATTCGAAAAACTAAAACCTTCGAAAAGTCATAGTTAGGCTTCGAATTTGAGAATTCTGGGTTCGGCAGAAAAACACTAATTTTGTCAAAATTTTAGAATGCCTTTTACATGCGGAATTGACACAAAAATCACTCAATTCGGATGAGTAACGAAGAAACTGCCGAAAAACTGCGTACGTATAATTAAATAAACGCAATTTGCAATTAATTAACAATTACGAAAATTAATCACCCCTTTTAATTCTTGCAAATTTGTAATATTTAACCATGTTCATGCAATTTAGATTATGAAAATAATAAGGGGCTCTGATACCACTGTTAGGTTATGATTCATATGACAGTTCATAAATCATGCGGAAAAACCATAAAGCCAGGAAACATATTATTTACACATAATCATTTAGCATAGTTTAGATGCATACTCTTTGTTGCGTGCCTTCCCTAGCTGCGCCCGAACCGAACAAGAACAAGTCTTTAGGACTCCAAGTGTCGTCCCTCCGTAGATAGTCCACAGCACGTCCGGATCCGCCTTAAGATTGACCAACTAGAATCGCCCTTAAGGTTCTAATATTTTCGGTTAGGTAGGCAAGAATATTGGCTGATTTTTCTGCTTAAAAATCTTAGTTTTGAATACTTAAAACTTGTTGTATAAATAATGACCCCTAGGCCTTTATTTATAGAGTTATGGAAAAGGAATCGTAATCCTAGTAGGATACGAATTAATTGAAATTAGAATCCTACATGAATTCTATTTAATTAATTTATCCAATAGGAATAGAAATTTAATCATACACTGACTCTTGTAGATTTAGGAATCACGCATGAGCACAAACTCACACACACACGGCAGCCACAAGGGCTGCCCATGCGCGTGCGAGCAGCAGCCCACGCAGCGCGGCCCACGCATCCGTGGCCTTGGCGCGCGCTGGGCCTGCCTTGCGGTAGGCCTGGGCGCTGCCTTGGCTGCGCGCGTGCTTGCTGGGCGATGGCCCGGCTTCGTGCTGGGCCTTCGTCCGGCAGGCCTCGTCCGATGCTAATTCGTACGATACGCTTCCGATTAAATTTCCAGTTCCGGAATTTATTTCCGATACGAACAATATTTAATATTTCCGATTCCGGAATTAATTTCCGTTTCGAACAAATATTTAATATTTCCGTTTCCGGAATTATTTTCCGATTCCGGTAATATTTCCGATTCTGACAATATTTCCGTTTCCGGCAATATTTCCGATTCTGGTAATATTTCCATTTCCAATAATATTTTCCGATACGTACCATGTTTCCGTTTCCGGCAACATCTACGACTTGGATAATATTCATATTTCCGATACGATCCATATTTCCGTTTCCGGCAATATCATCGTTTCCGGAGTATTCATTTCTTGCCTGTGACGATCTTAGCTCCCACTGAAACCAAGATCCGTCGGTTCCGAATATTCATAGATGGAGTATTTAATGCCATTAAATACTTGATCCGTTTACGTACTATTTGTGTGACCCTACGGGTTCAGTCAAGAGTAAGCTGTGGATTAATATCATTAATTCCACTTGAACTGAAGCGGCCTCTAGCTAGGCATTCAGCTCACTTGATCTCACTGAATTATTAACTTGTTAATTAATACTGAACCGCATTTATTAGACTTAACATAGAATGCATACTTGGACCAAGGGCATTATTTCCTTCATATGGTTCATTTAAAAATGGAGAGTTTGTAGTAGTTAATTGTTTTTTGCAGCATAATCACCCTCTTAGCCCCGAATGTAGCCGAATGATGGTTAATTACAGGAGCATTGCCTTTGATAGGCTAATGATAAATGATAAGGGGGGTGTGAGCTTGAGTAGAAACTTTGGTACTCAGCTTATTGAAAAAGGTGGTTTTGATAATATTACGTTTAACAAAAGGGATGTTAGGAACGCCATAGCTGTTGAACGCCGTAAAACAATGTTCGAGGAAGGAGATGCTGCCAGTCTTGAAAAGTATTTCAAATCACAACGAGAATTGAATAGCGATTTTTATAGCTCTATGCAACAAGATGAAGAAGGCATTTTAAAGAATGCATTCTGGTCCGACGCGCGTAGCAGAGGAACTTGCAAATACTTCGGGGATGTGATTAGTTTCGACACCACCTTTTCTAGCAATAGGTACGCAAGCATAATGGTTTTGTTAATTTGGTATACTCTAACTTTTTTTGTAATATACGTGATGAACTGTTGGCACCAGCCCTACATATTCCTGTACTACCCCTTGTTGGTCCCGAGGGACGGAGGAGGCTAGGTTAGCCGAAATTAGGATGTGTTAATGGTTAATGTGTTGGTTGTGTTGTTATAAGTACGTGTGTTTCTATTTTGTTTATATTTATGCATGTTTGTTTGCATGCTGATTATCACTAACGTTAATCAAATATGTGTTCATTTTTATTATCATTTCTTATATAATTGTTTATGTGGTAGTGTATTCATGATGATTATATTACATTAATTAAGTTTTTCAATCAAGCAGGTATCGCATGCCATTTGCCCCATTTGTTGGCGTCAACCACCATGGGAAGTCGATTGTATTCGTTGCCGCTTTAATCTCACATGAAGATACTGAAACTTTTGTTTGGGTTTTTGAGGAATGGTTGAAGTGCATGGGAAAGCCTTCGAAGGGCATTTTAACCGATCAAGACAAGGCAATCGGTAAGGCAATAAGCAAAGTTTTCCCAGGTGTTCCACACCGGCTTTGTTTGTGGCACGTGCTACAGAATGCCTCTCGGAACCTTGGCAAGCTTGCTGAATGGAAAAGCATTGATACACTTATTAGAACGGCCGTTCATGATATGCTCGATCCCGCGGAGTTTGACGAGGCATGGTGTCTTGTGATGGACACATATAATCAACGTAAGGGGTGGATGTTGGATGCGTACGAAAACCGTCGACATTGGGCACCAGCCTACAATAGAGGCCAATTTTGGGCCGGAATGCAATGTCATCTACACAGCGAAGTGAAGGTATGAATCGTTACTTCAAAACTCAAGTAGACCTAGAATGTGGTTTATTGCAGTTCATTAAAAACTATGAGTTTTGTATGAATATAAAGGCAGAGGAAGAAAAGGAGGATAATTTTGATTGTATAGATAAGCCTCCACAAATTGATGTTGACAAGAGTGTGTTAGCCGAGTAAGTTTTCCATAAGGTGTACACCAACGAGATGTTTGCTGATATTGTGTGTGAGCGTAAAGGTTTAACCCACACAAATGTTACCAAAATTGATGCAAGATCACTTTTGTTGTATAGAGCTGACGAGAAACTGACCTCCCCTCATTGGAGGAAACGGTTCAAAAGCTACAGTGTTAGAGTTGATAAGGTTAAAGGAGAGCTAAGTTGTTCATGTCAGTTGTTTGAATTTAGAGGTATTCTATGTAGGCATATACTGAAAGCCATGGATGTGGAGGATTTTCAATTTATACCGGAAAAATATATGCTAGATAGATGGAGGAAGCAAGTTAGGTCTTATGAGAGCTTGAGGGTTTCATTCTATGATCCGGAGGAATCAAGACGGCTAGAAAAAGCTAAAGAGCTATCTTTAAGGCACAATTATTTGAAAGAATTGGCCATGCATAATGATGTTGCATACAAGCTGTATACGGAAGCTACTGATATTGTTAGGCTCAAAATGGAGGATGCGGTGGGTATTCGAAAAACGGGTGACCAAGGTGATACGTCTATTATGTGGTGGGATCCAGAAGCACGTAATGTGTTTGGTCGTCGTAGGTTAAGGCCAAGAGAGTGTAACGAGCGCGCTCTAAAAAGGACGGTTCAACCGGTTCAAGCTGATGTTATCAAAACCCCGGTTGATAAGAGGCATGTTGGTAGGCCAAAGAAAGGACCTTGTTCAATTTACGACAAATCTAAGAAGAAACAAGCATGTACGCACGCTGAGATTGCAGCCAATGAGGTACTTTTATGTCGTTTAATAAGTACTTTATTAGGTTATTATTTGAACCACTATAAGTTAATCAGGTTTACGCTCATTGTAGGAACTTATCGGGTCAATGTATGAGCATATTCCTAGCTACTGGGCTAGGCAAGAACATGCAAATAACGTCAACGATGAACGTGTGCATCCTTACTACAATGGACCTGTGCTAGAAGACATTCCCGAAAGTTCTCAAATTAATTTATCTGAAGATATATCTCAAACTTTTGATTACGATACATACGAATGGCGTACACGACTTGGAGGTCGAATGACATTGTAGCTGCTCTTATGTTGTAATTGATTGAGATTGCTACGTATATGTTTTGGAGGTTTAGTTGTTGTAGCCGCTGGGAAAATAATAGTTTTTGTTTTTCCATTAAACCCATTTGTTGGGCAGTGTATTTTGTGATGTTAATCCTAATCCATTTTGCACTGTTTTGAGTTCATGAACTCGTATCCTTTTTCGCTATCATTGAAGAATTGTCTAAAAAAAATTTCACACACATTTTTTTACGGTTTTTTCATGAAATGCCCTCGAGGTTTGAAGAAATTCACCAAATACCCCTGCACTTTTCATAATACACCAAATACCCCTAATTCAAAACTTAATACACCAAATACCCTTGATGACTTCATCAACTCCTAATCAACCCAATTAACATATAATTAACTCAATTAATCCCTAATTAACTCCTATACTCAACCCACCCATTAACAAACCTAATTAACCTATCCAATAACCCAATAACCCACCCATTTATTTTCTCTCTTCCCTCCCTTCTGCCATTAACCACCACCGCCTTCATTGTCAGCTCCCTCCTTCTGCTTCCTTCCTTGTCTCGCAGCTCAGCTCAATCGAAGAAAAACCCGGTCATCCCTCTTCCTCTCTCCTCCCCTTTTTTTCTCCTCTGTATTCCACCGTTTACTGCACCACCGCTCACCGAGAAGTTGGTGCAACAAGGGATGATGTTGAGATTGCTGTTAGCTTCAAATTGGGTCGACACAAGACAAATGGGTAATTTGAAATCCCGAATACATCGACGGTTGTACGTCGTCGATAACACCGGTTAGAGATGAGATGAGTTAGTCGCTGAAATCGCTGGTGAAGATGAGAAGTTTATGGTCGTGGATGAGTCTTTGCGCTCAATTGGTGTACTAGTGTGTGAAGGAAATAATGCCCTTGGTCCAAGTATGCATTCTATGTTAAGTCTAATAAATGCGGTTCAGTATTAATTAACAAGTTAATAATTCAGTGAGATCAAGTGAGTTGAATGCCTAGCTAGAGGCCGCTTCAGTTCAAGTGGAATTAATGATATTAATCCACAGCTTACTCTTGACTGAACCCGTAGGGTCACACAAATAGTACGTAAACGGATCAAGTATTTAGTGGCATTAAATACTCTATCTATGGATATTCGGAATCGACGGATCTTGGTTTCAGTGGGAGCTGAGATCGTCACAAGCAAGAAATGAATACTCCGGAAACGATGATATTGCCGGAAACGGAAATATGGATCGTATTGGAAATATAAATATTATCCAAGTCGTAGATGTTGCCGGAAACGGAAACATGGTACGTATCGGAAAATATTATCGGAAATGGAAATATTGCCGGAATCGGAAATATTGCCGGAAACGGAAATATTGTCAGAATCGGAAATATTATCGGAATCGGAAAATAATTCCGAAAACGGAAATATTAAATATTTGTTCGAAACGGAAATTCATTCCGGAATCGGAAATATTAAATATTGTTCGTATCGGAAATGAATTCCGGAATCGGGAATTTAATCAGAAGCGTATCGTACGAATAAGCATCGGACGAGGCCCGCTAGACGAAGGCCCAGCACGAAGCCAGGCCATCGCCCAACGAGCCGCACGCAGCAACGCACGCCTCGACCAGGCCCAGTGCAAGGCCAGGCCCAGCCAAGGGCGCGCGCGCGCGCAGCACCGCACATGGGTTGTGCGTCTGTCGTGGGCCGCAAGGCCTGCGCGGGTGCACGGCTTGTACGATGCGTATGCGGGAAATCCTAATCCTATTAGGATTTGTGCAAAGATTAAAATTCTAATCCTATTAGATATGCTTTGTTATTTAGAGTCCTAATAAAGTTCTAATTAGCAAATCTACATCCTAGTAGGATTACAATTCCTTTTCCATACTCCTATAAATAAGTGCCTAGGGTCACAATTTATGGGTACGATTGAAGTATTCAAAGGGTAAGTTTTTGAAAGAAAATTCAGCCACTCTCTTGCACTAATAGCCGAAAATTCCTAAGCACCTTAAGGGCGATTCTAGTTGGTCAATCTTGAGGCGGATCCGGACGTACTGTGGACTATCTACGGAGGGACGACACTTGGAGTCCTAAAGACTTGTTCTTGTTCGGTTCGGGCGCAGCTAGGGAAGGCACGCTACAAAGTGTATGCATCTATACTATGCTAAATGATTATGTGTAAATAATATGCTTTCCTGGCTTTATGGTTTTTCCGCATGATTTATGTATTGTCATATGTATCATAACCTAACAGTGGTATCACGAGCCTCTTATTATTTTCATAATCTAAATTGCATGAACATGGTTAAATATTACAAATTTGCAAGAATTAAAAGGGGTGATTAATTTTCGTAATTGTTAATTAATTGCAAATTGCGTTTATTTAATTATACGTACGCAGTTTTTCGTCAGTTTCTTCGTTACTCATCCAAATCGAGTGATTTTTGTGTCAATTCCGCATGTAAAAGGCATTCTAAAATTTTGACAAAATTAGTGTTTTTCGGCCGAACCCAGAATTCTCAAATTCGAAGCCTAACTATGACTTTTCGGAGGTTTTAGTTTTTCGAATGCAAAATTTCGTAAATTTAAGATGTTAAATTAAATATTTGCGATTTTTGTTGATTAATCTTGAATTTTTGATTGACCTACTGTATATGTTTAACAAGTTTGAATGCCTAGCCTTGTTAATTATGCAATCTAATTTGTAATTATGATTAATTTGTTGAAAATTGGAATAATTTAGAATTAATTTGATTTTCATAATTAGTTATAATTTAATTAGATACCTATGATTAAAAACCACCAATAAAATTGTAAATTTATGTTAAATTTTAAATTTTTATGACCTAGACTTGAATCCATGTTAATCGGAAATCAATTAAATAATAAATTTTCGATTTTTCGCCCTAAAATTATGAAATTAATATTATTTATTAATTTGTCATTAATTTTGAATATAAATTTTAAATTTTTATGCGATTCGCTCATATAACTTGCACGCACAAAGCAATGGACACTACGTGTTACCCTTAAGGGGTGTTGTATAGTGCGGGCATGTGACGACGAGCAAGGGAGCTCGTCGCCCATGCGGTACGAATGCAATGAGCAAGGCCATAGTGCACGAGCACAAGGCAGCAGCCCTGCCTTGTGTCGTGGGCTGTGTGCGATGGGCGAATGGGCGAGGGCCAGAGCAAGGCACGAGCAGTCGCGTGTGGGCAGCAAGCAAGCTGCGCCACAACGCGCACTGCCTAGCGCGCAGCGAGCGCAAGCTCGCGTGCCACGAGTGCTACGCCCAGCATCGATCGCTCGCGCGCAGCGAGCGCCAGCTCGCATGCCACTGCCTCGTGCGATGTGCGCAAGCTCGCGTGCGACGACGACAGGCGCGCAGCGAGCCAGAGGCCAAGCATGCCTCGGATGCCTTGCAATGGAATGCAGCTGCAATGCGACGCAGCGCATGGGCTGCGCGCACATGGCCAGCGACGGCTGCGTGCGTGTGGCCTATAGCTGTGCGTTGCGTGGGGTTGTTGCGTTACGATTAGATCGTTTTAAAATTTTAATTTGAAATTTTCAGTTTTCGTAATTTTAATTAATTTTAAAATTAATAATTTAAATTGTTTTCTTGGATTTTAATTTTGAATATTATAATTATAATAAATTTTATTTATTCTAATTATTTTACTAAAATTAAAATCATGAATTAATTTAAATACGACTGAAATTAAATTAAATTTATGGATTCAATTATAAATTTATATGAGCTTTAAATTTTAATTAAATTTGTATGTTTCCGGTTAGACTAGAAATACATTTTTATGTTTAAAATTAGTAAAGCATATGAATTTATTGGTTTAAGTGGGAGCCCTTTTAGTCATAAACTCTTGATTAGGTCTACAAATCCTTAAGGTTAAAACAACTTGATTAGAATTAATAAGGACTGAATAATTGGTAGATTATTGGTGCCCTTGATTAATTGCTGCAAATATTTACGTGATGCATAATGTGTTTTACTAACCAGCTATGTGGGCCATTCATGTTAATGAATGGGTGAATGGTATATATTGTATATGTACTGTTTTGCAGGTTATGAAATGACTAGTATGGCCCAAATAGGATAGAAAATATGGTCTGCGTACCATTAATTTGAATGTAATTGGTCTAAAGTACCAAAGTTGTTTTTCAATTCAAATATGGTCTGCGTACCATCAAATAGTTGTAATTAGTTTTAATTATAGCTTATCCTATTTGAAGAAAATGGTGCCTCCCACGGAGATTTTCAAGACGGACTTTGAAGTTAAAATTTCAAGATGAAGTCGGGCCATACTAGATCACATTTATCTTATGCATGCTTTAAGTTATTTATTGCTTTAAATATGTCTTAAATATGCATGAGATCAAAGCTTGATTATGTTGCATGATTAAGGATTTTAGTTCACTTAAAATCTAACCAACATAGTAAGAGCCTTAAGTTCCAAACTTAAAAATTGAGTTAAAAGGTGCCATGCCAAAATATACACTTGCTTGGATATCCTTTACATCAATCTAGTAATAGTTTTCGCTCAGCGAGGTGTTACTTATTGGTCCTAAAGGGGCAAGGTACACAAATAATTGTGAGTACATGTAAGTTTTGGTGAAACTCAACGATATAAGTAAGGAGTCCTTTTATGTCGTGGCAAAATCGATAGGTTTACCTAATAAGTTCTTAGACGTACCTATCAACCAAGAATAGTTTCTAGACTATTAGCAAAAGGCTTTTGCTTACCTAAGATGTTTTAGGATTAATTCGACAAACTGTGCTTAATTCTTCAATGATTTTAGGATCTTGGAATCATTTTATTCACACCTGCCGGAACAATAAATTCGAATAAAATGCTAATAACTTGTTGAAATTGCATGATTGCTTTAATTTTCAAGTTATTACTCATGATAAATGTTTAGACTTTGCATGCTTCAATGTATGTTTTAATTATTGTTTATAATTAAATATCTTGCACTGCAGTAAATCCTTTTAGAAAGGTAACAGTAAATTTCCTCGATTGGTAGTGAATCCAAGAACGATTCACGGAAATGAGAGAAAATGAGCAATTTAAAATGTACGTTTCTTTTAGCGACTTTTATGGTTGTTTTCGAATATCAAAATCGAATGGCAAACCAATTGGTGCTTGTGAATTCAAAATACAATGTAGTTTTGAGATCATAAAGCATTGAGTTTAAACGCTCAGCTTTACCAATGGTTAACAACCTAAAATATTTTTTCCATTTAATTCTCGAATGAGTCTAGTCCCTAGACATTCGAGTAGATCGATGCTTAGAGAACTTTAGAAGCTTCTAGTAAGATCATCTAGTTGAAACAAAATATTCAACATAAATTAAAATGGTAAAGAACCTTGTTGGTGACATTGGACATGTCTAACAAAGTATAAAAGTCAACACTAAAGAATTCAATTCTTAAGACTATAAGAAAGGGTACAAGAAATAGGAAAACAAAGGAACAGATGACAGGAATTTACAATTCCGTTTCTACCTATAAGTTTATGTTTAAAGAGAAGTGACCTAGGAATCAAACTTCCTTGGTATCATATACCGCTTGAGGTTCTTACTTCGGTAATAACTCAAATAATGGAAGCTAGGCTACACTAATGGCCTACAAGTGGGAAATGAAGCATGGTAATGCTACATTAGCTGTAGGGTCATCTAGGTTGTTTTAAGTCCTTTCAAGGCTGGAACTAAATGGCTATTTTGTTCCATAATCAACATACCTAAATTTCTGCTTCAAACACAGAAAGACTCACATTCAGAAGAACAAAAACAATTCTTGTTTGTTTGTTTATTTGAATGAAATGGTCATTTACGGGTTGAGTCAATTTGCTTGATTAAAACAAACAACTCTTTAACAATAAAAACTTTACTAGGTTCAAATCAAACCCTTGATTTGAGTTCCACTAATCTTTGGCATTGTTGCTTAGACCATGTCAACAAGTTAACATTCACAAGCTCTATTTTAATGGACTTTTGAAAGTTGGTTGATTTCTAGATCAACTAAGACAAGCTAGTCTTACTTGTTGAAAGTAACAAAGAATATGAACTATTGTTAGAACGCCTAGACGATAGAGTTCAAAGCTAAAGAAAGGTTTTATGACTTTATTATTTCACATGGATTTGAGTGAATATAGGTTTATTTACTCAAATGTGATATAAGTTGAATCTGTTTGGCTAGTTCAAAGATTCAGAAGTATAAAATCCACTTGGCAAGAAATCATAAAGATCTAGGTTAGATCATGTTGATGATTACTTGAGACCAAATATGATCATCAATGATTGTGTGTTGTAATTTCACAATCTAGGTCCATAAGATATGGCATATCTTAGTTGGAATAATCGAAGTCAATTAGTACTTGATTTGATCAATGATGGATCATAAAGACTTTTCCTATAATTTCTAAAACAAAATGCTCAACTACCACCAAACTAAACCAAATTCGTCAAAGCTATTGAAAAGTAATTTCAAAATATCTTTTCATAATATATCTAAAGAGTTCCTAAACTCAGTGGGAGCTTAGTGTTTGTTATTCAACAAACTAAGGCCCCAAGTATAGATATATGTTTCATTGTGATTTATTCAAATGAGACACAAGGGTATTGTTTCTACCACGAATTTTTGAGAACATAATGTTTGTTTGCTCGAAATGATGTCCTTTTGGAGATTCGTTTCCAAAATGACAAGTGGGAGAAAATAGACCTCGAAAGTCTTCGAGGCGAACAACAAACATAGACGGACATTCCGGAGGATTTTCGAAGTTCTTTAGAAAATCCGAACACGTATTCTTTAAGGACTTTAGAAGTGGCTTTAAAGAATAGACATCTCTTAGAAGACTTTACAAGTGCTTCTAGGAGAACAGAATATTCAAAGGACTCTCAAAGTGCCTGTTGATATTCTATTGTTTGATACCCAAGTAGGCATAGAGTTCAGGTCAATGAAACTATGAGATTCTTCTATTAATAGTGAAGAAACCTACAACTTGCAGTCAAACTATTAATGAGTTTGTGACCTGTAAGAAAGCTATGACGAAACCCAGATTCCCTAAAATGGTTAGAGGCCATATATAGACTCAAATGTTTTAGATGGTTAAAGGCCATAAAACATAACCAATGTTTTGATGACAAAATTGAAATTTTGTTGATTTGCAAGAATAGTTTCACACCTATTGGTTGCAAGTTTGTTTTAAGGATAAAAACCATCAAACATGGAATTGTGTTCACACACAAAGCTAGATTAGTTGCTAAAGGTTACAAGCAAATTCATGGCATGGATTGTGTTGAAACCTCATGCATAATCGTAATGCTCAAGTCTATAACTCAAGCAATGATTGCATATTGGTACATATGACAATTGGATGACAAAACGTATTCCTCAATCAAATGTTGGAAGAAAACTATGTACATGGCATGTCATAGGATTTGTGGATCCAAATAAATGCTTGAAAAGGAATGCTAACTTATGAAATCTAAGTACAGATTTAAGCAAGCAATTGGGAATTGGAACTGTATTTTAGTGAAGCTAATAAGCATTTTAGTTTCATAAAATATACATGATTCTTATAGATATATAAGAAGTTTAGTGGGAGTACGTAAAACTTATTTGGTCCTATGTGTATCACACATATCTCTCTATTGTGAAATAACATTCAAATTCTAATGACTTAGGTTTGAAATTATTCATCAATGATGGACCAAGGCGAAACTTAGTACATACTGGGTATTAAGATCTATTTACAAAGATCTTTTGATATTGTTTAGTAATGGCATTTACTAAATCAAACACGAACGACTCCATTGGAGATATTCGATCCATATGAATAAATCTAAGTAATGAATGTTTGAACTATGTATAAGCATTTACTAAGTTAAACATCAAAGAATCTAATGAGATTCTTCACCTATATTATATGTCAAAGAATTTAGTTGGATTCAGTATCTACTGTAACTGAATAAGCTAAAGTTACATGAATAGAATTCAATTGGGAATTATTCTGCAAAAGAATTTATCATGTATATAATATAATATGAGGATCGCCAAAATCGTATCGTATGACTTTAGGCATGACGAACATATATCAATCTCTATTGATCTAAGTGAAGATCAACTAGATTGAGATCAAGAACACTTATGGTACTTGAAAAGGTACATAGGAATAGTTCTTGATTCAAGGAAATAAAGATATGCTAAATATTGATGTTACACGCATAAACACTGGCAAAGGATCAAGCAAGACCCTTTGGAGTTAACCATTGACAAGGAAGAGCTAAAGAGCATCGTGTTTTGAAATGGAAACATGGATTGAAGACCATGAGTTGTTGCGTGGGAAATTAAAATAATAATTTCTATGTTCTAAGATATAGTTGGAGAGTCTTCCACATATCTGTGAACTGCTTGGATAAGTAGATCCAAACAAAGCATCACTAGCAACCTATACAGTTGAAGTAAAAGTAATTATTGCCTAAGAAGCAATAAAATAGAGTTGTTTATATGAGTTCTTCATTGAACATGGGAAGATCACATGTCTGTTGACTTAATGGTTCTTCATTGCAAAATGCCTAGAACCACTAATGTAGCAAGAAAGACTAGATCACAAAATAAACATACTCAAAAGTTCTTATCATCATATCTCGAAGAACATTCGATGAAAAGGATGTTAAGATTGGTAAAGCGTGATAACTAAACCTATGCAACAAGTGAGAAGCAACACTCACGTTGTAGCACTGGAAATCAAGCATAGCTTTGAATTCCATGAACTGTTTTAAAGATGGGTTTGAGGCCCATGGTTGTAAAACAATGGGGTTGAACATTTATCATATATGAAATGTATTTTCATATTCCATTTAATCTTGGTTTAGTATTAAATGAT